>NC_054826.1:151678546-151980757 GCF_018345385.1 Vulpes lagopus
CCGGGAGAGGAAGGAGCGCTGCGCGGAGCCCGCTGGGGGACGCCCAGGTCTGCGGCGCCCTCGGCCCCAGAGGCGGAGCCGGAAGCTCTACGGGCTCGTCCGTGAGCCCCTCTGTTTTGGAAGCGGCAGCCCTCTTCCTCTCGACCCGCTCCGCCTGCCCTTGTCGCCGCTTCACCCGGAGGCCCGAGTCCCCTGCCTGGCCGGGCGGTGCCGCCGCAGCTCCCGGACCCGGAAGAGGCGCTACCCCGCTCCTCCGCCATGGAGCCCGCTGCGCCGTCCCTCACCGAGGAGGACCTGACCGAAGTGAAGAAGGACGTGAGTAGCCAGCCTTGCCCGGGCGCCGCCGAGGGCCGGGGGTCGCGGGTGGGCAGGGGCAGGCCCGGCCGGGCGGGCGGGCGAGGAGAGCGGAAACGCGGAGTGGGAGTCCGAGCCGGAGAGGAGCCTGCGGGGGGTCCGAGGGGCTCAAGGTCCAGGCGCTGCTGCAGGACGGCGCCCGGGGGACCTCGGTGGAAGCGACCCCTCGTGACCTGTGAATCCACGTTTAGATCGCTGGGTTCTGAAACCCTGTCCAGTGGAGCGTTTCTCCGCACTCAGCTTCTTGCCGGCTCTCCACTCCTCCCCCGGGGATCTCTACCCCCACCCCTGCGCTTTGGGGCTGCGTCGTTGGGAGTCGACTGCCCAGGTTCCGCCTTGAGTCACACTCCCTAGGCTGCTGGCCCAACCTGGAGCGACAGCTGGACCCGTGAAAGGCTCCAAGCAGTGGAGCAAATATGTGAAACTCTCTTATAAAGGGGGGTTGGGGGAAGCTCAACAGCTGAAAGCACAACCTGGAATTCCCCTAGTAAGCAAACGCCCACATATTTAAATTGGGGGGTGGGTGTAGCCGAAAATTAATTTACAGGTAAATGCTGAAAATATTCAGTACCTAAATTATGCCCTTTTGCTTGGATGCTGCAGAACTGCACAAATCTTAGTACTTATTTGTTGAGGTATCTCTTGTTTCTTTTGCTTTTAATTACTTGTTTTGCCACGTGAGACCTATAGGAGTACCCCCAAAATACTTAGTGTAATTTCGAATAAAAAACAAGAAACCCAACAGAAAATGAGTTCTGCAGTACTTAATACAGAATCATATTTGTGAACTGGACAAGACAGCAGCTTTTTTAGATGTTCGTCTACCTTAAATGCTTCCCCCCTTTTCTCCCTTGAAAGGTTTATTACACTGCACTCATAATTACATAATGACAATTGGAATGACTCATTAGCAGAAGGAAACTGGATATGACAGGGATTTGTGCCTTAGTTTGCTCATTCAGCGATACAGATGGAGCGCTTAGTATATGGAAGGCACTGTCCTTGGGCCTGGAAAGATACAAAAAAAAAAAAAGAAAGAAAGATAACCTGGCCTCTGCTTTACATTCTAGTCGAGATAAAACCAGGACATTGATAACTACCACAGACTAAATGAGTGTTGTCTTATATAAGATTGGTGCCAGTGGAACCATGCACTTCAAGAGCTAAGCCTGTGGTGTTCCAAAATCTTTGTCACACAATTTGCAATGTTCCCATTTAATCTTTACAGCAGTGCTGTGAGAGGTTACAGTTGGGCATAAATATAAAACCTGTACACAAACACAGTTGTGAAGAGTGTCTTCCAGGTCTTTTTTTTTTTTTATTTTTTTTTTCATTTATTCATAAGAGACAGAGAGAGAGAGGCAGGCAGAGACACAGGCAGAGGGAGAAGCAGGCTCCATGCAGGGAGCCGGATGTGGGACTCCATCCTGGGTCTCCAGGACCACACCCTGTGCAAAGGCAGGCACTAAACCATTGAGCCATCCAGGGATCCCCCAGTCTTCAGGTCTTTATTCATTTTTTTTCCCTGTCAGTTCATTGATACTATCCACCTCCATGATTTCAATTTACAGCTATCTCAGCAATTCATAATCTTGGGGAATCATGAAGGGGTCTCAGGAGGTCTATGAAAAAAATGTATGTGCACATTTTTTTCTTAGAGATTTTTTTCATGCTATATTCAAAATGGTTGATGACCTCAGAAGGTCTTAAAATTATCATACAAATATTTGCACTTCCTTCTTTGTCAACTCTAGATGCTTGTTTCCAAATATCTACTGGAAATTTACTTTTATGTTCTGTACACTCCTCATCTTGTCAGAAATTGAACTTTTTATCATCCCTTCCCCAAAGCTGCTTGCTATATTCTCTGTCTTGATGGATAGTATGCCACCACCCAGCCTTCTGGAAAGTCCCACTCTTTCACTATGCTCCTCCCTTCCCCCTGCCCCCATCAGCTTGTTTACCTCATCTTTTGGATTACATGCTGCTGTGAGGTTCTAACAATTCGAAAATTAGAAATTAAGACGCAATCCCAGTTTGAAAAGAGCTTAATTTCCTGGAAGGAGGGAAACAGACATAAATTAATAATTGCAAATTACAGAATAAGTGCAGTGAATTTTGAATTCATCTAGAACACTATCTACTTGACACTCTGCTAAGTGCAGGATATACAGAGTTGAACAAAACATATGTGGTTTTTGCCTGCTTCAAACATATAGGTCATTAGGGTTGAAGACAAATATATGCTTACAAATTATGGTAAGTACTATGAAGGAGACAAACAGGTATTGAGACAGTAGCACGGGGAATCAACTTGACATAGGACGGTCAGGGAAGGTTACATTTAAACTGGTTGCTGAAGAATATAACAGAACTGGGGCAATAATCCTCTAGGCAGAGTAAAGTTTGTAAAGGAACTAAAACAGGCAAGACCTTGGTGACTTGGGGAAATTGGAAACAGGCAGAGGGTGCTCTGAGAAGTTAGGAAGGTTGGGCTAGAGCCAGATCATGGAGGATTTTACAAATGGTAATAAAGTATTAGGATTTTTCTCAAGTGTAGTAGGGGTCTGCTGAAGAACTATGTTAATATTTTTAATCCCTTTGCCTATTGTATGGACGGAAGGGAGCAAAAGTAAGAAGAGGGAAACCAGTGAGGAGATTCATGGAATTAATATAGTTAAGAGCTGATGGTGATTTGGATCAGGGGGAAAGCAGTAGAAATGGATGGAACAGGAGGATTCCAGATGCATTTTTGAAATAGAAATGTTAAGATTTGGTGATGGATTGAATTGAGAAAGAGAGTAGAGTCAGTCTGGTGAGTGAAAATGTCAGATCAGCAATTAGACCTACAAATCTGAAGATCACAAAGGAGATCCAAGCTGTGAGATTGAGTGAGTTCACCTAGAAAGTTGAGAGCTAGAAGGGAAAAGGGAGATCATAGGGGAGTTTTTGTTTTTTTGTTTTTAAATGAGAGGTCATAGCCACAGAGATGGGAATAGAGCCAGGGGAGTGTGGTATTCACGAAACCAGTATTTCAAGGAGGGGGGAGTGGTCAGCTGTGTCCATGCTGCTGAGAGGTAAAATGAAGACAAATGAGGATGAGATTTGACAGTGACGAGGTTCTTGGTGGCTGAGAAGAGTAATGATACAGAGTAGAAATGAATTGGGAGATAGGAAGTATAGTTGTGGTATGTAGAAAAGTGAAGTACATGCACAGGGTGCTATAAGGACAGAAGAGAGGAGTGCCTAATTCCTTCTGGGGAGTTTAAACAAAGCTTCCTGAAGGAGGTGACCACTGTGCTGAATCATAAATGATAAATAGGGACTTAGGGTATGAGAAGAGAAAATCAGATAAAGTGACAACAAGAAGAACTACACGGTGACAAACAGTTTTAGGTAGAACACAAAGTACCAGGACAGTTAGAGGTGGTGACAGATTAAGCTCCAGAGGCAGGATCCATCCTATGAAGTGCCCTGTCTGCTATTATCAAACAGCTGTTACTTATTGTGTACTGACTGTGTATCAGAGACTGTGTCAAGCCTTCATACTCATTGTCCTACTGAGTCCTTCTAGAGGTTCTGCAGGGTAAGTGTTTATCACTATTTTACAAATAAGGAACCTGAAGCTTAGCTTAAGTTTCTTGCCCCAGCTCTTACAGAAGTATATGGCGAATTACGATCCAAACTGATGTTGGCCTTATCCAAAGTCATACTCTTGACCTCTCTACTATTCTGCCAAAGTTGAGGAACTTTATCTTTTAAGTTGGTGGAACACAGTTTTAAATTTTTACAAAATTAACTGACAACATTTCAATATTAGTAGAATTCCACTCCAGATTTCCATTTTCTCTTGAAAAATTGGGAGCTCTGATAGATGTGTGAAGGAGAAATTTGAATGGGAGGAAAAAAATGGGAAGTACAGCTAGGTGTCTTGTTTGTTAATAGTCCCTGCAGCGTATGACGAAGACCTGAGCTAAGGCAATGCTAATGATAAAGATGAAGTGAAGGGGCAGATTTGATAAATACAAGGGGTAAGTTGGCAGGACTTGGTGGGTAGGTGATCAGATGTGGCAAGGGAGCAAAAGAGAGGAAGTCGAGGATGAGTTGAAGGTTTATCGCATGATCAGCTGGATGGTGGTACTCCCAAATGAGTGAAGACTATCAAATGGAAAGGACAGGCAAAGATATCAAATTTGGTTTTAGACAAGTTGATTCAAGTAGCTTTGGGATGTCTAAGTGGAGAAAGTCTTGATCACATACACAAATTTGGGGATCATCAGTATGTAAGTAGTAGAGATGACAGCAAATGAGGTTTTTCAAGGAGTTCAGCTTTAAAATCTATTCTCTCCCTCCATCCTCACTGCTTAAATTCATGCACTCAACATAGCTTATGTAAAATATTGTGTCAGTCTCCTTATGGGTCTCCCAATTTTTGCTCCCCCAAGTCCTCTGCAAAATTTTTTATTTTTTTTTATTGCTTCTTATTTATAAACATTTTGACTCGTGGCTACAGGGAAACATATGTTTCTCAACATGTTATAAAAACTCTTCCATAATACAACCTGTTTTCCTTTCCTTAAGCTTAATTCCTTAAGCTTAATTTCTTACCACTGTGTCACATGCACCCCTGCATCCCAACTACCCCAGACTTGTTAGTATTCTCCTCTGTGCACCTTCATACTACAAGTATACCCTCTCTAAATTTCCCGGATCATGGAGGAGGTACAGTTAATTGTTTACTCTGTACTTCCCTAATACTTGTGGTTTTTTTCTGGGTTATAGCACATTGTATGATAATTATTGGCTTGTGTTTGATAGATACTCTCCAACTAGACTGTGTGCCCTTTGCATACAGGATTCAAGTTCTGTTCATATTTGTATGCTCAACACTTGGCATATTGGGTATTTAGATATATGAAGAGTTTGTTGCATGAACAAATAAATGAACGTGGGAGCTCAGTGGATTGAGAACTATAGGGACCCTTCACCCAGCCTACTTTTGTGCCACCATGTACTCAAATATTTCTAAGATCTTCCATTGCCTTTAGCTCATCGTGATAAATATGTCAAATTAGTCATCATTGTTTTAATCACTAACATTTATTGACCAGTTACTATGTACCAGGCACTTTCTTAAGTACTTTACATATATTATTTTATTCCTCATAATACTCAGATGAGGAAGCGGAGGCCCCCAGGGAGTTATTTGCCCAAGATCACATATCTAGTAAGTAGGAGAGCTAGAAAACAGTCATTGGCATCAAATTATTAATGCTATTTAGTGGGACCCACGTCTGCTCATTAAGCCCCCTGAGGCACTTCTCAGATCTAAGCCTGTTTTCTGTGATTTCCTTTTCTTCATCTCTTTAATTTCTTCCAACATTCACTATTGCTTTAGTGTACTCCCCCACCCCACCCCACCCAGCACCCACTGCCTTCTACCCCCTGACTCACTGAGTTAGAATATAGTCTTTCCAACTGACTCCAAAGATAGACACATTAAGGGCTCTTATAGTTATGCTCTTTTAAAGACATTCATACTCTAGGATAGACACTCTATGGTTTTACTCTAAGAAAATGGAAAAAATTTTTTATAAGATTTTATTTATTTATTCATGAGAGACACAGAGAGAGAGGCAGAGACATAGGCAGAGGGAGAAGCAGGCTCCATGCTGAGAGCCTGATGTGGGACTCGATCCCGGAACCCCAGGATCACGCCCTAAGCCAAAGGCAGACGTTTACCGCTGAGCCACCAAGGTATCCCAGGAAAATGAAAGATTAATAAACATGAGAAGGTTATAAATTATGGGACCTCACTAAGTTATCCTCTTTGGTCCTGACTAATCCTGGATTCCATGTTAAATGGTAACTAAAATGTATGGAAGCCTCTGCCCTCATCTTTACCCCTGAAGGTGGAGGCCTGAGCATACCTCCCTTATTTCCGTGGACCTGGGTGCTCTAGACCTATTCCCTTCTCTAAATAGCGTGGCCTTGGTTTATAGGTGTGAAGATGAGATTAAAACAGGACAGAAGAAGGGCAGCCCCGGTGGCTCAGCAGTTTAGCGCTGCCTTCAGCCCAGGGCCTGATCCTGGAGACCCGGGATCGAGTTCCGCATCAGGCTCCCTGCATGGAGCCTGCTTCTCTCTGCCTGTGTCTCTGACTCTCTCTCTTTCTAGGTCTCTCATGAATGAATAAATAAATGAATAAATGAATACATCAATCGATCAATCTTAAAAAAAAAAAAAAGCTGCAAGGAATGTTTAGTCTGGGACCTACTTCTGTCTACTTGGCCCTTCGTCTTAATAACATGGATTTTAGTAGGCCTGAGCCTCTTGACTTTCTCTCACCAATTAAGATTCCTAACTAATGATCAGTCACCTGTGATTTCCCTCAAGTGAGGGTGAAAAAAAAGCACTGAAGCACAGTTTTATGTCTTTCAGGCTTTAGAAAATCTGCGTGTATACCTGTGTGAAAAAATCATAGCTGAGAGACATTTTGATCACTTACGTGCAAAAAAAATACTCAGTAGAGAAGACACTGAAGAAATTTCTTGCCGAACATCAAGCAGGAAAAGGGCTGGAAAATTGTTAGACTATTTACAAGAAAACCCCAAAGGACTAGATACACTGGTTGAATCTATTCGGCGAGAAAAAACACAGAACTTCCTGATTCAGAAGATTACAGATGAAGTGCTGAAACTTAGAAATATAAAACTAGAACATCTGAAAGGTAAGATATTTTGGTGTCCAAGAATTCGTTTAAATGTAACAATGCTTTTAGAAGCAAAATACAAAACAAATCAAGAAATCATCATTTTGTTTTTATTCAAAAAGTTTCAGCTTCAGAATTACATTTGATTTACATTTTTTTAACCTATCGTTTCATTGGAAGATTAGAATATCACTCAATGTTCTGTATTTATATTCATTTAACAATACCATTTATACAAAAATGAAATCCTGGTGTACATAGGAGTTTGTTTCTCAAGTCTGCAGGATAGAAGATCAGTCTATTCAAAAGTAACCCCTGAAAATGCACATAACACATGAAGAAAAATATATAAGGCAAAGTATTTGTAATAAGTCCAACTGTAATGGTTCTTCCACCAGTTGATCACAGAATGAAGCGATTGGCATATGTTTGTAAGAATCGTGTTATGTAAATTATCCATAGCTTTAAACACTAGAGTCACACTCAGTCTGTCATGAGAGAGGCGAGGTTGATGAATGACATAGCAAATTCACTTGCCGTGTCTCACCCTTACCCCGGAGCACACACTCACTAATTGGAATACTACACAGAATTGCCTCTACTGTTTAAATCCTCCTCTCCCCACAAACCCCATCTCTCTTCCTGTGCCTTTCTCTAGGCAGTTGAGATAAATGTGCATGTGATGTAGCTCTACTCCAGCTGTTCTAGGCACTGGGGATCCAGAAAGGAGTAATTTAGGTCCTTAAGAAACTCTGTAAGTCCATATTGGGACACATTGGAAGTCTCCCCTCCTGAGCCATATTTAAGAAAATAGTTTCTATAGCATAGATCAGAAATGCTGAAGGTATTGTGAAGTTGAACAGCTGTTGGGGGAAAAAATGATCTATAAATATACTTTATAGATTTTGCAGATTTTACATAAAATTTCTCAAGTCAGGAGATTCTGTGCCTATAGATTTGCTAATGGCATTCCTGGGTGGTGCAGCGGTTTAGCGCCTGCCTTTGGCCCAGGGCGCGATCCTGGAGACCCGGGATCGAATCCCACGTCGGGCTCCCCGTGCATGGAGCCTGCTTCTCCCTCTGCCTGTGTCACTGCCTCTCTCTCTCTCTCTCTCTCTCTCTCTGTGACTATCATTAATAAATAAAAATTAAAAAAAAAAAGATTTAAAAAAAAATATTTGCTAAGACTAACAGAAAGATAGAATTTGTGCTTATTCTTTTACCCTGAGGCTAATTGTTAGCTACACCCATTGGATATGGTAAAATTCTTTGATCAGAACAACCACTGTCATTTAAGTAGACCGTTAGGTTTGAGAACCGGGACATTATTAATGTGAAGAGACCTGGGTTATAGTTCTCAGTTTCCCAGGAAGTGGTTCTGGAAGGTTGGGTATGACTTAACTATTTGGGGACTCTCTTTTTTCATCTATACTAGTGAGAAGTTATCCAGGGGACCTCTGAAATCCCTTCCACTTCTAACACCCTGTGATTCAAGAATCCGTAATTGGTATTATTTAGCTCAGAGTTTGAGCATATGGTCCGTTTAAAGTTTGTTTTTTTATTAGGTAATGTATTTTGTGCCAGAATGCTAAAGAATAGCAGTTTTGAAAGCTGTTTCTTATTTTATGAAAAATTTTAGGGGCTACTTAATATTTTCTAGGTCATTCAGTGGTTAAGTATATAAGTATACAAATTAAATTTGAATGATAGCATATCATTTAGCTTCCTTGAGACTATTTCCTTATCTAGGAAATAAAAATAATGGTGCACTTCATGGCGGTTGGGAAAAGCAAATGAAACGTGAAATGGATTATGACCGAATTTATAAATTGCTGTTTAAATTTTGGTTATGTGGTAGCCAGCTTGTAATCTCTAAAAATGTACAATATAGGTATGGGCTTAATTTTTTTAGTTACTTTTTCATTTACATCTGAATAATTTTATCATAGGACTGAAATGTAGCAGCTGTGAACCTTTTCCAGATGGAGCCACAAACAACTTCTCTAGATCAAATTCAGATGAGAGTAATTTCTCTGAAAAACTGAGAGCATCCACTGTCATATACCATCCAGAAGGAGAATCCAGCACAGCCCCTTTTTTTTCTACTGAGTCTTCACTGAATTTGCCTGTCCTAGAAGTCGGCAGAACTGAAAATCCCACCTTCTCTTCAACTACACTTCCCAGGCCTGGGGACCCTGGGGCTCCTCCTTTGCCACCAGAGCTGCAGTTAGAAGAAGGAGGAACTTGTGGAAACTCTAGTGAGATGTTTCTTCCCTTGAGGTCACGTGCTGTTTCGCATCAATGACAGTTTGCAGCCTCTTAATTTTTTTTAATAATGACAAAAAATATTTGAAAGATTATCAGTCTTTTTATAAAATTACTGTAATGACTTAACATTTGATATATGTTTTTTAAAATGCAGTGGAAGCCTACTTTATAAAAAAGACTTTTTTAGAACCAAAGAATTGCATACTTTTAGATAGCTAAAGAACATCATGTTGATCATGTACTTTTCATTTTTTCCATTCTTTCCATTTTTAAAGTATTGAGTGTTTTCACATTTTTTAAGACTAACTTTAATAGGGAACATTTCTCTATTTGAGAATAGAGTGTTAGGGTGGGAATGATATCTCAGTGTATTTGTACTAGAATTTTCATAGTCTAATAGTCCTTTCCGACTATTCAGTAAATTTTCAGACTAAGCTATATCTATATGGTAATAAATCCAGTCACTGACAGGAAAACTACCAGTGTACTGAAAAGAACCTCCCACTCACTTGGGCTAGACACTTACAGAGTCCCCTTCTGATGTGGAGGAGCACCTAAGGGAGTCTGAGCCACCTAAGATCTCAATTTGCCAAAATACGTTTCTTATTAACCTTATTAATTAATACCACTTTCTTAGGATTTTCACAATCTTATCATTTTCATTCCTACAGAAAAAAATCTCAGCAAAAACCTGCTATTACACGTAATTTGGTGAGGTTTTAAAAGTATTTTTCTGAACTTTTCATCCTCTTTCAGTGAGGACCACTGTACAAGTTGAAATAACTAGAACAAAATGTTGTCTGTGTGTGTATATGTGCCAGTCCTGTCTTCAATACTGTCTGGAACAAGTGGGCCATTGGCTTCATTTGTCTTTTTTACTATATAACAAAGTTTGACTAGTTTTACACCTTTATAAATTTTATGCTGTCGTTGGTTTTATTTAAATTATAATCTCCCTGGTTCCTGATATATGTCTCATATATTTCCATTACCTTGAAAAAGCAGAGGTGGGACTATGCTATTAACAACAAGAGTTTTTGAATTGCAGTGCTATTTTTTTGGAAGTTTCAAGTATTTCAATAGGAAATAAATACCTAAAATTCTTTTTTTTACATGTACCAATTTTTATAGAAATCTTACTTCAAGTGATGAGATCAAGTTGCATTTCTGGATAGACATGTATTTATCAATCACAAAGAAGATCGGCCTTTGGCTTTAGAACTTGTTTTAAGCCTGGATAATTTTTGTAGTGTAACATTTTCTAAGGATTATGGGAAGCATGTTTCACCTTCAGCAAGGCATAAGAAAACAGTGGCGTTACATTTAAAGAAGTTAAAAAGCAGAAGCAGGCTTTTCATTTCATTAATTAAAATTTGATATGTGGTTACTCTTATTTAAAAATAATTTACTCAGAATCAGAAATAATTTAGATATACTGTATCACCCACATTTATAGTTGATAACACTGAATTTTCTTTCAGACTGTTAAATATACAGACAATAAAATTAAGGTTTTAACAGACTTAGCCTTTTGGGTTTTCTGAATCCTATGAAGTCAATCTTTTTTTTTCTTTAAACACTGAAAACCACCTATTGCTGGAAGTATATAAATTAGAATGACAGACTCACAGGTTGGTGAATGCAGGAGTGAAAAAGTTACTTTTTACACATATTGTATTATCACTTCACACAAAAGCAACAATCCTGATCTCACTTTATAATTCTATCTTAATCAATAGACTTTATTTTTTAGCATGGCTTTAGATTTGTAGAAACATTGAGCAGAAAGTACAGTTTCCATATGCCCCCACTTCCTCTGTTTTCCATTTTCATATCTTGCATTAGTGTGGTATATTCATTAGAATTGATTAACTAGTCTTGAAACATTATTAACTAAACTTAGTAGTTTACATTAGGATCCACTCTGTGCTGTGCACTTCTATAGTTTGGTTGTCTCTCTTTTTTTTTTAAGATTTTATTTATCTATAGCAGCACATGCACTAGCAGAAAGAGAGGCAGACTGAGAGGAGAGAATCCTCCAGCAGACTCCCCACTGAGCTTGGACTTGGATGCAGGGCTTGATCCTATGACCCTGAGATCATAACCTGAGCCAAAATCAAGAGTCAGACTCTTAACCGACTGAGACACTGAGGCCCCCCAGTTCTATGGGTTTTGTTAAATGCGTAAAGTCATCTATCCACCAGTATGATATCATACAGGACAGTTTCACTGCCCTAAAAATTTCCTGTGTTCCACTTACTCATCTCTTCCTTTTCCCTCCCCCTTCCAACCCTGGCAACCACTGATCCTTTTATTGTCTCTGTGGTTTTGTTTTTTCCAAAATGTCACATAGTTGGAATCATATGTAGCCCAAGTAATATGTGGCCTAAGTTTTCTCCATGTCTATTCATGGTGAACACACCTCTTACTTTTGGTCAGTATGTTGGTCTTAGTGCAAGGTCAAACACTGGCAAATTAGGAACAGGCCAGAATAATGGCAAATTTTTGTTTTGTTTCAATTTTTTTTAAGAAGTGTTTTGGCTCTGTTTGGGATTTGGGGATTTGTTTATTTTGATAAACAGATTTTGTTAAATTTTAACTAACTAATTACCAATCTTTTGTGTTTAGTGATTTCTGTCCCCTGTTTTAGAAATTTTTTCTTCTCTCAATGTCATGATGGTATTTTCCTATGTTTTCTTCTGGAAACTTAGTTATTTTAGTTTCATAATTGGCCATATAATTCATTATGAAGTGATTTCTATGTATGGTGTAAGGTAGAAGCCAAGTCTTACAGGTGCTGGCTTTTAACCTAAGCAATTTCAAAGGGAGCAGAAAGTTCTAGGCTCTGGTATTATCTTGTATCAGTGGATAAATATATACACTTTTGATTTTGGGGAAAAAAAGCAAACCAAGAAGCAAATCAATCTATAGTTGTTGAGTGTAAACTTATGAAGGCTATCTGAAAGGAGAGCTAAAACAAACTCGGGATAAAGTAAATGACTCAAAATCACACAACTTTTTAGGATAAAAATATTTGGCTCCACAGTCCATGCTCTTTCCATAACTCCATCCTCTTCTTAGCATTTCTTACATGACAGGAAGTTAAGAGTGGGGATTATGTATTTTTTCAGTCATTAATTTAGTGATTATCGAGTATCTATTCTAGGTGTGGGAGATACAGTGATAAAGTCTGTGTCCTCAAAAAATTCACATTCTAGCTGGGGAAGATAAAATATAAACATGGAGACCTAGGTAATTCTAGTTGCCATGGATACAAATAGGGCATGTGTGAGTTAAAACATAACTTGGGAAAGAGTATAGGTAGCACCATCAGGGAAGTCCTCTCAGACCAGGTGGCAGTTGAGCTGAGATGTATCCAAAAGACACAGAAACCAGCTTAAAGGGGCTCCCACAGGCCAAATCCAGAATAATTTCAACGTCAAAATAAATAATAATAGTTTAGGGCAGCCCGGGTGGCTCTGGTTTAGCACTGCCTTTAGCCCAGGGCCTGATCCTGGAGACCTGGGATCGAGTCCCACATCGGGCTCCCTGCATGGAGCCAGCTTCTCCCTCTGCCTGTGTCTCTGCCTCTCTCTCTTTCTGTCTCTCATGAATAAATAAATAAATACAATCTTTTAAAATATAATAATAGGGGGAATCCCTGGGTGGCGCAGCGGTTTGGCGCCTGCCTTTGGCCCAGGGCTTGATCCTGGAGACCTGGGATCGAATCCCACGTCGGGCTCCCGGTGCCTGGAGCCTGCTTCTCCCTCTGCCTGTCTCTCTCTCTCTCTCTCTCTCTCTCTGTGACTATGATAAATAAATAAATTTAAAAAAAAAATAAATAAATAAAAAATAATAGTTTATAGATCATTGGATAAAATAAACCATGAGTCCATGCTAATATAAATGGACAAATAATGTGATGAAGAATGGGATATTGACCTAGTCTCAAATATCTCCCTACAAAACACTTATTAATTAAAAAGGGCAAAAGTAACTTGATGGTAGAAAAGCCTGCCAGATACTACCTTAAACAAAAGATCAGGGGCACCTGGCTGTCTCAGCTGGTAGAGCATGTGACTCTTGATCTTGGGGTTGTGAGTTTGAGCCCCCCACGTTGGGTGTAGAGACTACTTAAAATCCTTTAAAAAATGGTTAAAATCATCAGTACTGAAGCAAATGAAATCACATGCCTACTGATTGGATGCAATGAGAAGAACACACCACCACTTTCATAATATTCTTTTTTTTTTTTTAAGGATTTTATTTATTTATTCGACAGAGAGAGAGCACAAGCAGGTGGAGCAGCAGGGAGAGGGAAAAGCAGGCTTCCCCCTGAGCAGAGGGCTCAATGTGGGCCTTGATGCCAGGATCATGACCTGAGCTGAAGCCAGACATTCAACCAACTGAGCCACCCAGGTGCCCCCAGTTTCATGATATTCTTAAAGATTTGTAACCTGCATTTCGTCACCAAGACAAATTGAGGCATCTTCTACAAGATACTGTTCTATAATCTTAATGTCAAGATCATGAATGTTAGACTGAAAGGCCATTTCAGGTTGAAGGAGATGAAGAGACATGGCCACTAAATACAATGCATGAATCTAAACAACTTTAAAGATTATTAAATGTTATGAAAATTAGCAAGCAAGAAAGAAGAAGAATAGTAGAGGTTGAATTGGTAATAAGTGTTTGAACTCAGACTATATTTTAAATTTGAAATGATAAGACTTAGTGACTTTTGACTTGAGCATCTGGATTAATAATGCTGTAATTTGGGGTGCCTGGCTGGCATAGTCTATAGAGCTTATGACTCTTGATCTCAGGGTCATGAGTTCAAGCCCCACGTTGGGTACAGAGATTCTCACAAGTAATGGTAATACTGCTTCTCCCTCTGCCTATGTCTCTGCCTCTTTCTGTGTGTCTCTCATGAATAAATAAAAAAAAATTTTTTTTAAAAAGAGCCACAAGATACACGTGGTTATCTTAATGTCAGTTTTACTCAATAACATCATTTTAAATATTTTTATATATTAAACTAAAAGCTGTATTAGAGACTAGTATATAAAATTTGCATACATTTTCAAAATATTATACTATATGCCCCCAAGATTTTATGCTCATGGAGCTCCAGGCCACACTGTATCAGTTTTACCTATGGAGGGGCTGGAGACTGAGGTCAGCCATATATAGGCAATCAACTATGTCTACTATATCTACGTGACTAAACTCCAGTTAAAACACTGGACACCAAGGCTTGGGTGAATCTCCTGGTTAGCAATAGTCCATGCATACCATCACATATCTTTGTTAATACCATCTACACCTTTATGGGGAAAGGACATTGGAAGCTCTGTGTGTGGAAATCTGGGCTCTACCCCTTGCACCTCTTTCCTTGGCTGATTTTAATTTGTATCCCTTTGCTGCAATAAACCACAAGCAAAAGTAAAATAGCTTTCAGTGAGTTTTGGGAGTCCTTTTAGCAAAAACTTGCAATCGGTGTCAGAAGTGAGGATGGTTTTGGGTACCTTCAAACTTTGCGTTTTGGGACCATCATCTTCCTCTGTCAACACAGGTATCTGGATGGAAAATTTTGAGAAAACCCCTAGAGCTATGCACTTATAAGTTATCATAACCCACATTATTTATGGATCATCTACTCAGTGAAAGGCACTGAGCTGGGTACCAAGAATATAAAACTGAACGAAACACAGTCCGGCTCCTCCACCTGGAAAAGAGGAGTGAACAAGACAGACCCTATCTCTGCCCCCTGGAGCCTGCCTCCCACAGGAACAGCAAATCATGAAGGAGTGTATCATCTGAAGGAGCGGTCCTCCTTCCCTGGGGTCTGTAAACGTTTCCAAACAGTTTTATCACTTTCATTTAAGTATCACTCCCTCTTAGATCACCGGGAGGAGTCCAAGATTTCTAGTTTCCTTGGTGACTAGGTTACATCATTTACTGAGACAGGGTACACATACAGAAACAAGTCATAAGGAAAGACAAGCTACTGATCTAGTAAGTGGGTGTCTGAGGCCCCCGCAGGATGTCCACATGGAAAGTTTAGGAGCCAAGTGGAGGTCTGGTCCAGAGGATGGATGGAAAGATTGCGGTTGGAGACCCAGATTCGGGAGCCACAAACATAAGGGAGTTAAGGTCATGGAACGAGACCGGCTGACTCGCAACTTTGAATTGCCCTGTACAAAATGAGAAGTGTTGCTGAAAGATGGTATAATATGTTGGGAAACACCACATACACTGCAAAGCAAAACTGAAAAGAGGCTGACAAGGAGAAGCCAAAGTTTGGAAGCCGCGCTGAGCAGCGAGGTACAACCCAAGAGGAATTTCATCAAAGATAGTTGTTCAGAGCCCACGTGGATGGGGTCAAGCCGGGAGGATTTAGTCTGTGACTTAAGTCCACCACCCATAGAGGGCTTGCAGGATGACTGAGGGAAGCAAGCACACGGAGACTAATTTTCATTTTGACGAGGAGATGCAGTGGGATCAGAAAGAAATGCTGGCGTCCCCGGGGCAATGGTTAAGGTGGAGTGGCAGTAAAAAAAAAAGAATTCTTATGTCTTGTGTGCCTTTATTTACTTCTTTAAAGATTTTATTCATTCATGAGAGACACATGGAGAGAGAGGCAGAGACACAGACAGAGGAGGAGCAGGCTCCGTGCAGGGAGCCCGACGTGGGACTCGATCCCGGGTCTCCAGGATCACGCCCTGGGCCGAAGGCAGGCGCTCCACCGCCCTGCCACCCGGGCGTCCCTCTCAGGTGCCTTTAATAGACTCCTACTGACTTTGATATTGAACACTTGAAATTTGATATTGAAATTTGAAAGTTCGGTTGGGATCAGGGCTTCAGGACTTGCCTCTTCCCGGGGCTCCAGGAGGGCGCACAAGCAGCCCCGCGGGGAAGCGAGCGCTCCAGCCTCCAGCCCCGGGCTCCCGTCCGGCTGCAGGAGCGCGGCGCGGCCGTCAGGGGGCGCAGGCCCCGCGGCTCTACCGCAAGCCTTGGGGCGGAGCCAGCCGCGGGGCGGGCCCTGGAGCAGCTTCCGGCTTCCGGCCGGGCCCGCGGTCGTCGCGCGCAGCCGTCATGGCGGCGGAGGAGAAGGACCCTCTGAGCTACTTCGCGGCTTACGGCAGCAGCAGCTCCGGCTCCTCGGGCGAGGAGGATAACAGCGAGCCGGAGGAAGCAAACCGCAGGGCCCCAGATCCTGCGAAGTCGGCGGGCGGCTGCGGGAACGAGGCGGAGAAGCGGCTGCCGGGCCCCGACGAACTGTTCCGGAGCGTGACTCGCCCGGCCTTTCTCTACAATCCGCTCAACAAGCAGATAGACTGGGAGAGGCACGTCGTCAAGGCGCCCGAGGAGGTGAGGCTCCCGACCCGGTTTCCGGTCGTGGCCCCGGCCTCCGCCCCCTGCCTCCTCAGCCCGCTCCTGGGGACCGACCGTTCGTCCCCTCACACGCAGTCACCCCCTGCGGGACGCCGCCCCGCCCCCCTCCGGCCCCGGGGAGCCCGCGCCCCCTCCCCCCAGCCTGGTGGGTGTCAGCCCGGCCCGCAGCCCCCGCCCCCTGGTGAGGAGACCCAGACCTCCGCGCTCGGTGCCCCGACCCCGCGCTGCGAGGACTAACGGTGGTGACTCCCCCGCCCCCCCCGCTGCAGCTTCTCCCCGAGACCCCTTCCCTTTGACGCCGAAGTTGCCTGCGGTGCTGCCTCCAAGACAGTGTCTGCTGCAGCCTCCTGAAGGGGTCAGCCTTGGCGTAGTATCTCTGAGACTGGATTCTTCTTTGGTAACTAAAAGTTATTAGCTTTATTCGTATAGGGAACCCTTTGGCTTTTTCACTTAACAGTATTGTGGTTTTTGATGGAAAAGAAATGTGTCTTTAAGCCTTAAACGAAAATTAAAAAAAAAAAAAAAAAAGTCAGCCTGAACAATGAGCGGACGGCAGGGAGGTGCATGTGCCCCTACGGATGGATTGTTAGGAACCCCGGTTCGTCACGGTGCTTCTTAATGTGTTTGCTTAACAGCCTCCCAAGGAGTTCAAAATCTGGAAGTCAAACTATGTACCACCTCCAGAGACCTACACTACTGAGAAGAGACCTCCTCCCCCAGAGCTGGATATGGCAATAAAATGGTCCAACATCTATGAGGACAATGGCGATGATGCCCCACAGAACGCTAAGAAGGCGAGGCTTCTGCCCGAAGGGGAGGAGACCGTGGAATCAGGTAAGGCAAGTCAGACCCCCTAGATAGAAAATACCTTTGGGTCCTCGTGTCGAGTTTAAAAACAAGGAGACACTCAACGAGTGAAATTTAAATTCAGCGATTGCACAAATTTAGTTTTGTCACGACTGTGTACGAGCTTTTGCTCTGTATGTTAGGATTCGTGTGTGATGATCGCTTTTGCTGTAGCTTTGAGAAAGATTTGTGTAAAGTCGGCTCTGAAGCGAATCTCCGAAAGCTCAACCAGTAGAAGTATCTACTGTGTTTTAGAGGAAAAAAAAATAATAATAATTGTAAGTTCTTCAGGCTTTAGAGTGAAATCTCTGACAGTCTCAACCAGGAGTATATATGTGATTTATGGTGCCTTTTTAAAACAGAGCCAGCTAACTCAGTGGTTTAGTGCCGCCTTCAGCCTGGGGCCTGAACCTGGGGACCTGGGATTGAGTCCCAGGTCAGGCTCCCTGCATGGAGCCTGCTTCTCCCTCTGCCTGTGTCTCTCTGCCTCTCTCTGTCTCTCTCTCTCTCTCTCTCTCTCTCTCATTAATAAATAAAAAAAACAGAGCCAGCTAATTCATGGATTCTTGTGATTGCAGCTTTGAAGAGCTAAAGGCTTCAATTTATATTAAAGTAGTTGTGGTTTAAAGCCAAAATTAGTGTGACAAATGAAGTTAATTGAGTCTTACGACATAGTAGTAATAGGAAGATAATGACTTAGTTGTTGACTTGTTTGTATCATAATTTCATCTCATATTTAGAGTATAGGTAACCACAGTGATCTCTGCTTACACGCTTTAAACCAGCTCCCCAATTCCATCCTTCAACACTGCAGCTAGTGATCACTTTCTAGAAGTCATGTCTGATTATGTAATTCACCTGCTTAAAATCCTTCACCAGCATAGAGTGCAAGCCCTCTGATAGGTCCTGCCTTTCTCTCCACTTTCAATTCAAACAGTGCTTTTTCTAGCACTTTAAGATCTTAAAATTGAAAACTGAATATACCGTACTATCTTATGGTTCCCTGACATTTTTTTTAGTCCGGAAAGTTCTTCCTTCCCTCTTTGGCTGATAAACACATTCATCCTTCAAAATCGAATTCAAGGAAGAAAAAAATACTAGCATCTACCTCAAATTATTTGCTCCTCTATACTCTGTATGTGCTAATGCGGTTGATTGCATTTATCATCCTTTGTGAGATTATTTGTTCCTAAGTCTATCTCCTTTATGAAAATGAGTTCCTTTACAGTTTGTAGTACATTTTAAGTATTCAGTGAGTCATAGTTGAATTGGACTAAGTATTTGGACTACCATTTTTATGAAACATGCCAGCTAAACAAATTTCTTATGTTCTCATAAATCAAGGGCTACTTACTTAGTTCCTTTTACAACCAGCAGAAGGTATTAAGAAAAAGAATGACTAACTGGTAGGAGCTCTTCAGTTTTGATTCTGTTTGGCCTTTCCATTTCTTTCACTGATTTTCCGGCATGGATTAGAAGTCACTAATGAAGGCATATCTTTAGTAAATGGCATCCTTTTAGAGATGCCAAATGAAGTTGGCATTTAAAGTATTGGGACACCTGGGTGGCTCTGCCTTCTGCTCAGGGCGTGATCCCTGGGTCCGGGGATCAAGTCCTGCATCAGGCTCCCCGCAGGGAGCCTGGTTCTCCCCCTGCCTACATCTTTCTTTGTTTCTCCTGAATAAGTAAATAAAAACTTTAAAAAATAAATAATAAAATACCTCATATTGCATAGCATTTTATGTAATTAATAAAAACCTTTTTGCATAAATAATGTTTATTTTTTTAAAAGATTTTATTTATTCATAGAGACAGAGAGAGACAGAGACACACAGGCAGAGGGAGAAGCAGGCTCCATGCAGGAAGCCCAACGTGGGACTCGATCCCTGGTCTCCAGGATCACACCCCAGGCTGCAGGGGGCGCTAAACCGCTGCACCACCAGGGCTGCCCTGCATAAATAATGTTTAATCCTTAACAACATGTGAAACCAGATAGGGAAATGTGGAAATGAGAGTTTAATGTGGCTTGTACATGGTCACAAAACTAGAAAATGCCAAGCTGTAAAATAGGAACTTTGACACAGTTTTTAAAATTTACTGTTCTTAACAACCTAGTACAGAAGTGTTACATGATTTTTTATTACTACTTTATAGACAAAGAAATAATCTCAGATTAAAGAACTGGCCTAAGGAAATTCACACATTTATAAAGAGTCAAAATTAGGGATCCCTGGGTGGCTCAGCGATTTAGCGCCTGCCTTCGGCCCAGGGCGTGGTCCCGGCATCCCACGATCAAGTCCCACATCGGGCTCCCTGCAGGGAGCCTGCTTCTCCCTCTACCTGTGTTTCTGCCTCTCTCTCTCTTTCTTTCTCTCTCTCTCTCTCTCTCTCATGAATAGATAAATATTTTAAAAAATCAGAAAAACATCCCACATATATGAACACTATGACTGAACATTAAGATACTTGTTCATAAGAATGAAGAAGAACCAAAGATCTGAGGACTAGCAGAATAATTCTTTAAAAACTTAAAAGTATTGGGGCACTGGGTGGCTCAGTGGTTGAGCATCTGCCTTTGGCTCAGGTCATGATCCTGGGGTCCCAGTGATGGGAGTCCCATGTCGGGCTCCCTGCATGGAGCCTGTTTCTCCCTCTGCCTGTTTCTCTGCCCCCCCCCCCCCATGAATGAATAAATACAATTAAAAATAAAAAAAGGCAAAATTAGAGTTCAAATTCAGGCCTTTAAATGGAAATGATACCTCTTTAAGCTGCGGTTTATTCTGTTGATGTTTTTGCAAGCTGTAGTGCTCCAGTGGTAGTAGCTGTTCTGTAGGAAGAAAGATCACTAGAGTTGATATTTAAACTAGGGTAATATAGGCTGGTGTTCCATTGTTGTTGCTATATGGAAATGGTGAGGATTCTATACTAGGACAAACAAGCGGAAAAAATTCTTTTTTCCAGCTTGCCTATTGCATCCAAATAGAACAAGTTACAACTATGTGGCAAATAATACTGTTATTCTCATAATTTCTGTTCTTTTGATTATATGATGGTCCTCCACCAGAAAGTATACAGATGATATCAAATGACGAATGGACCCACTGTTCAGACAGTTTAAAACTGGATTATAAAGTTAAAAAAATCTTGAAATCTTTAATTTGGACTCTGATGTTATTGAATATATCTTCTTTTTTAGATACTTTACTGTTTTTGTTTTTAAGATTTTATTTATTAGAGAGCATACTCTCAAGCAGGGGGAGAGGCAAAGGGAGAGGGAGTAGACTCTGCACTGGGCAAGGAATCTGATGCTGGAGTCCATCCCAGGACCCCAAGATCATGACCTTAGCCGAACGAAGACAGATGTTTAACTGACTGAGCCACCCAGGTGCCCTAATACTTTCCTTTTTAGAAGTGATTTATGCTATTTCAGAATCCCATACCATGTTTACAAAGTCACTATAAAATCAGTCATTTTTTTATCTGTATTTTTTGACATACAAAATATCTTATTTAAGAAATTCTATACTTGGGACACCTGGGTGGCTCAGTGGTTTAGCGTCTGCTTTTGGTTCAGGTCGTGATCCTGGGGTCCTGGGATGGAGTCCCACATAAGGCTCCCCACAGAGAGCCTGCTTCTTCTTCTGCCTGTGTCTCTGCCTCTGTCTCTGTTTCTCATAAATAAATAAATAAATAAAATCTTTTAAAAAATAAATTCCATACTCTTAAATTATCTAATTTTTAGCTTATGAAAATATTTTTATTATTCCTACACATTTTTTGCACTTCGGCTTTTTTTTGCCAGTTAACTCTTCCAGTTTTGTTTTGTTTTTTTAAGAGCTGGGAAAGATTCAAAACTCATCCAGGCTTGCTACTTACCAGTGCTTCTTGTTTGGTAACTTTGAAATGCAGATCAGTAAGGCTTAGATATTATTGACATGTACTTACCCATGAAATCCAAGTAAAGTAGCTAATCTTTTTTCTTTTTTTTAAGAATTTAGAAAGTTCATATTAATAATGTAAACTTATTTACCTCAGGTGGCATGAATTCCATACTAGAAAAATTTTTTCCTTACTAATAATGCATTTGTAATATATGGCACAGAATAGAAACTCAATCTTGATAAATGAACATTTCAGGGTGGTTTTGTTTCCTTTTTCTTGCTATAGTTTTTAAGGCAATGCCTTGTTGTATCACTAGGTGGCATTAGTTCCTGTTCAAATTACTGATAGGAAATGATTTTTTCCAACCCTGGTAATTTGTATTTTTTGCTAATTCAGTAAATTTATTTAGATTTGCCAGAATAATAGCAGAAGTATCTCACAGTCATCTTTTTAATAATATGTCAACAGTGGATTTTACAGCATAGCTAGTAATTTCAATTTTTATACTATGATGATAATCTCAAAGTCAAGCAAAGATGTTAATTAAACTCCAGTTAAAAAACAAACACCTTGAGGATGCCTGGGTGGCTCAGCGGTGCATGATTCTGGGGTCGGGAATCGAGTCCCACATTGGGCTCCTTGCAGGGAGCCTGCTTCTCCCTCTATGTCTCTGTCTCTGTCTGTCTCTCTCTCATGAATAAATAAATAAAATATTTAAAAAATAAACACCTTAATGTGCCTGAGTGGCTCAGTTGGTTAAGCAGCTGCTTTCGGCTCAGGTCATTATTCAGGAGTCCCAGGATGAGCCCTGCATACCATTCCCCACTCAGTCCAGAGTCTGCTTCTCCCTCTGACCCTTCCCCCTTCTCATGCGCGTGCTCTCCCTCTCTCTCTCTCTCTCACTCAAATAAGTAAATAAAATCTTCAAAAACAAAAAGAACAAAGGCCTTGGCTTATTTGAGCTGTGTGCCGTATCAGTTGATTTGTATATTATGTTTATGTATACATGATAAACTACTGGTTAAAACTAAGAATCTGGGGCGGCCCTGTTGGCTCAGCGGTTTAGCGCCACCTGCAGCCCGGGTGTGATCCTGGAGACCGAGGATCGAATCCCACTTCGGGCTCCCTACATGGAGCCTGCTTCTCCCTCTGCCTGTGTCTCTGCCTCTCTCTCTGTGTCTCTATGAATAAATAAGTAAATAAGTAAATAAATATTAAAAAAAAACTAAGAATCTGTAAATTCTTAGAGGATGGTTCATTGATTTGAATTTTATTTTATCTTGCTGCCTATGTAAATCCTTAAATGCTTTATGAAATATATGAATAACATCACCATATTGTGCTTGAAGATGAATGAAGATGTGTTTATCATCTGCTGTTGATTCTAATAATTCTCCGCATCAACAAAGGAGATATTCTGAGTATGGTAGTGTTAGCAGAAGGGAATTGAAGGCTTAGGTTGTAAATGTATTTGCTCCATAAGGAGTTTATGGTGTGATATAAGCAGCTTTCCCCCAATTTTTAATTTTTATTATTTTTATTAAGTAAGCTCTATTCCCATTGTGAGGCTTGAACTCAAAACCCCAAGATCAAGAGTTGCATGCTCCACTGACTGAGCCAGCCAGGCACTGCAGTTTCCCATTATTTTAATATGAAGGCCCCTTTCAACATCAGAATATTTTATAGATCACCACAGGATAGTTGTTGAACTGGCTATCTGTTGTTTGGTTGAGAAAATAAAGCCAAAAGTGCAGTGAATCCAATAATGTGCTTAAAATAAATTTGTATTTTAAAATTTATAACTTCTACATGTTACTCTGTCTTTATGGAGTTCTTAACATAAAGCCACACATATGTTCAGAAAGAATACAGCTTCGGTGAAACATCTACCTGTGAGTGCTTTTTAAATTTCAAAATAAAGGGGGGGGGGCTAAAAATAGGAAAGGGAGTTGTTTTGCAGAGAGAGAAAGCAGATTAGAAGAGAAAGAACAGTCGATGGTCACTTAAATAATGTCATGGTTAGATTGATACTCTTCTTTGGTAAAAAGAATAGAAATGTGTCCTATTTTTACAACATGTAGATTATTTAAATATATACAAGGTGTATACTGTAGAATATTTGGGAATAGGTTTTTTTCAGAACAAGTCTGATTTTCTCATTTTAAACATTTAAATATAGAACTAAAAGGTCACTTAATTTTTAGTTTTTATTAGGGAACTGAAAGAAATGAGGATAATGATTTTTGTCTAAAGTCAATGAAATTTTAATACTTTTTTAAAAAATTACTGATTGAAACTTTTTCTTTCCTGTTTAAGATGATGAAAAAGATGAGCATACTTCTAAAAAGCGCAAAGTAGAACCAGGAGAACCAACAAAGAAGAAAAAGTAGAAAACAACAAATGACAAGAATTTCTGGACTGCAAAACTTGTTGAAACGGTTTTTTTGGGCAGATTAAGTTGACATTTTAAATTATTATGAAACAACATCTCCATGAACGAACATGTTAATTAACTAATAATAAGTATTGCTGTGGGAACTGTCCACTGTAGAATTCATTTTTTTATTTAAAACTTTATTTAAAACTCAAGTGGTGATTTGTGATTGTGAAATTGACAACACATGGAAGCATTCTGGCTATCACAGAATTGGTGACATGCTTTGAGTTTTGTCACATGTCGACATGCCAATGTCCTATGAACCTTTTATAAAGGAATATATTTTTAAAGTAAATATATTGTAATGTACTGTGAACTTGTAGGGTGCTTTTCAACAGTGTTTGTACAGTGTAAATAGATCATGGAAATAAAATTACTTATTCAATATTACTATTATTGCATAGCATTAACATTTGATTATTTTCTGTGACAGGTACCCTCTTTGCCATGTGATGTTTTAATAGTAGGTTTGACCATCTAGGGAGTGCCTCCTTTGTTCAGGTGCTTTGTGTGGATACTATTTCTCTGATCCTCAAACAACCAGATAAAGCAGGTATTAGTGGCTTCATTTTTTAATAAAGAGAGATGAACTTATCCAAGATTCCACAACAAGTGAGCAATGATTTTTGGGATTTAATTCAGGACACTTGAACTCCAAAATCATCACCCTAACCCACCTACCCAGCAAGAAGAATTTCATTGCCTTTTTGGGACTACAGTTGTCATGTCTTCAGGTGCTCTTTCTGGTTAGGGAGATCTTCCCTGATTGTATTCCTGCACTTTATTGAGTAAGCCTTATGTGATGGTTATTCATTAATTTCCCTGGTTAATAGTTTTCTGAAGATAAAGATTCTCTATAAAGAATTGCCAGATGTAGCAAATAAAAATACAGGAGACACCCAGTTAAATTTGAATTTTAGATAAACAACAATGTTTTGAATGGGCAATATTTGGGACATACTTACACTAAAAATTTGTTTATCTGAGACTCCGATTTAACCAAGCATCTTGTGTTTTATCTGACAACACTACTTCTATTGTTTTTTCTATATGTCTCCTATTTTAATGCTTTGCATAGAGTGATAATCAAAATCAGCAAGGGATAGGAAATTGATAATCTTCCTTCTACAGTCCTGGATCAGTGCAGTTACTTATAGCATTTTAAACTATGAAAAGGAGAGGCTATATGTTGTATCAATCCTTCCATGAATCTTCATGCCTTTATTTATTTTTTAAGATTTTTTTTGAGAGACACGGGTAGAGAGAGAGAGGCAGAGACACAGGCAGAGGGAGAAGCAGGCTCCATGTGGGACTTGATCCCAGGACTCTAGGATCACACTCTGGGCTGAAAGCAGGCTCTAAACCGCTGAGCCACCTTCTGAAGAAGGCATCCTTCTTCATGCCTTTAAGAGACCAGAGTTATTACAGGACCCTGCACATTTAGTGTATAAGAAAAATTAAAGACATTGGTCTTTAAGTTTTTTTGAAAATTTCCTCAATCCAGTTGTTTTTCTTCAATACTGGAAAAACCGTATTTGAAAAACTACAAATTTTTTTAAATTGGGAACATGGATCAAGTAGATTAAAATTTGTAGAAGTCATTAAAAGTGATGGTGCTAGCCATGGTGTTTTGTGAAATGAGGAAGGAATGTAACAGTATGATAGCTTCCAGTACATCTCAAACTTACAAAAACTATTTATCTTCTAGCTTCATAGTTGTATGATTCCCAGAATTGAAGCAATTGGTAGGGCAAGAAACTTCTTGTTTAAAGCCTTTGTATATGAATAATTTGGAGGGCTATAGTATCATATTAGGGAGTGGCATCAAGTGATTAGTCATGACTCCAGTGTGACACCAAACTAAACAAATGGAATTATAATTGTGAGTCTGTGATTCCCAAGTCTAGAGAAATCTATTATCTGGATACATGTATTAGTGGAGCAGATATCTCAAGAAATTACAGGATTTAAAAATTAGCATGAAGGCAAATCTCACACCAAAGCCAAACAAAACCCAGCAAGCTACTTACTGTCTGGATATCTAGCCTCTTTTTACCACCCATTGGTTCAACTTCCAACTTACATAATTTAGTTTGTGACAGAACGAAACCTCACTAGATCAGTCCCTATTGATGCTTTCAGCCCCCCTTCTAGAATTTAACACAATGGGGTTTGTGGGGAGGAATAAATACCGCTTTTTTGGAAGGGGATTTGGTATTTCAGGGCAGGTAGTGGCTACACTTGTGAGCTCATTAAGCACCTGCTGGGAGATGTACACCTATGTGAATAGTGTAATTTAGGACGGGGGAGATACAATTTAGGAAGAAGGAAGCTAAATACTTTGGAGTGATCTGATTTTGCCATTTGTATCTCCTTGGGTTTCTTTTCAAAATATGGCCAAAAAGCAGAAGGGGAAAGAGGACTCTATCTGTATTGTTTCTTTTTTAGAGAATCCAGTCACTTGATAAAGTTGATTGTTTCCTCATCTTTAAGGAAATTAAGCTATACCAGGCATAAATGACTTTCTTTTGTGCAAGGATAAAATTTGAGAAGAACTAAGCATTTGTGGGCCATATTTTAAATTCAAAGTGTTAATAGCATTATGGAGTTTTGTGGAAAACGTTCTAGCTGGAATCAACATTACTGAGAAAATCAACACTGATTTTTAGCCATTAAAATACTAATATTTGCAAACTTACAACTTTCTTGTCTAAATCCTTAATGCTGTGTAGTGCTTTTTAATTCACAAAGTTCAATCACAGTATTTTAGTTTCCAAAAACCTAATGAGGTAGGCTTTATCATTACCAAATTAGAGAAATGAGAAACCGGTCCAGCCAAAGGCAATATACCCACAAATACAAGAGTTAGCTTCAGAGCTCAGGTTAGAATCTGTAATCTCATTATATATAAAATTTATGGAGTACTTCTGGTACAAAGCACTGTTAGGAACAAAGGACCCATTTTTATTTTAGCAAAATCACATTGGTAGCCATAAGGAGAAAGGACATGTAGGGACTGAGACCAGTTGCAGTAGTTCGGTAGAGCAGTATCTGCATGAGCGAAGGCATTGGCGAAGAGACGGGTATGAGAAACTGATAGTCCTTGTTAGTTGGATATAGTGGCTGAGAGTGAGGTTTCCTTTTATTGCAAACTTTATTTATTTATATATATAATTAAAATGTCAATGGGCTATAATCCAGGTTTGGACATGACCTGCACATAAAACATGTTGCCATACCATTTAGACACAAAGTCCTATTAGAGATATTTAAAAGTATCTACAGCTATCTGAATGCAAAGTCAAAATTTTGACTAATTGAAACCACAGCTGGACTTCGGTGTCACTGGTGGTATTTTGGGTTTTAGCCTTTTGTGTCCATACTGAACTGCTTCCCTACTTAGTACAGAAGTTCCAGACATTCTTACCAAAAAAAGTGTTAAATTCCCAGCAAGAGGTTTGGACTTTTCATTATATTCTAAAGTTTTCCCTCTTCTCATTACATAGTTTTCCCAATTTGAAGCATTGCATTGCATTGTAAAAAAAAAAAAAAACAAAAAAAAACAACCCAAAAACCAAGAAGCATTTGTATGTCCAGTCCACAGAGAAGGGTGTCTGCCTGTTTTCATTGACTAAAATGACGCCTGGTACATAAGACGCACTCTACAATTCCTGATTGTTGATGATGAACTGAATTTTCACCTCTGGTTTGGGAGTGGTCCTCCAGAGGCTTGTGTTTTCAGTTATATGGGCCAATAAATCTTGACAATTTAAACCAGTTTGAGTTCAGTTTTCTGTCATTTTCTATAAAAACATCCTAATTGATGTGAAGCTCTTTTTAACTCCTTGGTTTCTCGCAAGGCCCCACGCTGTCCTGGTTCTCTTCTCCATCTCTGCTCTAGCTTCTTCCTTGCCAGTTGCCCAGAACGCCAAAGTTCTCTACCCTGGTTCTCGACGATTTCAGCGGAGTTCACAGCTACCACAATTAGTAACTCTGAGGTCTCCCTATACTGTATGGCTCGCCAGAATGTTCTTGTAAAACCCTAGATTTCTGTATCCAGTTGTACATCTCAGCTTGAGTCTCAGGCCCCTCACATACTGTATGTGCAAAACCGAGCACACTGTGTCAATACCCATGCCACCCACCCCTGCATTCAGTTTCTGGTTAATAGCATCACCATCAACTCAAAAACCTGCCCTCTGCCTCATTTCCCATCACATGGATTTAGTTACTAAATCCTAAGGGTTCCCTCCACTCGCGCTCACACACGTACTAATCCAGCTCTCATGAATCATTTCTAATTCCCCAGATATGCTAGTTTCATATTTCCGTGTATTCACTAGTGCCGTTTGCTGGGCCTGGCCTTTTTCCTTACTGAACTCCCTCTTACCCTCCACGATGAGAGTCCCAAGGATGCTCTCTCTTACACATCTTGCTCAGTTTCTCTGTATCTGCGCCCGTCCATGGCTTTTCCCTGTGCTCAGTACTAAATAGCCAACATTCGCTGAGTGCTTACTGAAACCACTAACCGAAGGGGTAATGGATCTAAGTGCAGCTGCAACTTTTTACTGAGGCTTTTTTCAGATACCTTTGCATTTCCCTGATACTCCTTTAAGAGGTGGATTTGAGGCTTGCCCTGCGGCTTCCTTGTTTGGCTGCCTGGAATAAACCCTTTCCTTGCTGCATACTTGTCTCAGTAATTGTCTTTGCTGTGAATCGGGCGGATGAGCTTGGATCTGGTTACGTTACTATGTGCCAGGCATTGTTCTTGGTGCTTTACATGTATTAACTCATTTAATTTGATGATGTAGGTGTGAGTACTAGCCCTACGTCCCCGGGGGAAGAAAACAGGTACAGAGAGGTTAAGTGATTTGCTCCGTGTGGTGGAGCTGGGAAAGCAGGCAGTCTGGCTCCAGACCCAGTGGGCCCCCTCACTGCACTGGAACGGAGGAAGGAGCGCCCAAATGAAACCATGGATTGATTTACTAATTTGTATGGTATTTCGTTCAAAGGATGTCTGACCCCTACAGGACACTCAGAATACAAATATTTAGAGAACTAATGAATCCACAACTGGTTCACTAACCAGAGGCGTTGCATTTATTTGTTTAATGCTATGGAGGACATAGTCCATGCATAAGTGTTTTAGGAAGATTGATTGATGCATACCTCAATGACTCAGTATCTTATTTATCGCATATTTGGAATATTTTTCACTGGAAGCCTGAAAGCAATAGAGATGAGAATATGCCCCTCCCCCTCCAAAAATACATTTTAGCTTTTCACTTGTTTTTAAAAGTCTACATTTTTTTTAAAGCAAAGTGAAATAGCCTGAAGTCATAAATTTTGCCTCAAATTTCCCTGGCATTTTTCTAACCTTTCAAATGATGGCTGGGGTTTAGGATCCTAGCACCAGGGCGTGGGAAGGCCTCCAGAGGTCCGCCAGGACAGCTTTGCCAGAACCCTAGGAATGCCTTCCCTGTGATCTTGGCCTCTCTTTTCTAGGTTCCCAGATGAGCCCACAAAATGACAGGTTTACAGGCTGGATTTGAAAAGCCATTTCCTGTGTGTCTGTAATATTTTGGTTCCCGGGGTCTGGAACTCCCGTTTACCACTTTCTGAAAAAGAAGAAACAGAGTATTTGGTGCATATTATTGAAGCAAAAGAGCAGCTCTATTCCTGGCATAATTACCTGTCTCCGTTTCTACCCAGGACCCAAATTCTAGCAACCTTCTCTAGCACACTGGGGAGTTCGCATTAACATTTAAATTTAGAATTCCTGAGAGAAACTGCAATGGAATAACAAAACCATCTCTTCTGACTGAGGAGGTGACTTGCCTGCAAGCGAAGTTATAAGCAAGCCAACTCCGAAATAACTCCTCTGAGGCTCCTGTGCCAGGGGGAGCTTAAGATGCTTTTGCTAGTTTTTGGAGACACACTCAGATGCACACACACCAAGCATTTCACAGGCGATAGGACCGTCCTCTCTTTTTACCAAGCTCTGCCTCAGGCCTTTCCCTCCAATCCCCTCCTCAACTACAAAACATGGCCTAAGAAGCCTTAGCAGTAAAATTTCTTCTATAACATCTGGAATCCATATGTCCAATATGTAAGGCATAGAATCATTTTTTTTTCCTTTTAATTTAGGCTTAATTACTTGAGCTCAAAATCCTGCCTGCCCCTGCATCCCTCCATACCAAACTAATTAGAACAATTATCTGAGCCATCCATGGCTACAGATCTGTTAAAGCCTGTTACTGAGGTTAACAAATGAGAGGGTTAATTTCTCTAGATTGCTCCATAGTTGGCGAAGAAAGATAACAAGCCTTCACATTAGTAGGGTGCTTTTGAGTTTTCAAGCTGTTTTTTCTCGACACCAAACTGCCACCCAGGAGAAGAGCTTACTTTGGGGTTCCAGCCTGTCTGGAGGTAAGTAACTTCATTCTGACCCGAAGCAGTAGGAATTCACTAGCACACGTGAAAGAGGGCCTCCTGGCCTTGCTGCTTCAAGTGTGTAAAAAGGAGTTGGATACTTTTTAAAAAGAAATAGGATGGCCAGGTAGTAGCCTCGGGTGCCAACTTGAAGATGTTGACTTAAAACCTTAAACAGTTAAGTGGCTTTTTCTAGATAGTTAGACCAGGCCCTGTATATTTTTAACTTAAATTCACCCACTTTGGCTAATTATAAACTACCTAGGTTTTTTTTCTCTTCTTTTTCCACGTTTGTGTTCCCTGTAACAGTAGCAAGGCTATCCTATGTCTGTCTTACTGGGTAGCTAAACTGGAGTTCCTAATTTAATCTTTTATCCCCCAGAACGTTTTTTTTTTAAGATCGCATAACCAAGTGTTGACTTTCTTTCTTTCTTTCTTTCTTTCTTTCTTTCTTTCTTTCTTTCTTCCGACCAAGAGAGTTAGTGAAAAGGGTTCGATTTTCTTAGTGATACCATGATTTCAACTAATTTTTCTAACAGGGATTTGTGAAAATGTGACAAAAAGTCATGGGAAATGGGTATTCAATTGCCTCACCTAAGTGCCAAAAGTAAGAAAAGTCACAGAAGCACAAAAGCACAAAAAAAAAAAGCACCCCCCAAAAACTTATGTTTTCTTTACTGCAGATATATTTTGTCTTTTTCAAGGACAGGATCAAAGTTTACACCAAAAACACAATAACAATTTGTGACTTTCTAGTCACGTGTTCCAATAAAGTCTCATAATGTTAGTGTTATATATAGTTTATAATAGTGATGTTCATTTAAAAATATTTCTGAAAAAAAATATTTCTGATTATGGGGGTGCTTCGGTGGCACAATCCATTAAGCAGCCGACTCTTAGTTTCAACTCAAGTCATGATTTCAGGGTTGTGGGATCGAGCCTCACATCACACTCCATAGTCAGTGTGAAGTTTGATTCTCTCCCTCTCCCTTTGCTCCTCCCCCAGTTGTGCACTGTTTCTAAAACAAATAAATCTTAAAAAAATATTCGATTATGAAAATGATACATGTTCATTGTAGAAATTCTGGGAAAAAATAAAATGAAAGAAAATGGAAATCACATTTAGCAGAGAAACCCATTGGTAACATTTTGATGTATTTTCTGGGGGTGTTTTTTTTCCTATGCATATATGTACATATTCTGAACAACATAGATTTTCCATATTTTAGTTCATAGGCAGCATTATTAATTCCATTAAGAATTCCTCAAACAGAAAAAAAAAAAAAAAAGAATTCCTCAAACAGGGCAGCCTGGGTGGCCCAGTGGTTTAGCGCCGCCTTCAGCCCAGGGTGTGATCCTGGGCCTTCCCACATCGGGCCTTCCCTGCATGGAGCCTGCTTCTCTCTCTCTCTCTCTCTGTCTCTCATGAATAAATAAATAAAATCTTAAAAAAAAAAAAAAAAAAAAGAACTCTTCAAACACCCTTTTAAGTTTTCATTTATCTATTGGACATTGAAACTATTTCTACATTTTTCACTGCCATAAATAACACTAAGATGAATATCTTAGAATTTTGTATTCGGTTGTAGAATTTGATTATAGAACTGCTTTTGTGAGTAGGAATTTAAGACAGAGTCATATGTAAAATTGATCTAGTTTGCTTGACTCAATGCCCCTAACTTCTTGAGACCACATCTAAACACCTATCTTAAAAGTTTTCATATTTCTTGACCTCTTACATGTTAAGTCCCGTGCCGGAAGCCAGCTCCGTATAACAGCAATCTGGTATTTCTAATAGGTCCTCTTTTTAGTTGCTCTGAAAAACCATGTTTCTTTTTAGACAGCTCCAAAAAGCTACTCAGATTCCAAAAAGCCACTCACCAGTGCTCAAATTGAGAACCTGCTTATTTTGCCTTCAGCAAAAGGAATTTGTGGCCAGTCTGAACTAAAGACAGACTTGAAGGTAGAAAGGGGACAGAAGGAAAAAAATAAGCAGCCTGGGCTGCCCCCCCCCCCCCCCCCCCATAATATTGACAATATAATTGCAATTAACAGAGAAGAACCTTAGGTGGAGCCAAAGGCTGCTGGAGAAATCCCCCTCTGCTCAGCAGCAGGCCTCTCGGATTCCCCACAGCAACCTCTGGCCTCACTGCAGGAGGGAGCAAGCCAACCGGGAAGGGAGGATGCCAGGGAGCACCTCCTCTCAAAGAAAGGAAAGGAAAAATGCCTCCTCATCGTGATTTGTGGAATTTCCCCAATTCCACAACCAGAGCTCCCGGTGAAGTTTTACCAGAAGGCCACAAAGCTCTTCTCCCAGGAGAAGGAGAGGAGCTCCCCAGGAGAAGTAACATTAGCCCCACTCTCATCTCGTCACTTAATCGCACTTATATTGTTACCTCTCTGCGGGGCCTATCTCATCCTCCTAACTGGACAGTCAGCAGGGCCTTACATTTCTTGTGGAATAAAGCTGCAGACCCAGCCCGAAGCGATAAAATTAGAAGCTGTTCAATAATTATTGGCACAGATGAACCAACACTTGGCATCTTGGAGCAGATGAGTCTTCAGGTCCTTCCCTGTCAAGTCTATTTTCGATGAGGGGCTGAGCAAAGCGACCCAGGGGAAAAGGCCCAGGAAAGAGTAGTTTACCAATGTCCTAATTTCCCTGGGCTGGCCCTGAAGAAAACTAACCAAGTTCCATTCTGATTCCTGTACCTCAGTTAATCCAATTGTTAATAACCCTCAATTAACTGAGATCCTCCCCCACTTCCTCAATTTTTAGGGAAAAAAAAATTATAAGAAAATAATAGAGATTTTTATTTTTTAAAAAAAAAACAAGGAAAACGACTTCCTCAGTGTTAGCCAAGGACTAGGTAAAAATCCAACTCAGTCTCCTAAACCTTCTCCATCAATGTTTCCAGAAATATATTCCAAGAAAACTGCTTGCAGTTGCTCTGAGGAAAGGTTTCCAGGGACAGAGTCCAGGATTCTTCCCTTCTAGATATTCACAATGAGCACCACAGTTACAAGCGTTCTGAGGGGACACACAATAAAGAAGCCTCTACCTTCTTGGCCACCTTGTCTCAAACTTACATGAGCTCAGAATTCTTCTGAGGGAACAGCTGGCGAAAATGTATGGAATGAACCTGCAGACAGGCTGCTCTCCACCATGTGGAATGACAACACTCATTTGGGTTTATGCTGGGTGGTGTGGGGAGAGTTGCTCATGGACTACTCAAGGAGTATCTTCAGCAGTCTATTTGTTAAATTATTTTGCAAAATAGTTATTGAATCAAAGATTTTTTTTTTAAGATTATGTATTTATTTGAGAGAGAGCATAGAGTGAGTGAGCACATCATGAGGTGGGGGGAGCGGCAGAGAGGGAGAAGCAGATTCCCCCCTGAGCAGGGAGCCAGACATGGGGCTCCATCCCAGGACCTTGGGATCATGACCTGAGCCCAAGGCAGACACTTAACCGACTGAGCCACCCAGGCACCTTCCTCTTTTATTTATTTATTTATTTTTGAATCAAAGATCGTTTTAAGAGAAATGCCAATTAATACTACTAAGGGATACTATTTCTCACTAAGTAGATTAGAAAAATTATACCTGACAACACATTCTGGCAAGGATATGGAGACACAGCATACCCATACAATAAAGTGACCTAAATCTATGGAGAACAGTTTGCCAAAAGCTACAGAAATTATAAATATACTTTGACCCAGTAACCTTGCTTCTGGAAATTTATCCTATAGGCATGCCTATACATGTACAAAATTATATATGCACAAAGTTATTTGTTGAAACATTGTTTATCATAGCAAAATATGGGAATGAATTCAAGTGACATGGAGGACTGGTTAAATAACTATGGTTGGGATGCCTGGGTGGCTCAGTGGTTGAGTGTCATGATCCCGGGGTCCGGGGATCAAGTCCCGCATTGGGCTCCCTGCAGGGAGTCTGCTTCTCCCTCTGCCTGTGTCTGCCTCTCTCTGTGTCTGTGTGTCTCTTGTGAATAAATAAATAAAATATTTAAAAAAGTAAAATATAAATAAATAACTATGGTTTATCCACACAATGGAATAGTATTTGGTGGCAAAAATAAGGAAAAAAAAGAAGTTCTCTGGATGGATATGGAAAGATATCCAGCATATATTATAAAATGAGAAAAGGAAATTGCACAAGGTATATATACCTATGCTACTGTTTACTTTTTGTGGAAGAAGGGGGATGATAAGAAAGTATATTCACCAGACAATGGACTATTATTCAGCACTAAAAGGAAATGATCAAGCCATGAAAACATGGAAAAAACTTAAGTGCAAAAATGAAGGAAAGGCTACATACTGTACAATTCCATCTGTTTGACATTCTGGCAAAGGCAAAACTATGGAGACTGAAAAGCTCAGTGGTTGCCTGGAGTGGGAGTGAGTTGGAGGGACGCCTATGTGGAGCATGGAATCTGTACCTTCCTCTCAATTCTGCTGTGAACTTTGACTTTTAAAAAAGCCTTTAAAAATATAAAGAGTCATGTTTGTGTTTGTATAAGGTAATACTGCAACTGCACAGCAGAAACCAGTAAAAGTAGTCATGTACAGAGGACAGGGGAAGGTTGGTATCAATGTTGAACTTTACCTAAGCCTTGTGCTCCAGAAAACTGAGAATGCTAAGAAATCCCCCAACTCTTTTGTGTCTGAGGAAATGCCAAAGGAACCCCTTCCTATCTGAAATAAGACCCATGTTCATCCTTCGTCCCATCAGACTCCCATGGATGACTCCCTGATGACCTGCTCCTTCCTTCTCTTTAAGTCATCCCCCATTAATGAACGCTCTCCCTATTCCAACAGCCAGAATAAAATTAGCTCTTTGTCCATGCGTTTTCACAAGCATGGGGCCAGAGGTTGAAGACTTCTTGGAGCAAAACTTTTTATGTGATTTTGATGTTCAAACCATGTGACTGCATTGTCCAGTTTAAAAATTTTAATTTAATTTAAAATATGAAACAAGTCAAAGATACTTTTGACAAACTAGCAGCTAACTTGAAAGTGCCATTAACTACACTACCTCAGTCCAGGCATCCCATGTCACTATTTCAGGGTAGAAGTATGTCCCATTCTTCAGCCTTCTCTATTGACTGATGAGGTGACTGCTCCCTGACACTTAGGACACTTAGGACACTTTCCAGGCTCTCCTTCCTTTTTTTATTTTTAATGATTTTATTTATTTATTCATGAGAGATGCAGAGAGAGAGGCAGAGACACAGGTGGAGGGAGAAGCAGGCTCCATGCAGGGAGCCCGATGCGGGACTCGATCCCCGGGCCCTGGGGTCACAACCTGAGCTGAAGGCAAACGCTCAACTGCTGAGCCACCCAGGCGTCCCTAGGCTTTCCTTCCTTATAAGTACACATAATGAAAGAACATGGAGAGAAAGGAAAAAGAAAACACAGGAAGCAAGAACTGCCTCCCATATATATATATAATTTTTTTTTTACCCGTGGCTGATAAAATTCCCTATTTTGAACCCATAATCTTTCCTCCTACCCCAGAAACAAAAAGTCATTTTCTCTTTTCTTCCTTCACATATTCCTGCCCTTTGGCTCTTCCTTCTCCTTCCCCCTTCATTTTGCACTTTTGCTTTGGAAGCCTGCGCCTACCTATACCTCGCGCATGATCGCTTCCCTGTAGTCGCTGGCTGGAGCTTGGATGTGGTGGCCTTGCTTTGAAGACCTGTCCTAAGAGAGGGCACTGCAATTTCCTGAAAGGGACCTGGATCACTGAGTGCCCAAGAGGAGCAAAGCTGCCCTGAAGACCTGGACCATTCATACTAAAACTGTTGCATGAGAGAAAAACAAACTTTTATAAGCCACTGTATGGGTTACCTTTTTCAAACCAACACAGGTTGTTTTCAAGGAAATGGAAAAGGTTGTATTAGATTCTAAGAAACTTTCCAGTGTTAACTTAAGTCAATCAAAGCCTAATTTTGCCACTGTAAGGGGTTATAGAGGCTTTGAACCATAGCTTTGTTCATAGAGCAGCATATCATCATGCACAGCTGTAATGCATTTGCTACTCTATAGGCCTAGTGGATAAGACCTGGACTTTGGGTTCGGCCCTCATAAATCCAGTTCCTGGCCCAGTTCCTTACCACCTGTGACCTTGTGCAAATTGCTTAAGCTGTCTGAGTCTCACTTCCTTATCTATAAAATTCAGATAACATTAGGAACTGTTTCACCATGTGAGATAATTCAGAAGTTCTTGACTAATAATAAACTCTCAATAAATTGTAGTTGTTTTTTTTTTTAAGATTTTATTTATTCATGAGAGACACACAGAGAGAGAGAGAGGCAGAGACACAGGCAGAGGGAGAAGCAGGCCCCATGTAGGGAGCCTGATGTGGGACTCGATCCCAGGTCTCCAGGATCACGCCCTGGACTGAAGGTGGCACTAAACCACTGGGCCACTGGGGCTGTCCCTGTAGTTGTTTTTATCATTGTTGCTATTAATATCATTGTTACCATGAACTTTGTTAAGAATATAGACCCTCAACTATAATAATGTGTGCACAGACAGATCTGATCCAAATTCTGATTATCTGCTTTATATCATCAATTTAAAGAATTAATGAACAAAAAAAGTGCCACAACAGATGAAAAATCACTGGGAAGAGTGAGGCTAATGGATGTGGTGATCTACTTTTTGCTGATGTGTGGCTGTCCTGTTTGCTGGGAGTACGGGAGACTCTGTTTGCCAGCTTCTTTGCAGCTATGTAGGACAGCACACCTCACTCTTAAGGGGCAGTGACTCCAAGTGCCCTGTAGGACAGCTGGTGCAAGGAGTTTCAGGGTGGATGTGAACTCTCGCTCACTTCTCTTTCCCCAAAGCCACTGGTTGAGCTGATAGCATCATAAATGATGGCGCCCCCGTGGACCTGAGTCCTTGAATGACTATATGGAGCAGGTCCACTTCTTGCCCTCAACCAAGGGCCAACTCACATTGGACATGTGGGATAGGAAATAAACCTTGCTGTATCGACACTGAATATGCTATCACAGCCCCTATTTTTTTTCTAATATAATGAGTAATGACTAAGTTGCCATAATATCCAGAATACTTAAGCCTGTGCATTGAGAGGTCAGAGTGCCCACCATTTGCCAACTGTGATGGGCCTTGCTGGAAATTTCCATGATTCAAATACTTAAAGGTGATTTAAAACACAGAAATTTTTGTTATTTCATTAATAAAAGTATGCCAATAAAGTTTCCGGGAGTGATTAACATAGAGGTTCTATGATTAGAGCCCCTAGTAGTATAGAGAAAAGCTCTCATCATTTTTACTGAGTGTATTGAAATCATCTTTTAAAAAAAGATTATTTGTGGGGCAGTCCCTGTGGCTTAGCAGTTTAGCGCCGCCTTCAGCCCAGGGCGTGACCCTGGAGACTTGACCTGTGTCGGGCTCCCTACATGGAGGCTCTCCCTCTGCCTGTGTCTCTGCCTCTCTCTCTGTGTCTCTCATGAATAAATAAATAGAATCTTTAAAAAAAAAAAAGTGGTGTTTTGATTCAATGGTTAAAGATGATTTATTCAAATATGTTGCTGATAAAGATCTTGCTTTACATGTGGTAAATAAAACAAGACCAGTTACACTATTCAGACCTAAATTTCAGCTGGATTTGAGATTTAAATGTAAAAAAAAGTAACAATCAAAATTTACCCCTAAATGTTGGAAAGACTTTTAGCAGGAAATCCAGAAGCTATAAAATAGAGATAGATAACTACTCAAATATTAAAACAAAAACAAAAACATGGTGCAAGAGAAAAAAAATTTAAATATATAAAAAAAAATGTAGTGTGGAAAAAAATACCACAAACTCAGTAGATAATGGTAGATTGGGCAAACAATTTCCAATGCATGCGAAAAATGAAGGGTTAAGTGCTTTACTATACAAAAAGTTAAAAAAAAAAGAGTAAAACCTAATAAAATGGACAAAGAGTGTAAATAGGCAGTCCATATAAGAGCAAATCCAAGATTTGTGTTTGCCAGTAAACGTGGAAAAAGATGCCAAGATACCTGCTTCACCAGGAGTCAGAGAATTGCAAATTAAAGTAACAACAAAATATCCCTTTAGAGACATCAGATTGGCAAAAAGAAAAAAAATAATAACAGCTACTGCTTTCAGAAATATGTGGAAAGGGTCACTCTCACACATTGCTAGTGAAAGTGTGAATTACTACAGTATTTTAGAAAGCAAAATTAAAAGTTTTATACATATATATACACACACACACACACCACACACACCCTCTTCCTAGCAATCTTACTCACAGGGAGTATTTTCCCATTTAAATAAGAGCACTGGTATTAAAGGGTATATGTACAAGGATGCTTCCTTGCTTGCCATTGGAAAAAAAATCTTAAAAATTAGACGTTAGGTAGAAAAATTATGAACTAAATTATGGTTCATCCATATAGTGAAAAAATTTGCAGTCATCAAAAAGAATGAGTTTGGAACTATACCAGTTTTCTTGAAGAGATCTCCATGATACCATTTAGATGAGACAGATGAAATGCAGAGAAGTGTCTATTGTGCTCAGAGCATAAATATATCTGATTATATGAGTATGGGGAAAGAAACGAACATATGCATAACATTTTATATTGATTCCCTAGGGTGAAAAAGCAACCGACCAAGCAATATTTTAAAAAATGTTTGGGGGCACCTGGGGGACTCAGGTGGTTGAGCGTTGGACTCTTGGTTTGGCTCAGGTCATGATCTCATGGGTCATGGGATGGAGCCCCCACCTCAGGCGTGGTGCTTGGCAGGCAGTGGGCTTGAAGATTCTCTCCGTGTACCCCTCCTCCCACTCTCTCTCTAAAATAAATAAATAAATCCTTAAAAAAAATGTTTTAAATGCTGGGGCACCTGGGCAGCTCAGTTGGTTGAGTGTCTGCCTTCAGCTGGGGTCAGGATCTCGGGGTCCTGGGATCAGACTCCGAGTTGGGCACCTTGCTCATAGTGAAGTCAGCTTCTCCCTCTCCCTTCCCGCCTGCCCTCCACTCAGGTTTGCTCTCTCTCTTACTCTCAAATAAATAAAATCTTTAAAAGTTTTAAGTGCCTCCATAAAAATAACACACATGACATTCTATTTACATTAATTTGTACGTAGACATATGAGATACGCAGACGATGGGCACCAAAGTGTTCATAGTGTTCATCTCAGGCAGGATAATGAGATTTCAGGTCATTTTAATTTTTTTCCTTATATGTTTATACAATGTTTTTAGAATTCTCAAAATGGATTATTTATACAATCAGAAAAACATAAAACTTTTCAACGTGGGAAAAAAGAATGAAGATTCTCAACAAACTTTTAGGTAAGTAGATATTAATTTTAATGTCATAGACTTAGGTAATACTGAAATAATTCATACTTTATTTAAATTTGACTTAAAACAATAAAAATATTTAAGTACCTTTTAAAGATTTTTCTTCTAGTTTTCTACCTTAAATAATAAAATGTAGCAAAAGCCTCAGTTCACTTAACCTGAGATTTTGTTATTGAGAGAGAAACTTTCCACTGCAATTCAAAAGAACAATATTAATTAAAAGGTGTATTTCCTTTTCGTGCTTTCAATAAAATCTTTCTGCCATGGCCCACATCCTGATATCCTGATATTTGCCTCAGATTTGGAGACCTGCTACTTAGTGGTTTTATTCCCCCGCCTTGGTTCTTTAAGTTGGATTGTACTCTGTGGCAATCAAATTACTACAACAAACTTATTGTTGAGCACTTTGTTATGACCTTAACACAGAGAATTTATAGTATTTTCAGTTATTATCTTGTGAGTCCATTCATATGTATGTGTAACTTCTTTTATTTTTTATTTTTTTAATATTTTATTTATGTACGAGAGAGAGAGAGAGAGAGAGAGAGAGAGAGAGAGAGAGAGGCAGAGCCACAGGCAGAGGGAGAAGCAGGCTCCACGCCTGGAGCCCGATGTGGGACTTGATCCTGGGACTCCGGGATCATGCTTTGAGCTGAAGGCAGATGCTCAACCGCTGAGCCACCCAGGCATCCCATAACTTCTTTTAAAACAAGTAAAAAGCAGGGGCCCCTGGGTGGTTCAGTGGTTGAATGTCTGCGTTTGGCTCGGGGCATGATCCTGGGGTCCTGGGATCGAGTCCTGAAACGGGCTCCCCGCAGGAAGCCTGCTTCTCCCTCTGCCTGTGTCTGCCTCTTTCTCTGTGTCTCTCATGAATAAACAAAATCTAAAAAAAAAAAAAAAGTAAAAAGCTGTTTATAAAAGAAAAGTTAAATCATAACCCATAACCCGGGAAAGAACTCTCCCCCTTACACAAAAAAGTGGCCTACTAGGGAAAGACAGCAGTGAGAGCAGTATCAGAACAAACCCATGAGTGACTCAACACAGTGAGATAGGGCACTGTTTCAAATAGCTTAACTAGACACATATACCACATTTTTCTCTTTTCTGGCTCCCTTGGGTTTCCACATTCCAGCCCGCTTGCCATTGTCTACCCACTCAGTCTTTGAAAACATCTTCATGGTTTTCTCAAGTATTATGTTCGAGTAACTTCTCTTTCACAATAGAGGCTTATTGGTATCTGGTTTTAATAAACGTATTCTCTCTTCAGTGACCACGGTTTTGAAAAGCAAAGAGTATAGACCTTGCAGAATTTCTGGAACATTATCTGGTCCTTGAGAGGGACGTATGAGTATGGAACTCTGGTCAGATCGGTGCTAGACAGCTCCATTCCCAGTCCAGCCAGAAGCCTCACTTTACCGTGGGTGATGGGTAGGTCAGTCCCTTGCTCCCTGACCTAGCCTCACTCTGCCTTTCTAGAGGCAAGAAAACTCACACTAAAGTTGAAAAATGGGATCTGCAATATCTATCCGATAGGGAAGTTGTGAAACTTAAACCATGTTTTTATAGCACCGTCCAACCCATTGCTGAAAGAGCTGCAGAAACCCAACGTTAGCATTGTTTCTACGGCTATTGTGACTCATGTTCTTCAGTGATGCAACAGGTAAACAATGATCAAGATAAGTCTGAGGTTTGCATATGACTTAAAGCCGCAAAGAATTGTCATCTATCTCTCCCTCACAAAAGTCTTCTTCAGGGGCTGCCTGTAATGACTGGGTATCAGCACTTTCTCAGATCAGAGTCTGTTCTGATGTTTTGGAACATTCCAGCTGCTCTCTGTCGTTTCCTTATTGACATGGGCTATCAGGCTTTCCCAGAGGGTCTTATCTGCAAGCTGCAGCAGTGGTTCAGGGAGCCGCCAAACAGGTTCAGTGGGATTGCACAGCTGCCTGGGAGCTGGAGGCCAGGCTGGGTGAACTCCCTGCTTTCTCCTTTCAAGGCCTGCAGGCTTTGACCTGTAAATAGGTGCCTAGACAGGGTCTAATCTGTCACACAAATATGCCTTAGCAAAAGTGGTAATGCCCCTTATTACCTGGCTTAGGAACAATCCCAAGACACATATTTAGAGAAGGGCTTGCATAAATTGCTGTATTCGAAGCTATGCCTGGTATTTCTATAAAATCCTCTTAAGAGGTGGTATAGTGATTCAAATTTTATTTATAGTAGCCAATGGGAACAAGTCCCTTCCTATGACCCCTGGCTCTCAGGAGCAGCCCTAAAATAACAAACCAACACTGTGCACTGATGGATGTCCCGTAGGCTGAGCTTAAGTGTTCTGCTCTTGGGGACTGTGTTGTCTTCATTCGAGATGATTTTTACCATCTCTGCCCACCATGATAGGATCTTGATGCTCCCATTTAAAAACATTTGAATTTTTAGACGTTTTTTGATAACTCAGAGAACTATTTTTATTTTGTGAGAAAAACTCTCTGAAATTGGAATGATCGTTGATATTCATGGTGGGAAAGTAAATTCTCACGACCCTGAGCCAAAACCGGCAGTCAGATTCTAACTGACTGTGCCACGCAGGTGTCCCAAAAGACAAGTCTTTTTGGGGATAGTATTTAGAGGTTTTTATTCAAGTTGGAAAACTTTATATTTGCTCTGACCATTAACTTTGTGATAGAGGGGAGGTGGCAAATGCTATCATAGGGCTGAATTCATAACCCCAAGATCAAGAGTGGCATGTTCTATGGACTGAGCCAGGCAGACGGGCTACACAGTTGCTACAATCTTGACATTAAATGACATAAATTAAACTTTGAAGAGGGATCCCTGGGTGGCGCAGCGGTTTGGCGCCTGCCTTTGGCCCAGGGCATGATCCTGAAGACCCGGGATCAAATCCCATGTCGGGCTCCCGGTGCATGGAGCCTGCTTCTCCCTCTGCCTGTGTCTCTGCCTCTCTCTCTCTCTCTCTCTCTCTCTGAGACTATCATAAATAATAAATAAAAGAAAAAAAAAAAGAAAAACGTTAAAAAAAAAACTTTGAAGCAGTTTATTTTCTAACAACCTAAACCAATAGATGCCCTGTTTATTTATCCTACAACGAATAACTATAAGGTTTATAAATGATACCACATTATTGGCATTATGGATTTCTTAGAGTGTTGTCCCAATTTTAGAAATCCTTTTTTTCTCAGTCTCAGTCTGATTTATTTTTATTTTTTTAACTGCTATTTTTTATAAAAGTTTTTATTTATTTAAATAATCTTTACACTCAACATGGGGCTCAAACTCATGACCCCGAGATCAAAAGGTGCATGCTTCTCCGACTGAGCCAGCCGGGTACCCCTGATTTATGTTTCTGTGTGAAGACCACAGCCTTTTGCCTCACTCCTTTTCCATTTTTCTTGCCATTCATTCATACGTGCATCCTCCAACTACTGACCACGTGCCATGCTCTGACGGAAATATTTGAGCTGAAACTTGAAGTATAATTTGGGTTCTTTCTAAGCTTGACCCCTGCCCCCATGGATCTTACATCTTGGTCAGGGGGATAGAAAGTAAACAAAATATGTCAATAAATATACAATAATTACAATTTGTAGTATTTGTTATGAGCAGAGACTCTTGTTGCAGTGACATTTGAGCTGAGACCTGAAGGATGAGCAAAGTCCTTTAAAAGAGGAATTCTCGTGCAAAGTCTGATAGGGAAGTGCTTTGCAGGTGCGAGAAACAGAAAGTTGACCAGCATGGTGGGAGGGTGTAGGATGAGGATGGCAAGGCAGGCTCAAGCCACATCATGCAGGTATGTTGAGGAAAGAAGTTTGGAATGTGTTCTAGGAGCCATAAAGCCTTGAAGGGCTTAAGCAGGGGAGGGTCAGGTGAATGTGGATGGGTGTTCTGGGTGAAGGGACAGTCACAGACAAAGAGACAAAGATACAGAGATATGAAAAAGTGTGGTAAGATTGTTAAAATTCAGGAAAGAGCCCCACATTGAGAATCTTGTAGGCAAATAAATATGATGATGAAAGCTGTTTTCTGCACCAGAACAGTGTCATTCATCAAAAATGAAAAGCCTCTTAAATCCAAAGCCTTGGAGCATTGCACTATGCCAATGAAGTCAATACCATACTTTTGAAATTGGTGTATCATGCTCAGAGGACATATTAAATGAACCAAGAGACCAATTTTGATCCGCTGGTTATCTTTCAAAAGAGAACAGTATCACTTTCTTCCTTTTCTCTGGCCACAGGCAATCAGAAGTTATTAGTGATCCTTCTACTTCTTATTGCTTCACCCTGAAGGGTGCAGAAGATAATTTACGGTGAAGGTGTCCGTTTCTATGTGTCAAAATTGCATTACCAAGATGGAATTTTATCTTTCTAGGATACTTAAATGTTCAGAGAGAAATCCATTACATTTTTCTAAAAACCTCTCACTTAATTATGAGATCAATTTCAGCTTTGCGCTTGCTGTTAATTCATCTCGCTGATGTGGATGGACACCTGTTCCACATCTTCTCAAAGGGAGATTTCTAGTGGGTTTTTCATTGACTCCCTTTTTAGTTATAGCCCATCTTCCTAATTCCTTTTTGCCTTTCTGTCTTGGCCTGTAACTGACTCATTCACACATGTTCTCAGGTCTTTCAGCATACCAACCTCCCTGTATTTCTCCAAGAGCAATTTTGGAATGTTTACACAGAGACTTAGTTTATAGTTTGGCTCTTTTTTTTTTTTTTTTTTTTGTTAACATAACCTATGGAATGAAATCTTTGCTTCCCTTCAGCCTTGACAGGTCTTGGCAGTAACTGCTACTGACTTCGTTGTGATTTCCATTTGGGGCAAAAGCATTCACTTTTCTTTTCATACACAGCCTTGCCTCATACATTCCTCCTGACAGGATGGTATACCTCTTCTCCCTCTTCCTTTTGCCCAGCAGACCTTCTATTTTTTCTGAAGCAGACCTCATGCTAGTCTCAAGCACATTCTTTACTTTCTCCCCTCTGTGCCTTTCCTCATGCTGTTCCTATTCATTTCTGGGAGCCAACATTTGCTTCCTGCCTCTTTCACCAAGATTTTTCTAATAAGGCATTTCCCCCCAAACCATGCAATGACCTGTTCAGATTTCCTGAAGACAACAACTAGAAGCCAAGAAATCATTTGATAGTTAAGCGGTGATTAGAGTGGGGAAAATGTGATGGGAGGGATCTGACATTGTTGGACTCAGTGTGGACGAACTTGATAGACTCTTGGCAGTTAGTAACCAGGTCAGCCTGTTGAGAGGATAACATCCACTTCATTCTACCAGTTATCCTCACTGGAGGAATGAAGGAGGAACAGCAAAAACAGGATATGTCAAAGTAAGTATCAAACAGACTATTCTTTTCCTCTTAAGGTCTCAGAATATAGTTGATGGTTGAAAGTAAAAATTACATTTTCTGATGGGGTTTCAACAGGGATATAAAAGATAAGATGATTACAATATAAAGAGAGAGAGTGAGAGGACCTGTATGTTGGTAGATTTCTACATTCCACTTGAAGTGGTAAAATATTGATTGTAAGTAGGCTGTACAGAGGAAAGCATGTAGATAGTACCTCTAGAGAAACCAACAACAACGAAAGCTATTCAAAGAGCTAAAATCACCATACCTAAGGTAAAATGGAATACTAAAATGTGCTCAGAAGCCTGAAATAAGGGAGAAAATGGAAAACAGAGTAACAGAAGGAATCCACAGAAAAGAAGTAATAAAATGGTAGGCCTAAATCCAAACATGTAAGGAATTTTGTTAGATGTAAATGGAATGAACCCTCTAAATATCTTCCTGGGATTATTTTTCTTCTGCCTGAACAACTTTTTTTTTTTTTTTTAGAGTGTGTGCATGCATGCACGTGCGCATGCACACATGAGTGTGTGTGTGAAGGGGATGGAGAGGCAGGGGCAGAGGGAGAGAGAGAGTCCCAAGCAGGCTCCACACCCTGCAGCAACAGACACAGGTTCCATCTCACAACCCTGAGATCATGACCTGGATAGAAATCAAGAGTCAGATGTTAAATCAACTGAGCCACTCAGGCGCTCCTATGAAGAACTTTCTTTAAAAATTGTTTTAGAGCTGGTCTACTGGCAATGAATTCTCTTCGTTTCCCTTCATCTGAAAATGTTTCACCTTTATTCGTGAAGGATACCTATGTGGGTATACATTCTGAGTCACCAGTCCTTCAACACTTGTAAAATGTCATGCCACTTTCTTCTAATTGCCATGGCTCTGATGAAAAACCTGCAGTCATTCAAATAATTGTCTGGCTAAAGAAAATTACATCATTTTGCTCTGGCTACTTTTAAGATTTCTTTCTTTGCAGTTTTTAGTAAGTTGATTATAATGTCTGGGTCTAGATTTCTTTGGCTTTATCCTGTTTGGAGTTAGCTAAATTTCTTAAATGCTTATGTTTTATCAAATTTAGGAAGTTTTCAGTCATTATATCTTTAAGTACTTTTTCAGCATCACACTGCCCTCCTTCTGGGACTCTGATGACATGAATGTTGGACTTTTTGTTATTAACCCATCGATAGATCCTTAAAGCTCTGTTCATTTTTCCAAACATATTTTTTTCTCTGATGTTCAGATTGGAAATTTTCTATTGACCTATCTTCATGTCTGTTGATTCTTTTTCTGTTATTTCTATACTTTTGATCCCATTCAATGACATTTCTTATTTGGTCACTGTCTTTTCCTATGCTGACATTTCCATTTGATTTCTTTGCTGAAATTTTCTATTTTTTCCATTTAAGAGTGTTTGCAAATGTTTGCTGAAATATTTATATAATAGCTCTTTAAAGTTTTCATCAGATAATTCCAACATCTGTGTCACTATTGTGTTGATGTCTATTCATTGTCTTTTCCCATGCAAATTTTTTCCTGGTTCCTTGTATCCCGAGTAGTTTTGGATTATATCCTATCTTGGACATATTGAATATTATGTCAAATTCTAGTTCTAAATGGTTGTTTAAACCCAATAAATAACGTTGAATTTTTTTTTTTTAACGTTGAATTTTTTAAAGATTTATTTACTTATTTTGGAGAGAGAGAGAGTGAGAACATTTGCACTTGTGCAGAGAGGCAGAGGGAGAGGGAGAAGGAGAGAAGCCGACTCACTGCTGAGTGTGGAGCTGACATGGGGCTCAAATGCCATGACTCATGAGATCATGAACTGAGCCAAAATCCAGAGTCAGATGCTTAACCAACTGAGCCACCTAGACATGCCAATAATTGTTGTTGTTGTTGTTGTTTTAAACAAACAATTGATCTGGCTAGGTTAAGGCTGCAGGTTTCAACCCACGTTAGTTGGGCTGTGGTGCCAAGATCAGCTCAGCTCTTCCAAACTTATAGTACAGTTCATATCTGTCCCACATATGAGTTGTCTCATGGTCACTTTGGGATCTGGGTGGTGGTGTATCTATTAGTTCAGTTCTCAAGTCTTCAGTACATTGATTAAGATCAGATCCATACATGCATAGCTCAGTGGTGAGCCCAGGCATACATAAAAATTCTGTCTTAGTCTACTCAGGCTGCTATAGTAAGAATACCACAGACTGATAGACTGGATGGCTTATACAACAAACATTTATTTTTCAAAGTTTATTTATCACAGTTCTGAAGCCTGAGAAGTCCAAGACCAAGGCACCAACTGTTTGGTATCTCATAAAGAACAACTTCCTGGTTCCTAAATAGCCATCTTCTCACTGTGTACCCTAATATGGAAGGGGTGAGGGAGATACCTGGGGTCTCTTTTATAAGGGCATTCATCCCATTCGTGTGGGTTCCAGCCTCATGAGTTCATCACTTCTCAAAGCCCCCACCTCCTGATGCCATCATAATGGGGGTTATATTATATATTATATTATATTTCAGCATGTGAATTTTGGGGAGACATAAGCATCTTGTCCATGGCACAATCTCTTAGAATCTTTTATGTTGTGATCTGCCTGTTTTGGTTGTTGGGCTACTAAACTGAGGCTTCTGTAACTTCGCTCTTCTGCACACTACTGTTACTGTGATTGCATTCAGGTCAAGCACCTTTGAAAAGGATGGAGAGAGGAAACATGCAATGGGGTCTGTCCCATCCTCTTTGAGGCCACAACTCCACCATTCAGAGGGAAAGGTTTTTCTTCTTTAGATCTCTATGTCATCACCACAGGAGTGTTTAGGAGGTAGAGCACAAGAGAACAGAGAGAAGAAAAAGTCCTAGGGATTTCTGCCCTTGCTTTGAAAATTAGGAGTTCCCTTCTACCTTCATGAGAGACTAGAGGGCTTCTCCTGAAACTCTCCCTTTTGGGGCCCCAGGGCCATTTCCAAGTGTGAAGCTGCACTGCATTCAGGTCACGGAATACTGGATCAGTTTGGTGGTCCTTTGAACTGTGATCTGCCCAATCCATCTGCTACTGCTTAGTTTTCAGAGTCCTTAAAGAGGTGCTGTATGCATCCTGTCCATGTTCTATAATTAAGAGATAGAGTGAACATTTTATCCACCACCACGGTTTGACTTTTTGCTTTGCAGATATTTTATTGTACTTCTCATAACTGCATTCTACAGCAAACTACCTAGATCTATGGGAATATGTCCATTTTTCATTAATATATTTTATCTGAGAAAGGATTCTTTTGTTTCTCTCTGTCTATTTTATGTAGGCCAAATACAACTGTGATTCATATATTAAATATGCATTTATTTAATTTACTCCTGGGATAAACAGAGACATAAAACTTATTACACCTCCAGGCAGTCTTGACATATGCATTGAACTTTGCTGAGGAGCTTTGTTCCCTTTTTATTTGAACAATCTTTGGGTATATAATTATGAGGTTGGTGACTAGTGTGCATAGTTAAAAAAAAAAAAGTTTTCAGATAAGTGAATTTCTCCTGCATTTAAAGAAAAAGGTTTTCCCCTCAAAGTAATTTCACAGAGTTCCTGGTAGAAATGGCATTCCTTCTTGGGTCATTTAAAATTCTTGTTGTAAAATAAGTTTTTATTTTTTCCCTCCTTGGACATGTTAGATCAAATATACTAGCAAGTACAATGTCAATGTTTATAATAAAACACTACACTCTAAGATAATTGTTCTGTATGACCAGCATACTATTTTAATACTTCTAATGAGGTTGTTGAAATATTGAAAAACAAGACTTCCTAGCAGTAACTCTCCTTCATGTTAAAATGTAGATATGTGTGTTTGGGAGTGGGGAGGTGGTTACATGAGTTTCTTTTCTTTGTAGTCTTTGTTTTTCTATATTTTCTAAGTTATTTATGATTTTAAAGGAAGAGTCTCTTTCATCAGATTTTTAAAAATGCTTTTAAAAGTGAAGGGATGGGACACCCAGGTGGCTCAGTGCTTGGACATCTGACTTCAGCACAGGGCATGATCCCGGAGTCCTGGGATCGAGTCCCACATTGGGCTCCCTGCATGGAACCTGCTTCTCCCTCTGCCTGTGTCTCTGTCTCTCTCTGTGTGTCTCTCATGAATAAACAAATAAAATCTCTAAATAAATAAATAAATAAATAAATAAATAAATAAATAAATAAAAAGATTTGCGGTGCCTGGGTAGCTCAGTTGGTCAAGCCTCCAACTCTTGATTTTCCCTCAGGTCATGATCTCAGAATTGTGGGATTGACCCCCATGTCAGGCTCCACACTCAGCATGAAGTTGGCTTGTCCCTCTCCCTCTGCTCCTCCCCCTACTCCTGCAAGCTCTCTTTATCACCCTCTCTCCCATAAATAAATAAATAAATAAATAAATAAATAAATAAATAAAATCTTAAAAAAAATAAAAGCAAAGAGATTTGTATTTGAAATTTGGAAAACTGAGGTTAGATCCTCCTCAGGCTTGCATAATCATGATTCAATGGCTTCCTGCCTTTTGGGTCTCAGCTACTCATCTGAATGTGGTTATAAAGATCTCTGTTCTACCTCCTTCCAAAGACTTTTGGTGAGAATCAGACTAGGAGGTAAAGTAAAAGCACCTCACTATTCATAAAAGTCATGAGGCTCATGCTGATACTGAGATTATAATGATAAAAAAGAAGGCAAAAAAAGGAGTTTCATCATTACAATAGACATTGACCCATTGGGTCATGTGGCTGACAACGGATTATTTTAAATTATGGTATGAAGCTTCTCTTCCTTCTGGAAAGTTTTGTGTGGTATTCACTGAAGGTGAGAGGAGATAAGCTGGCAACCAGTACATGTATTTGGTTAGCCCCTATAGTATTTATTTATTTATTTATTTATTTATATTTTTATTTTATTTTTTAAAGATTTATTTATTCATTAGAGACACACAGAGAGAGAGAGAGAGAGAGAGAGAGAGAGAGGCAGAGACACAGGCAGAAGGAGAAGCAGGCTCCATGCAGGGAGCCTGACGTGGGACTCGATCCTGGGCCTCCAGGATCACGCCCTGGGCTAAAGGCTGCGCTAAACCGCTGAGCCACCCAGGGATCCCTATAGTATTTTTTTTTTAAATGTGAAACTCACTTCTGTAGCCAAAGGGTTAAAAGAAAGACTAGGAGACAAGGATGAGGCAGTGGTTCTTTGTCATTCTTCATTCCTTGAGCTGAGAAAACAGTTCCCTTTAAATAGGTAGCCATGGTTCTTTGGTTACTATACCTGGACTGGGCTACTCATTGGCAGGGCCTGCCTCATCCTGGTGGGCTTGAAGTTTGGACCCTGCTGTCGATGGATGACGTCAAAATGTCTTTACATGAAACTCTTTAGTTTTTTCAAAAGAATTACTAAGTTTTCGTAGGGTACTAGCCCTTCATTGACTATCACATTATTGATAATGACTCTGTAGGTTTTTATCTTAATTAAGAAGCCACTTATATTTATTGGTTGAATGTATAGAATTGGGGGCTCTATTAAAAAACTAGGATGTAATATAGAAAGCATTTCTGATAGTGACTGCTCAGCAAAGCAGCTTTCAAGCTGTTCTTAGTTGCATGTATAGGTGCATCCAGGAAAACTGTGACCATGCTTCCTCTTACACGAATCAACAGAAAATGATGATTTTGCTTACTCTGGATTTTTAGAGTGAAGAAATTATCCTAACTTCACAGTATGATTTATCAGTCTTACCACAAATATATAAAGCTAAATCTTGTACTAACTTAATTTACATATCTTTAACCCTTTGAAAACATGTTACTTTATTTTTTTAAAATATTTTATTTATTTATTCGTGAAAGACACAGGTAGAGAGAGAGGCAGATATACAACACAGGCAGAGGGAGAAGCAGGCTCCATCCAAGGAGCCAGACTTGGGACTCGATCCTGAGTTTCGAGGACCACAACCTGGGCCAAAGGAGGCACTAAACCGCTGAGCCATCAGGCTGCCCTGCTTTATTTATTTTTAAAAAGATTTATTTATTTATTTGAGAGAGAGAGAGAGAGAGAGAGAGCTATGTGAGGGGCAGAGGGAGGAGAGAGAGAATCCATAAGCAGTGGGGACACTGAGCTCAGAGCCTGATGTGGGGCTCCATCCCATGACTTGAGATTATGACCTGAGCAGAAACTAAGAGTTGGCCACTCAAACCACTGAGCCATTCAGGCACCCCAAAAACACGTTACTTTAAAAATTCTTTTATTCTAAAAGAATCTACTTGTTTTCATTTGTTTAGGCTGCTGTGACAAAATACAATAGACTAGGTGACTTTACCAACAGAAATTAATTTTCCTACAATTCTTTTTTTTAAAGATTTTATTCATTTATTCATGAGAAACACAGAGAGAGAGAGAGAGTGAGAGAGAGAGAGAGAGAGAGAGGCAGAGACACAGGCAGAGGGAGAAGCAGGTTCCATGCAAGGAGCCAGATGTAGGACTTGATCCCGGGACCCCAGGATTATGCCCTGGGCCAAAGGCAGGCGCTAAACTGCTGAGCCACCCAGGGATCCCCCATATGTTAAATCTTAATGCCCAATGTATTTGGATGGTATTTGGAGGCAGGGCCTTTGGCAGAATGGAAACAGAGCTCTTATAAAAGAGACTCCAGAGATCTTCCTTCCCCCTTCCACCATGTGAGGATATGGAGAAAAGCCAGCCCTGTATGAACTAGGAAGTGGGCTCTCACCAGATACCAAATCTGTTGGTACCTTGATCTTAGACTCCCCAGCCTCTAGAACTGTAAGAAACAAATGTTCATTGTTTATAAGCTACCCAGGCTATGGTATTTCTGTGGTAGCAGCCCAAATGGACTAAGACTGCTCATATGGACTTTCCTTGGGTCTACCTGTCAGAGAGGAATCAAGCTGTCTGGTCTCTCTTCTCCTAAGTACACTAATCCCATCAGACCAGGGTTCCTCTCTCACCACCTTATTACCTCCCAAAGGCCCTCCCTCCAGATACCTATCACATTGAGGGCCCAGCATATAAAATTTGGGAAGACACAACTATTCGGTCCATGACACCATATATAATTATTGAAATGTATTTCTTAGAATCCACCATTTCTAACTGAATGGATGTTTCTTTCCTTGCAGATACTATGCTCCCCTTTCTTGTATGTGTCATAACTGATACATTACCACAATTTAAATAAGAAACTGGGATGCCTGTGTGGCTCCATGGTTGAGCATCTGCCTTTGGCTCAGGTCAGGATCCTGGGATCAAGTCCTGCATGAAGCTCCCCGCAGGGAGCCTGCTAGTTCCTTTGCCTATGTCTCAGCCTCTCACTCTCTGTGTGTCTCTCATGAATAAATAAATAAAATCTTAAAAAAAATTAGAAACTGAAACAAAATTGAGATTTTTCTAAAGTAAAACCATGTAGATATTAATAGTCACATGTGCTGCTATGAAAATGAACTCGGGAGGAAAATAATTGGTTTTGTATAATAAAAAGAGTCTAGGATACTTTCAGATTACCTGAAATAGTTAAATAAGTAAGTGCTTACCTGAAGTTTCCTCTTTATGTATAACTGAATAATCGGAAGATGATTTTGGTTATTTATTTAGTTTTTAAACATTTTATCTATTCATGAGAGACACAGAGAGAGAAGCAGAGACATAGGCAGAGGGAGAAGTGGGCTCTTTGCAGACAGCCCAATGTGGGTCCCTCCCCAGACCTGGATCACACCCTAAGTCGAAGGCAGACACCCAACCACTGAGCCACCCAGGCGCCCCGGAAGATGATTTTTAATCTGGAGAGACATTATTAGGCAGTTTTTGATCTGTTTTTCCCTTAAATTGGTTCCCTTCTATTCCAAAATGTTAAGTAATATGTATCTCCTTATCCTGTGCCTTAGCGAAAATCCTCCAGTAAAAGAATACAAAAGGCTAAATATGTGTTTACTTACTTATCTCTTTTGGTGTAATTATGGTTTTTCTCAGTAGCTTCTTGCCTATAAGTAATGCTCTTTCATTTTGTTTATATGAAAGAACTGAGTTTCCAGTAGGGGATGAAAGGAAGTTATTTCTAAATGCTGAAAATGTTTTTGTTTTTGTTTTCTTGGTGGTAGTGAGAGGGTGAGGCTGTTTCTTTAACTTTTAAGTCTAGATTTGAACCCATGTGGTAGCTGATAGAGAAAAGTAAACTTTAAGTAAGAAGTCATTGGTATCTAGTTGTTGAATATACAGAATTGAAAGCTCTATGAAAAAATTGGGATTTCAGGCTACTTGGGTGGCTTAATCGCTTAAGCATCTGCCTATGACTCAGGTGATGATCTCAGGCTTCTGAGATCGAGCCTTGCATTGGGCTCGCTGCTCAATGCAGAGTCTGCTTCTCCCTCTCCCTCTGCCCCTGCTCCTGTGCACACACTCTCTCTTTTCTCTCTCTCTATCGCTTTCTCTCACATGCTCTCTTTCTCTAATAAATAAATAGAATCTTAAAAAAATAACATTCTCATAAAAAAAAAACACCCTGGGATTTGGTATGTGAAAGCATTTCTGACAGCAAATACCCAATAAAACACATTTCAAGTTGTTCTTATTCACATCGACAACCTTCTCTTAAAGTTTCCCTTAAAACATTTTCTTTTGAATTGACATCTTCCATGAATATTAGCTAAGAGTATAGTTAAAAGGACAGGGAAATCATGCTCCTTTGTTTAAAAAATGGAGATATATTTTGCTTACCATGAAATGCACCATTTTAAGTGTATACTTCAGTGGTTTCTAGTATATTTACAAGCTTGTGCAAACATCACCACAATCTAATTCAAGAACATTCTCATCATCCTAACAAGAAAATAACACCCTTTAGCAATCACTTCGCATTCCCCCCTTCTCCCAGCTCCAGCAACCCCTAATCTACCCTCTGACTCTATTGATTTGCTTCTTCTGGACAGTTCATATAAATGGAATTGTACATTATGTGGCCTTTTTGACTTCTTTCACTTAGCATTATGTATTCAAGGCTCATCTATGTTACCTCTTTTAATCCTCTTAACACCTCATGGAACAATAGCAATCAGTTTTATCATGGAGAAAATGGAAACATGTTAACTTGCTCTTCTTGGGCACATAAAATCACATACTCACTCAATGAATATATATGAGACATCTACACATGCCAGAAATACTCTACGAAGTGGAGTTATGGTCTCATCAGGCTTCTTACAGGCAGCTTGCTTCTCCCTCTGCCTATGTTTCTGCCTCTCTCTCTCTGTGTCTCTCAAGAATAAATAAATTTTGTAAAAAGCGGGGTTATGGCATTTAGGGATGGTGGTGGCATCACATAAATCGATAGACATCTAATGTAACATTAAATAGTGATAAGTACAATGAAAAAATAAAGCAAAATGAATGAATAGTAAGTGCCAGAGGTATTATTTTATTTATTATTATTATTTAGGTAAAGCCAGGGAAGGGCTCTCTGAGCAGGTAACATTTGACTTAAATGGAGGGAGGGAGGAAGTCACACAGACGGAACAGCAAATGCAAAGGCTCAGAGACAGGAGTGTTTGGGGTGTTGGAGGAACAAGGAACCCAGTGTGACTGGAGGCAATGAGAGGAGGAAGCAGAGGAGAAAGATAGGAGGATGGAGAGTTGACCTCAGGCACAGGGGCAGCACCTCATCCGTCATAAGGGGACCCGAGGTGGAGTATTGGAGTGCAAACAATGCCAGCTGGAAGATCTGGTGGTGGGAAGATGAGGCAGTTCTTTCCTGAATGTTTTTGTTACTTAAGTGTAACAAAAGGAAAAGTGATAACTGACAGCGAGGAAGGGAGAGTGGTGTCAAAAAGCTGAGAAAGAGATGGGAATGAATGGACTAAGAATATTTAGTGGTCATTTGGCAGCACTGAGGGATCATTGGAAGTTTGTAATGTTTTTCTCCAGGAACATAAATCATCCAAGTATCAATGCAAAGTACATGGGAAAGTTAGTTGTAACCAGGGTTGACGTTTTGCCAAGTGAGCAGGATGATGGAAGAGAGGACAAGAGAGTTGAGGAAGTATGCAGGGGAGTGGTTATACAGGGACCATGCATTCTAAACTGGGATAAGGGACAGAAGAGGAGCCATTGACTGGAGGGATGGTGGGATTAAAATACTGTTGGAGCCTGGGCGCCAGAGGGAGTGAGCTAGAAAATAAGAAGTGGTGTCTGGAGAGTTTGCAGGTATTGGTTATGACAAAGTCTCAGACTGGGTGACTGAAGTGGACAGAAGACAAGAGTATTAGAGAAGTTTTTAAAAAAAAAAAACAGGCCAGGGTATTGTATCCTTTTTGTAAATAATGAAATCACCAATAGTGATGACAAGAAAATGGTAGAGATAGTGAGGCAGATGCTAGAATGAATGGAGAAGTTGGCAGATGGTGACAAAAAGCAGAGGTGGCAGGTGGTATAGTGTAATGTTATGTATGTCCAGAGACTTGTGGATTTTCAGGAAGAAGGAGGAATAACTACCTGGAATTTGCAAAGATGAACAAGAGCTCACTCACCATGATCAGAAGTTTTAGGGTATATGACTGACCACGATTAGGATTTGAACTAGTTCTGACTTCAAATAATTCCTATTATACCACTTCAGATTTGGATTTGAATTACAGTTCTTAGACCTAGATGTCAATATTCTTTTGCTATCCCTGCAATATAAACCATTTGGCTTCCCTCAAAGTTACGTTGCTTTAAATAGTTGCCAAGATCCATTTTGAAAGTTAGATTCCTATTTAAAAAAAAAAAAAGTCCATATAGTGCAACTGGTTAGTAGATTGAAGAAAATGAATCCTCTAGCCTGTAGTTTCCCATAGTCTGGATTTTATAATTGTATCCCCATGGTGTTAACGTGCTCCTGTGTTCTCTGCAATTCCTAAAAATTGGTAATCAGATCTTGAGGCTGATCAAACTCAGGTTCATTTCTGGTAAGAATACCACATAGGTGGTGTTGTGTACTCGACCAGAGGCCATGTAATGTCAGGCTGCCTCTCTCTCTTCGTGATGTGAGTAGCCACTTGTGATTTTTGTTGAGCTCCATTATTAGATCCAGTATTTCATCAGAATGAAAAATGTTGGCATTGCACCAATTCTTTTTGTTAGATTAACAGCTTTTTTTTTTTTTATTAAGATTTTATTTATTCATCCATGAGAGACACATAGAGAGAGAGGCAGAGACACAGGCATGGGAGAAGCAGGCTCCACGCAGGGAGCCTGACATGGAACTCAATCCCAGGACTCTAGGATCACGCCCTGGGCCAAAGGCATGTGCTAAATTGCTGAGCCATCCAAGCATCCCAGATTAACAGGGTTTTTGTTTTTTTGTTTTTTTAAAAAAAGCTACTTCCGTCCATCAACTAGGAGTTACCCTGAGATACAAATCATTTAGGAGGAACAGGCTATACCATCAGTTCACTTCAAAAAGAGGCTTATCTGAAGAGTGTCTGTGGTTTTAAGGATGCATATATTTTGCCTTTAAAGTATTTAATTGTAGTTTGTCCTACTTTTAAAATTAGACCACCTTTACAGAATTCAGTTGCACATTGTGGCCTAATATTTGCAGTTAAAGGGAAATATACTACAGGATTTTGTTCTAACACTTTTGAAGAGGACTGCACAGAAAAGCATTCAAATATTCAACAAGCAGCTTTCCAATGTTCTACCACATTCACACAAGCTCATAAAATATTAAACTCTTCTGAAAGGTGACCAACTAAATAATTTATGAAAACAAAGGTTCAAGTCAGTGCAAGTACTATTATAACACATGTATATTCTAATTTGCAGGGAAATGTCCAAGGGCTTGGACTCCAGTGGCTTTGGAATCAGACAGATGAGGTCTGAATTCCCCTTCACTTATGGTGACTTTGAGAAAGTTACTCCACATATCCTAAATATACAGTAAGAAAGTCTGAAATAGTCAATATTCTAAGACATTAGAAAATACACATTTGGCAAAAGCTTCCTTTTTATTCCTTTTGGTTAAAGGTAGGGGACGAGGTAAGGAACATGACTAATTGCCAGATATTGTTAATTGCAGAAAAAAAAAAAACCTAACAGTAAAAAATGCTGTATGGAGGACATGCCATCTTTGATTCTCAGGGCAGTGGCAGTGGTCAGTTTTGGGCTCAAACACTATGGAGCAGCATGGCAGAGACCAGGCAGGTTTACAGCGGAGGATCCCTAGAAGGCAGTTTAGAGAGAGAGAACTGGGCAAATGCCAGAGTTAAACTTGTCTTTGGTTCCACTAAGACTATAATGGAAGACTGAACAGCAGTGAGACAGAAATGCACTCTAAATTGCTTAGAAAATAACCATAACATACCTAGACATTTGCCTTGTATTACTGTTAAACTTAGTCCTCTGTCTCAACCTGCCCTGCTTCCCACCCCTTCTCCCAGACTGAGTCAGTACTACCCCATCCCAAGTTTGGCTCCCTGCCTTACTGGAGCCCTATTATCCCATAGTTGTTTCATCTTTTGTGACGGCCGACATAGTTAATTCACAGGGCATCAAAATGATTTCCAAGTCAGTGGGAAACAAGTACAAATAGTGAAAAATGTATCCCCACCCCTTCATTTTCATAGGAATCTCTTGATTAGAAATATATGAAAATTGGGATAACTGAAGGAATGGGGCAAAACTGTTAACACACACAAAATTTTTTTTTACAAAGTATAACTTATGTCCATATCTTGTCCCTATCTTAATTATAATATGTATAATGTAATTTCTGTGGGTACTGTCTTTGTAGAGTTATGTTTTCATAAACTTTTTATCGAAGTATAATACACATACAGTGAAGTGGGATTTGCATTTTTAAGCTCATTATTTAGTGACATATGCCTTGACTGCTTTATTAATTTTCTGTTATGACCCTTTAGAACACTTCTTAAAAACCCGTGAATTTGGGGGTGGCTCAGTGGTTGAGCATCTGCCTTTGGCTGGGGTCATGATCTTAAGGTCCTGGGATGGAGTCCTGTACCAGGCTCCCCGCAGGGGGCCTGCTTCTCCCTCTGCCTATGTCTCTGCCTCTCTCTCATGAATAAATAAAATCTTTTTAAAAATTGTGAATTTATGTGATAGGACATTTTCAGCTTCAAAATGACATTAAGCTCAGGTGTATTCAGACTTAGTTCTGAGTAATGTGCAGAACAGTGTATAGTATTTGACATTGACCGATGTATTTATAACTCCTGAAATCAACAAGATAAGTTGAATTAAAGATGAAGTTCTATCTCGATCTTTACGATTATATTTTTGTATTCATTTTTACACATATATGCAATTTATGGTATACTTAACAACTGTTAACTTACAAAGAATAAAGAGTTTGCAACCAAGAGTTGGGATGGAAACAATTTCTAAGATAGAGATTGAATTGTGTTTATAGACGCCATTATTGGCGGATTTTCTATCAGTTATTTCCTGTGGGACTATTTTACTGGGACATAACTGTATCCCTTGATTATTCATTAAATAGCCTTTGCTCCATGGAAAAAAATTCTGTAGGACTATAAATAGCAATGGACGTAAATTATAGCTTAAGATTTCACAGTATTTTCCTAGATTAGGATTAAGATTATTTAACAAACTGTCTTACTCATACCTAAAAGAATTTTAAAACAACACTAATTAAAAAAAAAAAAAACCACTAATACAATATGGTCCAGTGGAGTTAGGCAATAGACTGGAAATTAAAGCCGTTTGTTTCCTTTAAATTAAAACTGACATTAATTCAAAAATACGTATTCATCATGTATATATATAAGATGCTACACTTATACTCTGTGGAGAATAAAGAAGTCAATTATAGTCTCTGCCCTTAAGGAATTTATGAATTTTCTTCTAGGAGAGATAAGGCATGCTTTGTAGAAAACAAAAACCAATAAATACTCTATGAGTGGATATGAACAAAGTACTCCTGGAGTTTGGAAGAATGAGAGATCTTGTCCATCTAGAATATCAGAGATGACTTTTGGAAGAAGGTGGATCAGTGGGGTCTTAAAGGATGGGTAAGATTTCTGCAAATAGAGATACAGGTAAAATTATTCCAGGAGGCAGGGACTAGGTACTAAGGAAAGTATATATCAAAGCACATTTAGAGATTGGAGCCTTCAACTGGTGGCGGAAGGGGGGGCGGGGAGGAAACTTATCTCTCTTTTTAAAAAGTAACCTCTGTCCTAGGTGGGGTGTGAGGGGCTGGAACACATCACCCAGAGGTCAAGAGTTGCAGGCTCTAAGGACTGAGCCAACCAGGTGCCCCAGGACTAAATTCTTTTATTTAGTTATGCAAGCAGTCCTTTGTTCAACAAATATTTCTTGAATTCTTATTTTGTGCGACTACTGTGCTGGGAGTTAGGAGTACATTCATGAGCTACTCAAAGGCCCTTTCTAAGATGTAAACATTAAAAAAAAATGTAACTGGGGGGCATCTGGCTTGCAGAGGCTTGCACTCAGGTCATGAGTTCAGGGTCCCGGGATGGAGCCCTGCCAGGCAGGGGCGGGGTGGAGGTGGGGGTGGGGGTGCTCCAGGCTCACTGGGAAGTCGGCTTCTCCCTCACTCTGCCTCCTGCTCAAATAAATTAAATCCTAAAAAGAATGTCACTGAAATCAGAGATGACAGCAACGCTGCTTCTTACCAATCAGGCACGGGTCCATTCACCTGCGGCAACTCGAGGTACTTTGCGCAACTGTTACCCAGAATATGGGATTTAATGTTTTTGAGATAGAGCTGCTATTTCCAAATGACAGTTTCCCAATTTCAACCCAATTGTTTCTCAACCCAGTTTTCATTAAAATGAAGTGCTAGCGGGGTGGGTGATGCGGGCGCTGGTGGCTCCGTTTTACAAGTTTTGGTCGAAGAGTCAGATTTCCGTGTGAGCGTGCATTCATTTAAAGAAAAAAAAAAAGAAAGAAAAAATAAAAACAGAAGGGAGATGCAGTGGTGATCTTTGGGGCAAAAGGCTTCTTCCTAACCGCCCCAAATTCCCTTCAAACAGCTAGCTAGCTCCCCGGCCGTTCAAATGAGTAGGAACGTTCGTGGAACGCACGGCACTAGGCGAGCTACACCTGTACTCACACCGCGTCCGTCAAAACCGCGCTCTTTGTTTTCCCTGCGGCAGGGGCGCGTCAGGTTAGACACGCCTCGTGCAGTGGCGGCCGCAGGTGCGGGGGTGGGGGGCAGCCAGGGGGGCCTCCCCCTTTCTCCAGAGCTCTGCAGCCGCGCAGCCCAGACCCACCTTCCCGCTCACTGTCTGCTCGGCCTCCCTCCGCGGCCCCACCGCAGCCGCGCGCCCCGGGGTCGCCCCCAGCTCCCGGGCCCTCCTTCCCGCCGCGCGCGCGTCCCGTCGCGGCCCGAGGCCCCGGAGCATGCGCCGTGCGGCGCCGCCGCCCTCCGCCCCCCCGTCCCGCGGCAGAGTTATGCCAAGTATGTGAGGAGCCCGCGAGGGCCAGCGCCGGTCATGGGGCGCCGCCGCCGCCGCCGCCGCCGCCGCGAGCGCAGGCTTTTCCCGCACCGGGCTCCGTCCTCCTCCCGCAGCGGGGGCGAGCCCGGCTGTTGAGGCGGCGGGGATGGCGGACCCTCTGAGGAGGACGCTGTCCAGGCTCCGGGGGCGCCGGAGCCCCCACGCTGCCGGGGGGCTCGGGCTCCGGGCGGGCGACGCCGCCGCCGCCCCGGCCGCCCCCTCAGGCGAGCACGCCCGCGGGGCCCGGCCGAGCCTGCAGCCGCCGCCGCCGCCGCCGCCCGCGTGGGGCCCCGGGGCGCGGGGAGCGCTCGGGCCTCGCCGGCGCGGCGGGAAGGAGGCCGCCTCCTCGGGCCGCGGGCTCCGCCGCGCCCGCCCGCACGCCCCGCCGGGCCCCGAGGGCAGCGGGGACGACGCCGACTGCGACGAGAACCTGCCCGGCGGCTGGCGGTCGGCGCCCGCGCCTCAGGGGGCGGAGGCGGAGGCAGAGCGGCGGCCCCCGCCCCCCGCGGCCGCGGGCCCCTCCCCGGGGGCGGAGGGCGGCCGCGCGGAGACGGGCAGGCTGCGGACCCAGTTGCGAGAGGCCTATTATCTGCTGATCCAGGCCATGCACGACCTGCCCCCTGACTCCGGCGCGCGGCGGGGCGGCGGGGCTTGGGCGGACCGCGGCCGCCCGGGGAGAGCGCGGCGGCGGGGAGGCGGGGGCCGCCCTTGGCAGCAGGTGTCCCCGCCCCGGCCGCCTCCGAGGGCGTCGGGGGGAGGCCGCCCGCGGACTCCTCGGATGCGGCCGGCCCGCAGCAGGAGCCTCGAGAGCCTCCGGGCGGGCGCCGAGCCGCCTCCCTGGGCGCGGTGGCCGAGCGACAGCTGCGTCAGGTGCGGCGCGCGCGGAGCCCTGGGCGAGCCCCCGCCACGTGGAGGCGGGATGGACGGCCGGGCCGGCGGCGGCGGCGGCGGCGCCCGGGCTCCCGGCCCCGGGGACCCGGGGCGCCCCTCGGGGAGCGCCTGCAGGGGGCCGGCGGGGGCGCGCGGCGGCCGGGAGGGGCTCCCTCTCGTCAGGCCCCCCGCGGTGACCGTCAAGAAGCTGCAGAAGTGGATGTACAAAGGACGCCTGCTGTCCCTGGGCATGAGGGGGCGCTCCCGCGGGACGCCCCCCAAGGTGGCCGCCGCGCAGGCAGCCTCCCCGAATCTGGGCCCGCTGGAAGTGCCAGAGAGCCCGGTGCGCTCGGTGCCCGCAGACCCGGGAATGACGCTAACAGGTAGGACGCTTCGCGGGGTGCGAGGAAGACTTGGAGTCTTCATGTTTCCCCCGCTGGGCTTGTGTCTAAAGAGCGAGGAGTAGGTATGGGTTTTTTTTTTTCTTTTTTCTTTTCTCTCTTTTTTTTCAGACAGGTACGTGCCAGGGCCAAAGTAAGTGTCAGCTGAATGCACCAGTATAATGCTTTCACTCGCTTTGCTTTTTCTTTTTTTTCTTTTTTTTTTTAAAGACAGTGGCATGAGGAACTTGGGGTTTTTTGTTTTTTGTTTTTGTTTTTTTTTTAAGAACGAGAGTGCCTACTGCTCAGCACAACACTGAAAAAAGGCTAAGTTCACCACATGCTTTTAGTAGAGTTGGGCGGTGCTGCCTTGATTTTTATTCTTTGTGGCTCTAGGCAAATCCGTAGACTTTGTGGAGTTTGTGAATTTGAATTGGATCCAAGGTAGACTTTACGGGCTTCATAAACTGTCATTTTACTCATTACACGTTTGTGTGTGTGTGTGTTTTCTCTTCCAGGCGCGCGTGCACACAGCACAGAGATACACACAACCAAACCCCCAAACCAACACTCCCCGTCCCCCAGAAAAATTCCAACTAAAATTTCTTTTTATTTTTTTTTGAAGATTTTATTCATGAGACAGAGAGAGAGAGAGAGGGACAGAGACACAGGCAGAAGGAGAAGCAGGCTCCATGCAGGGAGCCCGTCGTGGGACTCGATCCCCGGTCTCCAGGATCAGGCCCTGGGCCAAAGGTGGCGCTAAGCCGCTGAGCCACCCGGACTGCCCCTAAAATTTCTTTTTAGACACGTAGGATCTCGCCTACTTCTCCTCTTCACCTTTCCGCCCTTCTCCCTCCCGCAAAAAACTCCTAACAAAGTGAGTAATCTCTTTATTGTGGAAAATCGAGAGCACAATTATTTTAATCAAAAAAAGATGTCTCATGTACTTCTAAGAAAGCACAGACATTTAAAGTCATTTGTAGGGATCCCTGGGTGGCGCAGTGGTTTGGCGCCTGCCTTTGGCCCAGGGCGCGATCCTGGAGACCCGGGATCGAATCCACATCAGGCTCCCGGTGCATGGAGCCTGCTTCTCCCTCCGCCTGTGTCTCTGCCTCTCTCTCTCTCTCTCTCTGTGACTATCATAAATAAATAAAAATTAAAAAAAAAAGTCATTTGTAAACTTAACTCCATTTTTCCTTATAAGATTTTGCTCCTCACTTTGTGTGTAATTTTTAAATTTTCACTGAGGGTTTAGATTACCAATTCTAGAAATCTTTTAGTTGTGTTGTAAATAGTAAAAATTCTTTCGTGAAAGAAGTATAATACCTTCAAACTGAGTCCAAAATAATATGATCCCTTGAATTACAATCTTAAATACAAGGACTTTTAGTGAACATAAAGATTTACATGTCATTAATTGTTTAAAACGTATTAGATGGTGAAATGTAAAAAGCGTTCAGAGTACTTGGCATTTTCTCTGGTAAGAATTACAAATCCTCCAGGACTGGGTTTATACACATTAACTTTGTTTAACCAATACAAAACAGTGGAGAGAAACAAAGTTCACAAAACTAATAACAGGGTGAAGGCAAATCAAATGATTCATTTAAAGCGTATACAAACTTGACAAGTTTTTTTGAATCTAAATCACTAACCCATACCTGTCAAATTTTTTCCTCAAATTTATTCCATTTCATTTGAATAAAAGGATAACAGGATGTAATTTTTTTTGTAAAGAGATGTACTTTATGCTAAATTCATATTAAAATATGCATTTGCAGGAGTAAAGTATTTGTAATCATTATATTTCATTGCCACTATATCTTTATCTCCCATGATCTTGGTTCATTTAACTCTTGTAAAATCGTTAGATTTCAGCTGTAACAAAAATCTGCATAAAACTTTAGTCAAATATTTTTTACTCTTTTGTTGCAAAGGTTAAACATTTATCATCTGATGGCTTTTATTTTAAGGCCCCCAGTTATAGAATAATAAACATTCAAGGATTTTAAAAGTAGTAAGAAATGTAGTAAGGCTTAAGAATGAATTCATTGATTTTTTTTTTCGTTGAGAAACTAAGTGGAAGTAAGTAACCTTAAAAGAAATTAAAACGTTAGAATTATTATGTGGTAGTATTTTAGATATTTTACAAGAAATTAAGCAAAAGCTTGGATAATTTATGGTTTAAACAACTTTCTCAGATGTTACTTACTGTTATTAATCAGATATTATTTCCTTTCAAATCTTTAAGGAAATATAAAATTTTGTGTAATGTTTACATATCTAGTATAGATTTGGAGAGTTAATCTTGTTTTTTAATTTTTTTTCATGAAGGTTAGTTTAACTTATAAAACTATTCTGGATACTTTGCATGGTTCTCATATTAACACCTCCCCCCCCCCCCCAGGTATAACATCTGTCATTTAACAACAACAAAAGGAACGGGTTAAGTAGTTTGCCCAAGGTCACTCAAATTAGTATATGGTTTGTATATACTAGTATATGGACTCAAACTATTATAGGGATTCAGACTCCGGTCTCTATTATGACTCCAAAACCCATATTTATTTAACGTCAAACAGATGTTAAAGTTCTTTAGAGGTCTGATGTGTGGATTGAAGAGAAGAATGGAATTTCAACAAGGTTTAGAGGGGTAGGTAGCTACCTCAAAGTTGCAGAGATGAGATCTCAAAGGTTTTTAAGACAATTTTTAAATCAATATATCTATTTTAAAACTTTACCCTTAAATATTAACTTTTTTTTTTTTTTTTTTAAAGATTTTACTTATTTCAAAGAATGGGAGAAAGCACGAGCAGGGGGAAGGGGTGGGGGAGAAGCAGCTTCTCTGCTGAGCAGAGAGTCCAATGCAGGCACTATCCCAGGACCCTGAGATCCTGACCTGAGCCAAAGGCAGATGCTTAACTGACTGAGCCACCCAGGTGCCCCTAAATGTTAACTCTAGTTCCGATTGAAGTTACTTAGATTCTACTTCTTCTTCTTCTTTTTTTTTCTTTTTACATCTTTTCCCAATTTTATTTTTCAATTATGTTTTCTAAAAAATTAATTGGGCAATCCAAATGAAATACAAATACATTCTAGATTGTATAAAGATGTTAAATAGACTAGAAGGTTAATATCACACTTTTCTATACAGTATTATTTGTGAGGATTTTTTGTTTCAAAATAAGGTTATAGAATTTGTAATGTAGAATAACTATATAATGGACTAGAGATACCTAATCTACCTAATAAATACTTAAGTATTTTGGAAGTTTTGATACTATGTAACAAGTGGAAGCTAAAATGCTTTTCTTTTTTGTTTTTTTGTTTTGATTTTGAAGATTTTTATTTATTTTTTCAAGAGAGACACACAGAGAGAGGCAGAGACACAGGCAGAGGGAGAAGCAGGCTCAATGCAGGGAGTCCAATATGGGACTCAATCCTGGGACTCTAGGATCATGCCCTGAGCCAAAGGTGGATGCTCAACTGCTGAGCCACCCAGGCATCCCTCTTTTTTGTTTTTAAAGATTTTATTTATGTATTTGAGAGAGAGAGAGAGAGCATGAGAGCACAGCAAGAGGAGGGGCAGAGGGAGAGGGAGAGGGAGAAGCAGACTCCTCGCTGAGCAGGGAGCCTGACAAAGGGTTTGATCCCAGTACCTCAGGTTAATGACTGGAGCAGAAGTCAGAAACCCAACCGAGTGAGCCACCCAGGCTCCCCCCAAAAGGATTTTCTATTTTGATTTCTGGCTTCTGTTAGGAACTTCTAAAACTTTAGATAGTATAACAATGCTAAAGATTTGGTGCATTGGGTATGTTGTGTTCACAGATTGGCCAATTTGTTCTTAATTGAGATGATTATTTAAGAAATCTAAAGTCATTACACATGGTAATATTGTCAAGTTTCTGCAAGCCTTAAGATTACGAAGGTATTTGCCAACTATAGTTGATTGTAAGTCTTTATAAACAAGTTTAATTAGCACATAGTACTTAGAAATAAATTTAAAAGCACTAGGTTTAGCTATTTCAGCCTTTTATAGCTTTAAAAAAATAATTAGCCTATTTTGACTCTACTTTTGCTGCTGTACTATCTGTGAAAGGAAAATTTAGGGCATGTAACTTGTTAATATTTTGTCTAAAAATTTTAGGCAATTCTTTAAATATAGTATTAATTAATTAACTGGATAATCTGTGCATTATACCTTAAAGTGAGGTTGACATTTCTGATGTGGAGTCCCACCTATTTCTTCTCTTTTCTCAAGTATTTGTAGCTCTGACTTATCTTTATGTATTTTTTCCAACAAATTTTTTTATGCATTAGTCCTCTTCAAGATTAGTAGCAATATGCAAATAATTTTTTACTGTCTTCTAGTTGTATTTATTTATTTATTTTAAAAAGATTTTATTTGTTTATTCATGAGAGATACAGAGAGAGAGAGAGGCAGAGACACAGGCAGAGGGAGAAGCATGCTCCATGCAGAGAACCCGATGTGGGACTCATCCCTAGACTCCAGGATCACGCCCTGAGCCGAAGGCAGACGCTTAACTGCTGAGCCACCCAGGCATCCCTATTTATTTATTTTTAAGGTTTTATTTATTTGAGTGAGTGAGTGAGAGAACATGCACACGTGTGCACAATCAGGAGAGACAGAGGGAGAACCAGACTCCCTGCTGAGGAGCCTGATGTTGGGCTGGATCCAAGACCCCTGGATGGTGACCTGGGCCAAACGCAGACTCTTAACTGACTGAGTCACTTAAGTCCAGGACTTAAGTCCGGGACCACTGTCTTCTAGTTTTAAATCCCCCTCTGAAAAATTATACCATTGTGGCCCTAGAAGTGAGCCCACTTTTTTTTTTTTTTTTTTTTGGAAGAGCGCCATAGAACATTGGAGTTGCCTGAGAATTACAAATTCAGCAGAAAATAGTGGGTTGATTTGAAAGTCCTACATTTCTAAGTGGAGTTTATTTTTTGAGAATTGCTGAGGCTATTTTCTAGACCATTGCCACTCAAAGCAGGGTTATTAAACAGTGCTTTTCAAACTTAATGTGCATACGAATTCCCTGAAAATCTTGTTAAAATGCGGATTTATAGGTATGGGGGTGAGACCTGAGAGTTTGCATTTTAACAAACTCCCAGCGTAGCTGCTACTATTTGGTACATACTTTGAGTAGTTAGGTTCTAGAGTTCCCAGTACCCCATCACCTATCTTGATTTATTTGTTAAAGTTTTGGCAAAGCATTCTACTTTATTCTGATACTTGATACTTAAACTAATCCCTATTAGAACAAAACAGTTGAGCTCTTTCTGCTTCAGTTTTATTATGTATACATTTATACTTACTACTTACTTACACATGACAGGTTTAAGCAATTCCCTCTATATTGGTCTCATCTTGCACCAATAAACATGAGATTTTGGAATCTGCCAGAGAAGAGACCACATAGTATTCTGGTTAACAGAATAAGGCCTGTGGGTTTCTGATCAGCCCCACAACTTGCCAGGCTTGTGACTTTGAACAGGTTACTCAGCACTGCATAGCCTTAGTCCTCAGGCTGCTGTGAGGATAATAAAAGATAATCCATTTGGTACCATGCTTGGTGCTACACTTGATCTTAGCCAAAAGGCCGAGAAGCGATCCATGCTTGGTGCTTAGTTAGCTATTATCAAGAGAAAGGCAAGCTGGCTTTGTGGGAATACTACTTTGCCCAGATCATTAGGATTCTGGATGGAGAGTGAAATTATCAGAAGTTGAGTACACTGGGAATTGAAAGGAACACTGGGAAAGAACACTGGGAATTGAGCTAGAACACACCCCTTTAGGGGCACTTATTTATTCTACTCATCTTTTCTTTCTTGCATCTTTGTCTTGTTCTTCCTCCTTACTGTGGTAGAACTGAAAACAGTCTCAGGGATTCTTCTCTACTGTCCCAAAAGCTAGCACACAGCTTTTTTCTTAAGGCTTTTGTTGCTAGTCACAAGAGAGGAAACATAAAGATAGAAAAATAACTTCCTTTTTCATTGTACCTATTTTCCCATTTAGATTTATCTGGAAAAAAGAAAGGCATTTATATATATATATATATATATATATATATATATGTATATAATGTGTGTGTGTGTGATTTATATATATATATATATATATATATAAATCATGCATAAACCTAAGGCTTATTAAATTTATTCTAGTCATTTCATCTGGGCTGCCAAGTTTCACTTTAAGCAGGACTGTTTGTATTTATTTAAACTTTAATAGAGTATTTGTAAGAATACTTTTATTTGGGATTTTTTAAGGAGCAGTAAGCAAAAACAATAGTTTATTTCTGCAGTAGGACTCTTGTAAATGATGAAAAGATGTTGTATATAGGTACATTTTCAGGGAGGGTTAAATACATAATTTCTCAGAAAGTATGCTGATAATTTTGAGCCAGAGCACTAGTTAAATGTTTAGTAATAGTAATTTTTATTTATTATGAAATAATAGTTAAAAACACACATTTGGCTTGAGTAGTTCAGTACTATGTAAAATATTTTTCTGAGTGAAAAACGTAATTGCCACTTCTGCATTCTCTAACAGATTTTCAAAGTAAACTGACTTTAATTAGTCATTTAATTAATTATACCATAACATGTATTATTGTAAGGGAATAGATGTTTTTGCCTTGCAATTTTGCATACTTATTTTGGTATCTTTTTGACTTGTGTATCTTCTTTGTGTATGTGTGTGTGTATGAATGTAGCTGTAGGTAAAACTAACAGAAGTTAAAGGTAATTTAAATTTATGCCAGTAGGGTTTAACATTAAGTTTTGCATAAAAAGGAATAAGTGGAAGATTACAAATAGCTCTCCATTTCTGTGTAATTAGCATTCATATATATATGTATATATATATACATATATGTAATATATATATTCATATATATATGTAATTAGCATTCATATATCTCCATTAACTACAGCATCCCTGTAGTTAATGGAGATAAAAATGAAGTGTTTAAAATTCTTTATAAATAATTGCTCAAGTAAAATTTAGTACCCTACATGCATTGCTTATATTCAGTTTTAATAAATGAATAAATTTGGACCTTATTAGAAATCAAAATAATGTACCTATTTATCTCTAAATTTCAACTTCAGCATATAGTATTTTGAATTATTCAGCAATAGCAATCAGACTTAAAATCAGACTTTGATTTTAAGTTATTGTAGTTTGTAATTTAATGAAAAATAGTTGCATTGTATTTCATGTAATTATACCTTTTAATATTATACATTAAATACTTACATTAATGGATCTATCAATTTGCTTAAATATGGGATGCTAGTAGCTTTGTTTTTCTCATTGTGGTTCCTTGGAATGCAGTACAAGTAGAAGCATGTTTATTTTAATTAAAATGTATCTCAAAAAAAAGTGTACGTCAAAAAAAATAGGACTCAAAATAATTTATCTATATAAAATTTTGGATCTTTTGAGAGATATCTGAGAAAAAAATAAATAAGATGTAACTTCTAGCCGTTGTGAATTGTATACTTAATTTTATACCTTTGGCTTCAAATTTATAATTACATAAAAACTACAAATAATATCTTGTAAATGTCTGAAATGCTATTAAATAATATAGGATTTGGGCTTAAATGTGAAATAGATTTAGTACACTTGGCAAAAAGACATGGCCACTAAAAACCCAGAAACCACAGTGATTCCTGAGTATGTGTTCATTTCCAGTTCCTAATTTCTTTTTCTTTTTTTTAAGAGATTTTATTTATTTATTCACGAGAGACACACAGAGAGAGAGAGGCAAAGACATAGGCCGAGGGAGAAGCCAGCTCCATACAGGGAGCCTGATTGGGACTTGATCCCAGGACTCCCAAGATCATGCCCTGGGCCAGAGGCAGGCGCTAAATTGCTGAGCCACCCAGGGATCCCCCTCCAGTTCCTAATTTCTTTGATTTTAAAGGAGACAGAACCAAAGAAGGACTCTCGAATCTTCACATTTTTCATTAAGCTAAATCAACTTAAAATATTTATTGAATAGCTGTTACATGATTGCATATTAAATCTTGGAGAGTATCTCTTAGTAGCAGCCCAGATATACTGCTACAGACTTTGGAGTCAGAAGAGTTTATTTAAAGTGCTGCTTTTCCTATTTACCAACTAGATGATCTCGGCAGGTTATTACTTGACTTTTCCGAGCAGTACCGTATAGTTTTCAAAATATTTCCAAAATATTATCTCACTTAATTCTTACCAGCAACCACCCAATAAGGTTAACTAGGTTATTGTCACCATGTTCTGAAAGGGTTGCCTACTTCCCTGCTTTTGGTGGGTGGGCATGTGTAGGGAAGATGAGTTAAGAGCATTGATTGTAGGGTTAGACTACCTTAAATTTGAATACAGCTAGCACCTTGACCACATTCCTCATTTTTTTCTGGCTTATGGAAATAATCATACCTGTCTTAGCATTTTTGTGGAGGTTAAACGAAGTTAAGAGCTTTCTTACTGCTTTATCTCTCATTGCTAATACGTAATAGGAACTCCATAAATAAATGCATAATAGGCATTCATGGGAGTTTCCTTCTCTTTTGATTCCTAGTCTATTCCTGCCTCTGGAACTAATTGAACTTGAAACCCCATTTATGTGTGAGGGTTTAAAAAAAAATTCTTTTATAAAGATTTTATTTATTTATTCATGAGAGACACAGAGAGAGGCAGAGACATAGGCAGAGGGAGAAGCAGGCTTCCTGCAGGGAGCCTGATGCAGAACTTGATCCCAGGACCCCGGGATCACTACTTGAGGCAAAGGCAGATGCTCAACCACTGAGCAACCCAGGTGCCCTTTTGAGGGGTTTTTAAAATTAATTTTTAAAATTTAATTGCTTGCTTAGGTAAAATTTAGTATTTTTTAAAATTTACTATTAAATTTTTTTACATTTTTGGGATCCCTGGGTGGCGCAGCGGTTTAGCGCCTGCCTTTGCCCCAGGGCGCGATCCTGGAGACCCAGGATCGAATCCCACGTCGGGCTCCCGGTGCATGGAGCCTGCTTCTCCCTCTGCCTATGTCTCTGCCTTTCTCTCTCTCTCTCTCTCTCTCTCTCTCTCTGTGTGACTATCATAAATAAATAAAAATTAAAAAAAAAAAAGAAAAAAAATAAAATTTTTTACATTTTTAAAGGGATTTTTGTTAAGTAGAGGGAGGTTACTGAAAGCCTTGGTTACGCATGAATGTAATTTTTTCATTGTTATTAAGCTCCTCATAGTTTAATGTGTTTTTATCACTCTGTTATTGGGCTGTCATATTTTATTTGCTGTAACACTAAAATGAATCAACTATATATGCACTTAAAGTAGCACAGACTATAATTCTATAATTTATAAACCTGGCATGATCTTAAATTTTTTGAAATGTGGTTTTGTTAATGTGGTTTCTATGTCTAGTGAATTAGTATTCCGGTTTATATTTAGCTTATTGACTGTCATCGAAGCCTGCTTTATACAATTCTCTGGATGTGTAAAATTTTCCTCTTTATATGAAATTAATGTTACATATACATTTTTAGAGTCTTATCACATATTAACACAAAGACATATCAAGTATTTGATCAAGTACCTTAAGGGTAGGAACTATTTTGTTCATTCTTCTCTTTGTGCTCCTTAAGTTTGTGTCTGGCCAGTAATCATAGCTGGTTGTATTTACCATGAGACAAGATACCTGGTTCTAATCTAGAGCCTTCTTAAGGGATTTGTATTTGTATTTTTGCCTAGATATTTAAAACTTAAACACTGCATAACTGTGTGATTAGGAAACAGATATGTTGAAATTTCAGTAATCAGGAAAGCATTTAGTAATAAGTAAGCCACACTTGTTTTTAAAGATTTACTCAAAGTTAATCTTTGTGTGAAAAAGTAGAAATATTACTTATGTTTTCTAAAGACTCTGGTCCTCGTAGTAGTGAGTTGGAAATTATTAAAAATATTAGTTAAAGGCATATTGTGTACAAAGCATTCTTTGTGTTTTATAAAGTATGTTTTGCCTAGGGTGAGTCTTTGTTAGCCCTGTCATGTTTGAAAGGCAATCTCAGAATTTGTTTATTCTTTTTCTTAGAGTTCTTATGTCACTTATGCTAATAGTCTAAATAGTAGAAATTATTTTTTGGTGAAAAAGCCAAAATTTTTCTTGTTTCATTTTAGTCTCCAAATATAAGTAATACTACTTTTCATCTTTCTGAAAATCGTATTTTAATAACTGATTTCCAGTTACCTGTCTGTTGTGGTATGTTAGGCATTATATCACTACATTCTTCTTTTTTTTTTCTGTTGAAACAGATTTATTTGAAAATGTCTATGCGTCTTCAGTGAAGAGAAGAGAACTTGAAGATCTGAAGGACAATATTGGATTCAGAAGTCATAAACCACTTAATAGCATCACTGTGTCAAAGAAACGCAACTGGCTATATCAGAGTACTCTGCGATCTTTTAATTTGGAAGAAGAAAATAAGAAATGCCAAGACATAAATCACTTATCTGTCTCGCCTAAACATCAGCTATCACAACCTTTTTTCAAGTCATCTGAAGAATACTGTACATATGTGGTGTGTAATGCTACAAATTCTTCATTATCAAGAAACTGTTCTTTAGACTTCAATGAGGAAAATGATGCAGATGATGAAGGAGAAATATGGTACAACCCCATTCCTGAGGACGATGACTTTGGCCTATCAAATGCCTTGACTTTCGGTGAGGCAGACCCTCCCGTTCTGAAGTTTCCTGGTGTTAGTTTGAGAGTATTATCTGGTAGTGACCTAATGAAAGCAGAACAGTACACTGAAGACTTGCTGTGCTCTTCAGAACACAGAGGCAATGTTCAGACCACACAGTCAAATGAAATGAATCCTGTAGAGCCCATCCATTCCTCAGAGTTCGTGCAGCAGTACAAGCAAAGGCTTGGATACAAGACACAAGAAGGTATAATGGTAGAGGAAAGTCTCATGTTGAAATCTCCTTTTGTAGGTAAAGATGATCATACATTTGCTTTTTCTTTTTCCATTTTTTAATTCTTTGACAGTAGCCAAAACTAAATATAGATGTATGTTATAGCTATATACTTTTCCTTACAAAGTGAGTGTATTTTCATAAAAATAAAGAAAACAAAAATGTTTACAAACATTTTTTATATAAATGGTGGTTTAATTAATTCCTATCACAGACTTGTTTTTGTAAGGGGTGAAGATGCTAGGATAGTCCTACACTAACTGTTAGCAAGTCTGTCCTTAGAAATAGTAATTGCTTTTCTCTTAGCTGAAAGAATAGAATCACAAGGAGTGGAAGAGAAAAATATATTCTTTGTATAAGTCTGATTTTGCTTTATTCACTCATTTACATCTAGCCTGGTTACAGCTGAAAAGTTGTATATTCAGTGTACCAGTAATTATTACTTTATGGTTTCATGCCTACATTTTCTCATGAACCAAAGGAAAGGAAGAGGAGAAAAAGAAATGAGAGGTAGAAGTGAAGACTTTGGAAACAGGTGCTATAACATTGTTTCCCAGAGTTTTCTCCTGAAGTTAAGCACCAGTTGCCCATGGTAGTAGCAGGCTTGATAATTCTTGAATTTTCCCCTGAATTTTCTTCAGGGGAATTTACTTCTTGCTAGTACTTCTGTACTTTACAAATAAAGTACTTGAATTTGAATCCTTTTTCTCAGGGATATGAGGAGGTAAATATATTGATAAGAGGAAAAGTGAGTTAAAAAACTGTAGTGTATGATGTCAGTTTTTTTTAAAGAAACACTGAAAAGTTATATCAGGAATATTAAGTAACCCCTCACCCCCACCCCTATCCACCCGTCCTTTGTTGGGGTTGAAGGTAATGAAAAACTTTATGTGTGTGCATTTCTAATTGTAGATTGACTTTTCAGCATGAATTTGTGTTTTTTTTTTGTAATCTGGATGGAGAGAGAAATAAATGCTATATAACAGAATATATATGCTTTATGGCTCAGTTGGTTAAGCATCCAACTCTTGATTTAGGCTCAGGTCATGATCCCAGGGTTCTGGAATCTAGCCCCAAGAATTGCGGTAGGCTCCCTGCTCAATGGAGAATCCGCTTCTCTCTCTGCTCTTCCCCTCCTCCTGCTTGTGCTCTCTCTCTCTGTTAATTTATTATTTTTTTTTCTTTTTTTTTTATTTATTTATTTTTTATGATAGTCACAGAGAGAGAGAGCGAGAGAGGCAGAGACACAGGCGGAGGAAGAAGCAGGCTCCATGCACCGGGAGCCTGATGTGGGATTCGATCCGGGGTCTCCAGGATCGCGCCCTGGGCCAAAGGCAGGCGCCAAACCGCTGCGCCACCCAGGGATCCCTGTTAATTTATTATTAAATAAATAAATAAATAAATAAATAAATAAAATCTTTAAAATATATATATAATAGTTTGGAATGAAGGTTGTGATTAGGGTGGAGTGGTAAGGAAGGAAGGCTTAAAGGAGTATGACAGAGAGTTGGTATGGTGCAAAAAAGGCAAGAAGGTATAAGAATAACTGCTAAGTTAGAAGGCCGTTGTTTGTAAAGTGATACATACTTTGATTTAAGTACTGTCTTTAAAATTTATTATTTTATGTTTGTGGCAAATTGTGAACCTAGAAAGACTAACAGACATTACAAAAACAGAAAACAACCCCCAAACTTGAAAATACAATAGGGCTGTCATTTATATCTCCTTTCTCACTGTTATTCTTCTCTTTAACATTCTATTAAAATATAAGCAGTCCTAAGTTGACCAAAGGAAATATTTATTTTTTTATAAATATTTACTTATTTATTTTAGAGAACACACATACTGGTGGGATGGTAGAGGGAAGGGGAAGAGAAAGACACTTCCTACTGAACGAGGAGCCCAACATAGGGCTTAATCTCAGGACCTTGAGATCATGACCAGAGCCAAAATTAAGGGTTGGGCACTTAACTGAGTCAACCACCCAGGTGCCAAACAAAGGGAATATTTAGACAGTTTATCTACATGTCATCTTTTTTTGTTTTAGTTTGATCAGAAAGGTCACCTAAAGTGATGTTTTCTTTAGCAATATTAACAGAGCTGTTGAGAAATAGGCAAAAAGAATGGTTGAATTTTAAAATAATTTTCTGATCAAGAAATAGGAAAGCTTGAGTATATTTAACATAAGTGAGAATTTTTTTAATCATCCTAACTCATTTATGACTTGTTTTTATTGTCTTTTAAGTTCCATATGTATATGTATCTTTTATCTAGTTGCAATCACAGCATTCTGCCTTTGGTTTTTGATACTTTCACTTGGTATCTTCGACTTGTACTGTTATATATAGATTGACATTACCGTTTACTAATTTTATAGTATATTGGGACACCTGGGTGGCTCAGCAGTTGAGCGTCTGCCTTTGGCCCAGGGTGTGATCCTGGAGTCCTGGGATCAAGTCCCACATCGGGCTTCCTGCATGGAGCCTGCTTCTCCGAACTCTGCCTATGTCTCTGCCTCTCTCTGTGTCTCTCATGAATAAATAAATAAAATCTTTTAAAAAATTAAAAACTTCTAATTTTATAGTATATAATTGGGTTGATGTGTCCTAAACTATTTGGTTATGTTGTGTGTTAATAAATTGTTTCCACTATTAATAGAGTGATCTTTATCATGTTCTATTTTACTTCATTAGGATTAATTACTAGTGGCGTTACTTGGGTTTTTATGGCTAGTAACTATTATATGTAATTCCTATAATATATATCCTAAAAAGTTTACCAATTTACAGGCAACTAACAATTGGTTAATTAATTCATTTATTCAGTAAACACTCAGTTTCTGCTGTGTGCCAGCTACTGTTCTAGGTGCTGAAGGAGTGTGCCAATTTCACTTGATTCTAGCCTGGTCCGTGAATTTATAGATTTTTGTTTTGTACCTTCCCTTTATAGCTAATCTGTGATTTGATTAGTGTGATTTTGGTTTCATTTTAAGCATCTATTGAATTTGGTAATATTTCAGCTCTTGGGTTTTATAAAACAAAAAACAAAGCATTTTTATTTTTATTTTTTCCTAAGCATTTTTATTTTAATAGACTGGCTTACTGTAGTAGAAATTGCTAGTTTACACAGTATTTCATTTTAATAATTAGTTAAGGACTTAAGTAAGAAATATTTAATGCATGATGTGTAGAAAAAGTCAGAATGTTAAGTTAACTCCTTAATAATGTAAAAAAACCCTAGAGCAATTTAATATACAGGGTAGCTTTTTAAGCCATGACAAAATAGATAGATTGTAGACTAGAACAGGACTCTGGTTACTATAGAATGTTTTAGGCCACTAAACCAGTAGAATTGTACTACAATTTACAGTACAAGGGAATGCTTTGTCTAGTTTATCAAACACTCCGTTTCTTATTAGTTACTTACCAGAAAAGCCCAGCAGGCATACTTAAAATAGTCCTTTCTTTATAAAGAAACCACTTCTTTGTCATTAGGACACATAAAGAGGGGTGGAGGGAGAGTATATTAATATTTTAAAGAAAGATCATTTCATCTATTGGTTTTTGAAATGAATTAATACTTTTTGATCATTTTAATTGTGAAATATATAGAGTAGCCTCTGATATTAGATCTTTGGAAGGAATAAAGTGTGAAAAATTAATTTAAATTTTAAATAATTGTTTTTCTTTCTTTCTTTGCTTCCTTCCTTCCTTCCTTCAGATTTTATTTATTTATTCATGAGAGACACAGAGAGAGAGACTGAGACACAGGCGGAGGGAGAAGCAGGCTCCACGCAGGGAGCCCAATGTGGGACTCGATCCTGGGTCTCCAGGATCAGACCCTAGGCTGAAGGCTGTCCTAAACTGCTGAGCCACCAGGGCCCCCCCCCCCCCCCCCTTTTTTAAGAAGCTCTAGGCCCAACCCTGAGATCAAGAGCTGTGTGTTCTAATGACTGAACCAGCCAGGCACCCCTAGATTGTTTCTTTAAAGTCATAGTTTAAACTTATATAATACCAGCTTTTAGAAGATATGTTCATTTTGCTTTATTAGTTTAAACACTTAAATAGGAAGTTTCAAATTTTAAAATAAAATTGATCAGGCTATACATTTTTTTTTTAAACTGGGGTATTAAAAAAATAAAATAAAATAAAAACTGGGTTATTGAAAGTTTGAGGTTAAATAGAATATTTCAACTTTTTTTTTTAAAGATTTTATTTATTTATTCATGAGAGACACAGAGAGGCAGAGACATAGGCAGAGGGAGAAGCAGGCTTCAGCAGGTAGCCCAACATGGGACTCGATCCTGGATCATGCCCTGAGCTAAAGGCACAACCACTCAACTGCTGAACCACCCAGGCATCCCAAATATTTCAACTTCTTAATAATGGTTGAGAAAGGTTATTAAATCAACTTTATGTAGACAGAAAACTGTTTAGAAGGATGGAAGGGCTCTAAAGTATAGTATTTAAGAATATAGGCTCTAGGGGTGCTTGGGTGGCTCAGTTGAATAAGTGTCTCAGCTCAGGTCCTGATCGGAGAGTCCTGGGATGGAGCCTCATTGTCCATCTATTGGGCAGTGGAAGGTCTGCTTCTCCCTCTGCCACTGCCCCTGCTTGTACTTGCTTTCTCTGTGTCAAATAAATAAAGTCTTTAAAAAAAAAAAAAGGCTATGAAGGCCTATGCTTAGGTTTCTGCTGCTTATCAGCTTTGTGATCTTAAATCAGATAGCCCTGTGCGTGAGGTCTTTATCTAGAGAGTGGGATGTTAGTGGCATCTTAACTCATAGGGATATTTAAAGAATTAAATGAGGATATTTACATACTAAGTATTAATTTTTCATAATTTGACTAGCTCAATAAATGTTGGAGGGTGTTAAAATATTAACAATTTAATATTAAACAGCTTTTTTTAAATTTTTTTTTTAAACAGCTTTTAATATTATGTTTACCACAATATTTACAATGGCTAATCTCGTGATAGTTTCAGTTTAAGGTATTTACTTTATTTGTATTTCTTTGTTTTTTTTTTTTTTAAAGATTTTATTTACTTATTCATGAGAGACAGAGAGAGAGAGAGAGAGAGAGAGAGGCAGAGACACAGGCAGAGGGAGAAGCAGACTCCATGCAAGGAGCTCGACGTGGGACTCGATCCCGGGTCTCCAGGATCAGGCTGTGGGCTGAAGGCGATGCTAAACCGCTGAGCCACCTGGGCTGCCCTATTTCTTTGTTTCTTTTAAAAACTTTTTACTTACACACTAAGACCAATAAAGCTATTTTTATGTGGAGAAGGATTAAAAAACATTTCAATGCTTTACTCTTCATGAAAACTGAAAATTGTAAGAAAACTTATTTATATCTCTGTATAGTCATTTTTAATATATTGAAATTGCAAGAAAGGCCCTAATTTAGCTTTTGAAGTTCTAGGGAGTTGTATATAAATAATATAAGAAATGTCTTTAGTTTTTGAAATTAATTAGTTTTATGATATTCAATATTCAGTTACTCTCTTTTTAATTTTATTATCTTTTGAAATATTTTATTTATTTATTTGAGAGAGAGCATGCACAAGCAGGACTTGGCACTGAGCACTGAGCTCAATGTGGGGCTCGATCTCATGACCCTAAGATCACAATCTGAACTGACATCAAGAGTTGGACACTCAGCTGACTGAGCCACCCAGGAACTCCTCAATATGCAGTTATTCTTGAATGACTGATTTCATTTCATATAATCTTCTGTGGTATGTTCTAATAGAACATTAGAATTAAGAAAGACTCTTCGTTGTCAAAATTATAAACTTGTTTGGTTTTTAAATTTTTTATTTTATTTTACTTTTTAAAGATTTTATTTATTTATTTATTTATGAGAGACAGAGAGGTGGAGACATAGGCAAAGGGAGAAGCAGGCTCCCTGCAGGGAGCCTGATGTGGGACTAGATCCCAGAACTCTGGGATCATACCCTGAGCTGAAGGCAGACACTCAACCACTGAGCCACCCAGGCATCCCTAGTCCTGCTATGTGATAAAATTTAGTTTTTAGAGGATTATAAATAGAAATATTCTTTTATTAGAGTAGGATTTCTTTTTTAAATTAGAGTAGGATATCTAAATAAACATATTAAAATAGGAAATATGTTAACATAAACATGTATTAATATGCCAAAATAAACCTATTAAAATAAGAACTCTTCCTTGTTTCCTCTGCTATCCACTGTTTATGGTCATAAAAGAACATATTACTGTTATTATATTGCAGTGGGAAAGATTTAAAAGGAACCTCTATTACCCTTCCTCCAAACCTTTAGAATAGAAAAGCAGATGGAGAGGGAGATGCTCTTTTCCACTGTAAGCCATTTGGAAATCCTTTTTTTTTTTTTTTTTAGGTTTTATGTTTAAGTAAGTTCTACATCCAACATGGGGCTCAAACTTAGCACACTGAGATCAAGAGTTGCATGCTCCACCAAATGAGCTATCTGGGCAGCCTTGGAAGTCCTTGATACCCTGTTTATTTTTATTTTTATTTTTTTTTGATACCCTGTTTAAAGGTGATAATGGAGATTTACCTAAACTTGTAACTAAATCTCCCCAATGAGATGAAACAAGTGAAAAATTTCTATCCATATGAGAGATTGATCAGTTGATGATTTATAAAGTAGAAATCAAAACGTATCACCTTATAATATCTTTTTTTTTTTTTTAAGGTCCTGGGATCCTAGCTGCTACAAATAAGAATGAATTGGGAGTTACAGAACCACCTTCTCCAAGCCCTAGCCCTGTGAAAAAAAGTAGTTCAATTAACTGGTCTTTCCCAGATAAAATAAAATCTCCACGAACTGTGAGGAAACTTTCCATGAAAATGAAAAGATTGCCAGAACTTAGCCGAAAGCTGAGCGTTAAAGGAACTTTGAATCATATGAACAGTCCAGATAATACTCCTTCCTTGTCTAAATGTAACTGTCAAGAAACTCATCATACTGATATCCTACCTGCTGGGAATACAACCACAGCTGCTAAGAGGAATGTTATAAGTCGGTACCATCTGGATACCAGCGTATCTTCTCAGCACAACTACCAGAAGAAAACATTTATCAGTTCTAAGTATTCGTGCAAAGGTGGTTACCTCAGTGATGGGGATTCGCCTGAACTTATAACTAAATCTAGCAAACATGGATCTGAAAACAAATTTGGAAAGGGAAAAGAAATAATTCCAAATAGTTGTACTAAGAGTGAAATAGACATTGATGCTTTTAGACATTATAGTTTTTCTGATCAACCTAAGTGTTCACAGTACATATCTGGGCTCATGAGTGTGCATTTCTATGGTGCTGAGGATTTAAAACCACCACGGATAGATTCAAAAGATGTCTTCTGTGCGATTCAGGTAGATTCCGTAAACAAAGCAAGAACAGCTTTGCTCACATGTCGGACAACATTTTTAGACATGGATCATACTTTCAACATAGAAATTGAAAATGCACAGCATTTGAAATTAGTAGTATTCAGCTGGGAACCGACTCCAAGAAAAAATCGAGTGTGTTGTCACGGAACTGTTGTTCTCCCTACCTTATTCAGGGTGACAAAGACACATCAGTTGGCTGTCAAACTTGAGCCTAGAGGTCTTATTTATGTGAAAGTGACTCTTCTGGAACAGTGGGAGAATTCTCTTCATGGACTGGTTGTAAATCGAGAACCAGTAATATTTGGTGTTGATATTCGAAAAGTTGTAGAGAAAGAAAATGTAGGACTGATGGTGCCACTCCTGATACAAAAATGTATTATGGAAATTGAAAAGAGAGGCTGTCAGGTATATATCACTCTTTCTCTACTATCTCCTTATCTATTTACCTATGTTAATTAAATTTATAGTAAGTCTTAGGGGAAGGAATTCAAGGCAAGGTTAAAAAAATGCAAGTTAGACATTTTCTCATTCCTTGTGTTTATTTTTATTCCATTACTGTTTGGGGTATAATTCATACTTTCATAAATTGTATTGTTCCACAGTTTATGTTGTGATGCAGAGCTGCATGGGCCTTATACCTACATATCAGGATTGCTTTATAATGGCATTCCTAGGAAGAGCCAGAGCTGATAAGATAGGCAAAGACTAATTTCATTTAAGGAATGTTTCTGCATGGTTTGACATTCCTATGGTACAAAATTCCAACAGTGAATCTCAAAACCCTGCTTTACTCCTAAAACTAACTTCCTGCCCTTATTCCCTACTGTTCCTCATCCCACTTTTCAGGAAATGTAAGCTTATTTGTCTCTGAGTTTTGGGATCACATGTAGGATGAGGAGAGGTACTACCAATAAGCTGTCTCATTCTCTTTTCCTTTTAAATAAGAAGGTTAAATAAATAAGATAAAAGCAACCCATGAAAACAAACAAAAATACTGGTGTTATATGTAACCAGATATGTAATATTAACTAGTTAGTAGTCCTTATCATTCTTTATTTTCATTAATTCATGAGGACTATGACAGTGAGAAACAGCATATCACTGAGGATATTATTCTGAGGTACAAGTAATTGTTGAATTAAAAAATTAAGCATAAAATTAGATGTTTTGAGGTATTTATGCTTTAGTCCTATGACCATTTATGACAATTATTATTAAAAACATCAAGGGTAAATATCACCAACACTGAACTGTGATTTTTTTATATGTAGAGAAGATTTTAAAATAACTCCCCTTGAACCTGATGTGGAAACTACAGAAATAGCATAAGTAAGTTAGTGGGGGTTTGTATTAAGATGTAGGAAATGGGTACTGGTTTCTCCCTCATTATTAATTAGCTATGTGATGTTGGGCAAATCACTTCATCTCTGTGGGTCTTACCTGCTTATATCTCCAAAAATAGATAAAGTAGCTTCCCGAAGGTGAGAGGTAGGACATCTGAACTTTTAAAAACTCATCTCAGATATATTATTCAGATTGAGTTTATGTTATTTATATGAGATTGAGGCCTTTAGTTTCCAGTCAAACTATGGTCCAGTTACTTTTTCTTAAGGCTCTCTGTTTTTCTCCCCCCTTTTTTTTTAGGCAGCACGTTGAGAGGTCAGAGATTACACAGAATTTAAAGCTAATTGTTAAACAGAAACTTTTACAATTGAATATTAAAATAAGTACCTCAAATAGCACTGTACATTTATGGTCTCTTTTCCAAACTATTTTATAAAGAATGGATATGTAAGACTTGTACCTTGTTTTAAAAACTCAGAGAACATTTTTAGCAGTGCTTTTTATTTCCCTACTTAACATTTAGAAATATTTATTTTATTTTTTAAAAGATTTTATTTATTTATCCATGAGAGAAACAGAGAGGCAGAGGGAAAAGCAGGCTGCCTGCGGGGAGCCTGATGTGACACTAGATCCCGGGACCCCAAGGTCACGCCCTTAGCCAAAGGCAGATGCTCAACCGCGGAGCCAACCAGGCATCCCTACAAGTGTTTGATTTCAGAAGTCAGCCTCTGAAGTTAGGGATACTATTCTAAAGTGTCCTTTCCTTGAAATACCTATATTAGGTCTCTGTATTCCTTTATTCACCTTTTGGGATAACATGTTCCATTAATTTATTACTTACTACTGAAGTATTAGCTTTCTTTATTCTAGGTTCATCTCCATTTCAAGTTCAAGGGGATACATCTCTATTATGGAATTTTGTGACAATCCAGTATGCCTACACCAGAAGGGCTCTACTCAAGTTATTTTCTTTTAATGTGATAGCATTTTCTTTGATCCTGCTTAATATTTTAGTTTTGTTTTCTGGATCATCTATGGTGCTACCATGTCTTGTGAGATGTGACCAGGGTAGGAAGTGCTATTCTCAATGTGAATGAACTATCAATGTGGATAAGAGTAGGAAATTCCCTTCTCAGTACATTCACTCCTTAGTTTCCCATATTATGTTGATCCTTTTGAATGTAAGCAGCACCTTGTATTACCTTCTCTTAGAAATAGTTGCAGGTTCCTGGGGCACCTGGGTGGCCCAATTAAGCGTCTGACTCTTGAATTCAGCTCAGGTCATGCTATCAAGGGTCATAAGGTCGACATGTTCCACTTTGGGCTCCACACTCAGTGAGAAGTCTGCTTCTCTCCTTCTCCTTCTCCCTCTGCCCCTTGCCTTACCCATGTGCACGCACTTTCTTTCTCTCAAATAAATAAATAAATAAATAAATCTTTAAAAAGTTGTAGGTTGCTTAAATATTCCAATTAATACTTAATAGCTTATCTCATATTTTGGATAACATTTCTCTGTATCTATTAGTGACACTTTCCTATATCGAGACACACTTTCTGTATTCTATCAGTTATTTATTGACTTAGGGAGGTTTGTGTCATAAGTACACCTGGAAATTTCATTTGTGTACTCCTTCTCTCAGATTGTTTATAAGATTTTAAAGTGATTTCTAGTTCAAATCATTGGGGATCTTCATTGTTTTTACTTTATTTCTGTCTTGAAATAATTTCTTTATGACTTCCTTCAAAAAAAAAACTTCCTTCAATTCAGGTGATTCAACTTACTAGTGTTTGATGTGGAAGTATAGTTGACAGTCACTTATTTATTTATTTTTTTGGTCTTCTTGAAGGTTTAAAAAACAAACTCTGGTTGCTTAATCAGACATGTTTTCTCTTTATAGATACCATGTTGATTTCCTCTCAGTGAATTTATAGTGAACTTCCTAAGACTTAATATTTTATATCCTGTTTGAGCTAACAATGTTTAAAGTATAAATTTTTTTAGTGTAGTTTGAGGGGAGGATGGGTGATGTCTGTGCCTCTTATATATATTTTGAGCTAAAGGTTTTATTTTACCTTTAATATATTATCTTAATTGAATTTCCTTCATCACTTTATAGTCAGTTAACTTTGTAAGTTAAAAAAAATTCCAGGATTGCTTTTATTTCTTCCCTAGAATCTTTTTTTTTTTTTTCTAAAAGGATAACTTCAAATAGTATACTGGAATCGTATTTCAACTATATGCTTTTTTTATGGATAAACAAGCTGAGATTAATAGAGATTAAATAGCTCACCCAAAGTCACTAAGCAAGGAGTGAGAGAGTGGGGCTTTATGGAATCCACAAAACCCTTGTTTGACCACTGTGCCACACTTCTTCAGTTTAGAGCAAAAGATGTGAAATGGTACAATTTTAGGGCATGGAGATATTGGCTGAGCATATAAAACTAAAGTGAAGGGCTTGTATCTTAAGATAGCTAGCACTACCGAACTCATAGCATATTCTTTGTTGTTTTTTTTTTAATATTTTATTTATTTATTATGAGAGACACACAGAGAGAGAGAGAGGCAGAGACAGGCAGAGGGAGAAGCAGGCTCCATGCAGGGAGCCCGATGTGGACTGGATCCCGGGACCCAGGATCACGCCCTGAGCCAGAAGGCAGATGCTTAACCACTGAGCCACCCAGGCGTCCCATATTCTTTGTTTTTTTTTTTTTCCCCATATTCTTTGAATTTAAATGTAAGAATAGAATGTTTTTATTCAACTGATAAATATAGTCTACCAATTTCAAAAGCTGTTTGAGATATTTTTAATGAAATGTTATCAGAATATATTTGATTACCAATTTCATGTGACTTACACATTTTGTGCTATTATATTTTCTCTTTATCAAATTTATCATAATGTGGCTATAATTTTATTTCTAGGTGGTAGGCCTGTACCGATTATGTGGTTCAGCAGCAGTCAAGAAAGAACTTCGAGAGGCTTTTGAGAGAGATAGCAAAGCTGTTGGTCTGTGTGAAAACCAGTACCCAGATATAAATGTAATAACAGGTAATAAATACTTTTTATTCTACGTATACATTCTGGAAAGACAATATATGTAGGAAAAGGAATTGAAATACTGTTTTGTAGCCTAAATTTTTTAAAGATTTTATTTACTTGAGAGAGCATGTGTGAGAGAGAGGGTGAAAGCAGGGTGAGGGGCAGAAGGAAAGGGAGAAGCCAGCTCCCCGTTGAGCTTGAGCAGGGAGCCTGATATGGGTGGGACTCTATCCCAGGACCCTGGGGTCATGACATGAGCCAAAGGTAGACACTTAACCAACTGAGCCACCCAGGCACCCTTGTAGCCTGAATTTAATTGGGTTTTATTCTGAAGTCTTATTTTCCTTCCTCACAAACATTACTGTGGGGATGGTATTTTCTGTGGGGAGGTACAAGTTATTGTCCCTATCCTCAAACAGCCAACAAATATTGGAGGTGGGGGGAAGGGGAGGAGTAGTGATGGGAGTAAAACTTACATTAAATTAGCCGTACTAGGTAGCAAAAGAAAAAGGCTACATTTTCTTCATATGGGGATAAATAAAACACCATTAGAGTTCAGTTTGATTGAAACGTAGGTCATGTAAAGGTCATTCAGTATCTGGGTAGAGAATTCAGATTTATTTAGTAGGCAGAGGGAACCCATCAAAGATTTTTTTTAAAAAAGATTTTATTTATTTATTCATGAGAGACACACACACAGAGAGGCAGAGAGACAGGCAGAGGGAGAAGCAGGCTCCCTGTAGGGAGCCCAATGCAGGACTCAGTCCCAGGACTCCAGGATTATGCCCTGAGCCGAAGGCAGACGCTTGCTTAACAGCTGAGCCACCAAGGCGTGCCCCCATCAAAGATTTTTGAGCACGGGAGTGAAATCTTCAGAGATAATCTTCTAATCTGGCAACTCTATGTGATGGATTAGAATTAGAAGAAACCAGAAGACAGAAAACCAGTTAGGAGGCCTTGGCAGTGGTCCCAGCAAAGAGATAAGGAATGCTGAAGGAGTCTCAAAGCAGTAACAACAGGAAGGAATAGTATGAAGAAAGAGAGGGGCCAGATAAGCATGACTTGGACACCTGGTTGATTGGATACCATTTGCAGAAAAAGCTGAGAGGAGAGCTAATGCTTTTGGTGGAGAAATATAAAAAAAGATTATGAATTGGGTTTCTTTTCAAATTGAATTTGAGGTACTAGTAGGAGATCTATGTGAATATGTCAGGCAAAATAGAAAGTATAGCTAAGGAGAGGATTTAGTAAAATTTACCAAATGGTGAATATAATCCAATGTATAACATTGAACATATACTTCCAGTACTCCAGAGACATGGGGGAAGAAAATGGGAACGTGAGGGTCATTGACTTATAGTTGTAATTAATGCTTTGTGATTGTCCATAAAGTTTGAAAAGACAAGGACTTTGAGGATCTCCAAACTTCGGAGGCATGCAAAGAAAGAAGATGCAGCTAAAGAGATTGAGAGGAATGTTAGAAAGTTTGGTATTCAAAAGACAACGGAGTTTAAGGCAAGGTATGAGGCAGTCATTTGATGGAGAGATCATATAAGATGAGAACAGAAATAAGGCCTTTGAATTTGGCCATTATGGGATTATTCATAACCAATAGATATCTTCAGGGACTATTGGCTTATAATTCAATGTTTGTTTTTGTTGTTGTTTTTATTAGCAAAGTTTTGAAGCATATACAAAAGTAGAGAGAATATTATGATAAACTCTCTTTTTCCATCACCTGGCTTCCATAATCAACACATGACCAAACCTGTTATCTTTAATACCCCTCATTTGATTCTCACCTAGACATGGATTATTTTGAAGTGTATCTTGGCTATCATATCCATTCACCTATAGATGCTTTGGTATGTATCTGCAGCTCTTCTGTGTTATTTTGATAGTTCTCTCTACTGTTAACTACCATTTTTTTCATGCTGTAATATTGTTTGTTTATTTTTCTACTTTGATTTCTTATTTCGTGTGCAATTACTTGGTGAGGTGAGAATTTGAGGAAAGTTCAACTTTCCCATATTAAACAGATTTTTGTTGGTTGGAATTCTTTAAAACTTACTTTTAGGATTGGGGCTTTTTTTTTTTTTTTTAATTCATGAGAGATACAGAGAGAGAAAGAGAGAGGCAGAGGGAGAAACAGGCTCCATGCAGGGAGCCCGACATGGGACTTGATCCCGGGTCTCCAGGATCACACCCTGGGCTGCAGGCGGCACTAAACCACTGCGCTACCGGGGCTGCCCGGATTGGGGCTTTTTATAACAGTTGAGATTCTCAATCTCTGAACTCTGAATGACTGTATTTTCATAGTATTTAATATATACTCTTAGATAATTAAAACTTTGATACTATTTTAAAAGAGCAAAACCAAGGCACTTTTTCTTTCTTATAAATTTTAGCAAATCAGAAATAATGGATGCTTTTATTTTTTTTAAAGGAAGGAAGTTTATTTTTTCTACACACACAAAATGGATCATGTCTACAAAAAAAGTAGAATTTTCCCTTTAATAATATGTAATCATAATCAAAGAACCCATTTTATGAATTCATTAAAGGGAGATTTTATAAATAGCAATTCCCAGGAAATTACACTCTATAACCAAATGAAATGAGATTTCGTCTTGGTAAAGCATTATCTTAGAAATAAATCGTGTCAAATATATACAAATTAAAAAGATGAATCATGTGGTTTAGTTTGATTATTTGCTATAAAACAGATCCTTAAAAGTTTGTAGCATGTGCAGGTGATATGACTAATAGGCCAATGAATATTAGATTTATAGCATTCTTTTCTAAAATTGAGAGTTTTCATAATTTATGAATTGGGTATTTTTTGGCTCTATTCTTTGTACTCTTCCATTTCTGGAAAGCTTTGTACTCTTCCGTTTCTGGAAAGCTCTTCCGTTTTTGGTTTTGGGTTAAAAGATTTATTTATTTTAGAGAGAGAGTGTGGAAGGGAGGGGCAGCAGGAGAGTGGGGAAAGAATCCAAAGCAGACTCCACACCTGGTGTGGAGCCCAACACAGGGTTTGATCCCAGGATCCTAAGATCACTATGCGAGCCAAAACCAAGAGTTGGACGCTTAACTGACTATGCCACCCAGGGGCCCCAGGAAAGTTGTTTTTAAAAAGAACCTAGAGATATTTTCTTTCTTGATAAAGAGCCAATGAAATGATTCAAAATTATCTGAGAAATATCACTGGAATTACAATAAGTTATACACAAGGTCTCATTGTGTCTCAAAAGAAAGGATATTGTTGATTTGGGGAATTGGCCAGTAATGATGTTGCCTCATGTGTTTATTCCCTATGAGCTCACATTTCTAAGTAAACTTAGAAATATAATTTACAGTTCAGTAGTTTTTAAAAAATGAGCTATTAATAAAGTGAGTGATAGAGTTTACCCACAGTTTAATGTGTTCTTTGTAGTTGCTCCAGACAAACCAGATTTTTCAATGAAGTGCAAAATTTAAGGTACGAAATCTATTCATGATTGTTTATGGGGCTTATTTATCAAAGGAACAAGAATTTAGAAAAGTAAAAATATCATTTAGTGATTAGAAAATTTTTCTCCTGCAGAGAAAAACATAATTTGAATGTGTTTGCCCTATGTATAAGTGACTTCATATTGCAGTATTACACCACCGAGATCTAAGTTCAAAATGTTTATTTGACCATGACTTTTCTGATTTTAATTCTTTTTAAATTATTCATTCTTTTATTTTCCCTGAAAAGAAAACTTGATCAGAAATAAACACCAAATTATCTTTAAAACATTAATAATTTTCTTCATTTATGCATATTAAATATACATTTTCCCTACCATATGTATTATATGTTCTCTAGTCTCTGGCACATTAACTTTCAAATTATTTGGTCTTGTCTTTCTTTGTTTGTTTCTTTCATTCTTTTCTTGATTTTATTTATTTCTTCATGAAAGACACACACACACACACACACAGAGGCAGAGACATAGGCAGAGGGAGAATCAGGCTCCAAGAGGGGAGCTTGATGTGGAACTCTATCCCAGGACCCCAGGATCACAACCTGAGCCAAAGGCAGATGCTCAGCCACTGAGCCCCCCATGGGTCCCTATTTCTGTTTTTGTTTTTTTTTAACCTGGATTGAACATAGACCTGTAAACTATAAAAACACTAAAGAATGAAGAACACTGAGGAATGGTCATAGATTTAGCAATTGAAATAAACTGAGGCAGTGAGAGCCATTTAATCTGAATAACATCTATAGAGTGTGACCAAAATAAGCAGGAAGTTCAGAAAGAGTAAGTGAGGTAGAGTGGGGTAGATGAATGGATTTAAAAAAATAATTTATAACATTAACTTGCAGAAATGTCAGTGATTCTATGTTCAAATATATCTACTCTAATGTATCTTTATTATCCATAGAAGTTTCACCTGGGAAAGAATGACTCTTACAGCCCTGTACTATTTTCAGTATTCGGGTTCTGCTGAGTTAAATTTTGCGATCATGTAAAAAAAAAAAATTGCGATCGTGGGTACTGATAGAGGACGGAGGCACTTTCTCGGGGGACAGTGTCTCACTTGAAGAATGAGGTTATTTAGTATATTAATCTTCATAGTCCTGCAGTTGCTAGTAGAAAAATGGTATCCATCTATCTAACCATCATATACTGAATGCTTACTATATGTCAGACACTTTGCTAAGGCATTTGGAATACAACAATGTGTAAGAGATAATGTCCACCCTCAAGAATACTAGTCTAAGGGGAAAGATAACTGATTATAATATATGAGCAGGAACACTTAACTTATTGTGGGAAAATTAGGGAAAACTTGCTGGGAAAGGTGACTCAGCTAACTTTAAGAAGCTGAACTGATTTAGCCACAGGGGTTGGAGGAGAGCAATTTATTAGCAGAAACTTGGAGATGGAAAACTACATGACTTGTAGTACTTGTTAAAGAGGAAAGCACCAGGCAGGGGAGTAGTGGGAGATGGCTGGAATGCTCTCTCACACTGGAACCCAGACCTGGCAATGAGTGTCATTTGGAAACAGCAGGGTTAGAACATGATCATTTTCATTTCTCTCTCTCTCTCTCTCTCTTTTTAAGATTTTATTTATTTATTCATGAGAGACACACAGAGGCAGAGACATAGGAAGAGGGAGGAGAAGCAGGCTCCATGCAGAGAGCCCGATGCAGGACTTGATCCCGGGACTCTGGGATCACGTCCTGAGCCAAAGGCAGACGCTTAACCACTGAGCCACCCAGGCATCCCTCTCTCTTTCTTTCTGTCTTTTCCCTCCTTCCCTCCTTCCCTTCCTTCCAGGTTAGTTGGATGAGTTTCCATGTACTAGGGTTTGTTTTTGTTTTTGTTTTTTTTTAAGATTTTATTTATTCATGAGTGCCACAGAGAGAGAGAGGCAGAGACATAGGCAGAGGAAGAAGCAGGCTCCAATGTAGGACTCGATCCCAGGACCCCAGGATCACCCCCTGAGACAAAGGCAGACACTCAATTGCTGAACCACCCAGGTATCTTCCATGTACTAGGTTTTATAATAGCACTTCTATACATTAAAGACATATCGGTAGCTAGGAGGGCTAAAAAAAATATAAGGAGATGGTGATCTATAAATTCTTTGAGGTGAATATGTGTAATTCTATAGTGACTTTTAAAAAATTATTCTTGTGTATTTAATAAAAAGACTTTAAAAAATTGTTCATTTGTGTTGTAGTCCTAAAGGGTAAATACTGAGAGATTATTTGTTTTGTTTTGTTCTCCAAATCAGAACCAGAGTTTTAAACTTAATACTGTATATTCCTGAGGTACTGGTATGATGGTGGCTATAGAAATCAAAGTAAGAAACCCAAAGAAGGGGAGTCTACGCATAGGAATAACTAGAATCCACTTAATCACTTATCCTTCCCTATCTGAAATTAATTGGTTTATTTACTAAATACTTATTGAACATTTACTATATGCCAGGAATTCTTTTAGGCACCAGGGACAAATAAACAAGATGAACAGTATCTCAGTCCTTATATGTGTATTCTAGTGGGGGAAGAGAATCAGTAATCAAGCTAATGAATAGTAAGATATAGTAACTTATGAGTGATAAGTAGGACAATGGGAATGATACTGATTGGAGGTAGTAGTCAGCTTGGTGAATTCCATGGGTAGGGATTCAGAAAAGAAAGTTCATCTGAGAAGTGCCTTTTGAGCTAAGATCTGTATGAAACAGAGTTAACCATTGGAAGATCTGGGGCCAGAGTTCTAGGTAGAGAGAACAGTGATTTTGCAAATTGAGAATTAATAAAATACAGGTACTACAAACCAGTCTTTGAAAGGTAGAAGTAGTTTTAGTTATTAGAGTGCTCTGTGTGTGTGTGTGTATGTGTATATGTGTGATGATACCTATTATTCTATCATGGAAATGAGTAGAATTTTCCTGTGGAGTTAGTCCTTGTGCCTGAATGAAAGTGAAAGGCATATGGTTTCATAGTATCTATTACAGAGCAATTTAAGAGATATAGCCAGATCCAGTTCTTTATTTACATATATTTGCCTGCATTTTCTTCAGGTACATGATAAAAGATTTACTGTGTTGGGCTAAATAAATTTCTTCATGTAAGTTGTTCCAGTGTCTCCCTTTACTAGTTCCTGTGGCAGGAGAGATTGTCACCACAAACTTAGTATCTTAAAGTTTTTATGTCCCCAGAATATTTGAAAGATGTTAAGAAGTCTGTCACTAAGTTTTTGGGATAAGGTCATATAGCTAATTTCTAGATTGATGGGTAGTTACATAGTATATGTCACAACCTAGCATAAATAACTCTTCTCTGTATCATTTTATGAAATCTTTTATTTTTCCAATTAAACTATTTTTCCAATTAACTCTTTGTCTACATATAAAAAAAGGAGCTATAACTTTTACTTCTTTGAACATAATGTACATTGAGCATTCTTTAAGTGCTTAGTATTTGTTAGTAATAATTCTCCCTTATTTGCCCTCAAATTATAGTGAAGTAAGTAATCTTGAACTTGGATTAATTTAAAATTCCATTTATATTAATGGTTGTTTAGTATGTTAATTATGTAAAGGATAATGGTATTTGAAATATGTATTTAACTAAGCTATAAAGTTATCTTTTCTGGAGATCTTTTAGGTTTTAATTTAATTGCTTTATAGGGTGAGTCTCAAACTACTAGGGCATTAAATTTTGTTAGGACTAACAAGTCTTGCTTTGTCAAGGACACATATGGAATTTTTTTTTTTTAAATCATGCCCTAGAGGGTTAGTAGTGTATTTGGCAACTACAGGAAATTGCATTTTCATTAACTGTAACTCAATTGTGCTCTTTACACCAAATATTGCTATTCATTGTAGATAGACTGCAAAACTAATGATGGTAGTAAAAAAAAAAAAAAAATCACATATAAGTTAAGGAATGGGAATAAACAAGTACCATGTCTGCTGTGTACAAAATACTTTTTCATCAGTGTATATCTAACATGTATTGATCTATCAATCTTTATATATCATATGTCTTCATATATGTTAAGGAAGAAATTTGGTCATTATTATCTTGGTTTACAAATGCTATTTCCAGATTGTTATCTTTTTTTTTTCACTGTTGAGTAGTTCATCTGAGGAATAAAGCTCTCTTGAGGCTTATGACACCACCATCTCTATCTTCCATATTTAACATCATCTGCAGAACTCTTGGGCATTACCATTTATTCACTGAACACTTTGAGATCTCACCAGTGATTATATTTCTAACTGAAGTCCTGCCTTTGTCCTAAGTGATTTTTTTTTTTAAAGATTTTATTTATTTATTTATTCATGAGAGACACAGAGAGAGAAGCACGGACACAGGCTGAGGGAGAAGCAGGCTCCATGCAGGGAGCCTGACGTGGGACTCGATCCGGGGTCTCCAGGATCAGGCCCTGGGCCGAAGGTGGCGCTAAACCACTGAGCCACCCAGGCTGCCCCGTCCTAAGTAATTTTAATATGCAAATGACCCATCCAGAATCTATTTGTTAAAAGACTGTTCTTTTTCCACTGAATTGTATAGAAATACAGTTGATTTTTACATATTGATATTGTGCTTTGCTAAACTCATTTATTAGTTCTATTAGTTTTTTAGTAGATTCCTTAGGATTTTCTATATATGAGATTAGGTTGTCTACAAATAGAGATAATTTTACTTCTCTCTTTCCAAGATGGATTCTTCTTATTTCTTTTTCTTGTCTAGTTGCCCTGGCTAGAACTTGCAATATATTTTGAACAGCAGTAGCAAGAGTGAACATCCTTATCTTGTTCTTAATGTTAGGAGGAAAGCATTCAGTTTTTGCCATTTTTTAGGATGTCAACTGAATTTTTCATAGATCCCCTTTAGCAAGTTGAGGAAATTTCCTCCTCTTCCAAGGTTATTGGATGCTTTTATCATGAAAGTGTGTTGGATTTCATTCAGTGACTTTTATGAGTCTATTGAAATGATCATGTGGTTTATGTCCTTTATTTTATTGATATAATATATTACAATAATTGGTTTTCAGATGTTAAGCCAACCCTTGCATTCCTGAGATTAATCTCCCTTAGTCATGATATATATTCCTCCTTTTTCTCCTCCTCCTCCTCCTTCTTCTTCCTCTCTTCCTCTTCTTCCTTCTTTTAAAAAATATATTGCTGGACTTAGTGTGCTAGCATTTTGTTGAGAAATCTTGTGTCTGTATTCCTAAATGATACTGGTCTGTAGTTTTCTTGTGATGTCTTTGTCTGGTTTTGGTATCAGGATAATGTTGGCCTTTCTACTCTGATCTTTATTTATTATTTTTTAAAAGATTTTATTCATTTATTCATGAGAGAGGCAGAGACACAGGCAAAGGGAGAAGCAGACTCCCCACAGGATCATGCCCTGAGCCCAAGGCAGAACCTCATCCCACAAATTTTGATGTGTTGCGTTTTCATTTTCAGTTAGTTCAAGCACTCTCTGATTTCCCTTTTTCTTTTCTTTGATTCATGGGTTATTTAGAAGTATGTTAGTTTGTGTCAAAATATTTAGGGAGTTTTCCAGATTTTTAAAATTATTAATTTCTCATTCCATTATAATCATAGCACATACTTAATGTGATTTGAATCTTTTTGTTCTTAAATTTATTTTAAGGTCAAAGATATACACTTCTGTGGTAAATGTTTTCTTTTGAACCCTTGAGAAGAATATGCATTCTGGTGTTTTGGAATGTAATATGCTATAATTACCAATGTAGTCAAGTTGATTAATAATGTTCCAATCCTCCGTGTCTTTATGTGTTTTTTTTTCTTCTTGTTAAGAGAGGCATGTTGAAATCTTCAACTGTGATTGTGGTTTTGACTCATCCATCTTCTACCTCCTCCTTTCCTTTAAAGACTTCAATTACACATATATTAGGTCACTCGTGTTTGTTTTACAGCTCACCGATATTCTACTCATTTTTTTCCCAGTCTTTTAAAAAAAAATCTCTTTAATTTTAGATTATTTCTATTGCTAGGTCTTCAAGTCATTAATCTTCTCTGCTAAAATTAATTCCATCCATTGTATTTTAAATCACTGATATTTTAGTTTTCACTATTAGAAATTTGATCTTTTTTTTATACCTTCTGTGTCTCTACTTAACATGTGCAGTCTTTCTTCTAGCTTCTTGAATGCATGAGATACCATTTAATAACTGTTTCGATGTCCATGTCTACTAATTCTATCATCTGTGTCATTTCTGAGTTGCTTCACAATTGATTTTCTCCTTGTTATAGTTCATATTTGCCTACTTCTTTATATACATGGTAACTTTTTGTTGGATGCCAGATTGTGAATTTTATCTTCTTGGTTGCTAGATATATATATTTTTTATCCTTTTAGATGCTTCTGGGCTTTGCTCTGGTATACTAGGTAAGTTACTTGGGAACAGTTTGATTCTTTTTTTATTGTGCTTATAAATAGAATGAGAGCAGCTTTTAATAAGGCTTCTCTTTTTCTATTTCTTTGATTCACTACTAAAACAAAACCCTTCTGTGTACTCATATTAGTTTCCTGTGGCTGCTGTAACCAAGTGCCATAAGGTAGCTGGTTAAAATATTAGGAATTTATTGCCTCATGGTTCTGGAGGCTGGAAGTCCAAAATTAAGATGTCAGTAGGGCCTTGCTCCCTCTGAAGGCTGTAGAGAAAGTCTTCCTTGCTTCATCATAGCTTTTGGTGATTTGCTGGCAATCTTTGGCATTCCTTGTTTTATAGATGCATCACTCTAATCCTCTGTCTTCACAAGGTGTTTTCTTCATGCTTCTTCATGTCCTCTTCCCTCTACGTATGTCTGTCTCTGTGTCCAAATTCCATTTTATAAGAACACCAGTCATATTGTATTAGGACCTGCCCTAATGACCCCATTTTAATGTGATTATCTCTATAAAGATCCAAACAAGATCACATTTTGAGGTACTGGGGACTAAGACTTAAATATAGGGTTTTTTTGTGTGTGGGAGACATAATCAACCCATAACAGTACTGTACCCAAATCCCATGAGGTATGAAGTTTTTCACTTTGGTTACTCAGAACAGGAGCTATTGCCTGCCAGTGTAAGCTTCTGAAGTTGTCTCTAATCTTTGTGGGCGGTTACTTTCCTCACCTGCACGTGCTGATCAGTACTCAGAGACTCGGGGAGTCTTGGAAATCTCTAGCATTTTTTCTGGGCAGCTGTCTACTCTCTAATATTTTGTTCTTCAAGCTCTAGCTGCTTTGATCTCCTTAGACTTCTAGTTTCCTCTCCTCAAATTAGCTAGACCTACTAGTTATTGTGTTTGTACCTTCTCACTGTGACCTGGAAAGGCTTTCCAGGCAGTAAGCTGAGGCAATTATGGGCATATCTCATTAGTTTCCCGTCCCTTAGGGATCATATCCTTCTTCGCCTGATGTCCAATGTGTTGAACGTAGTTTTTTTTTTTCCCATAAATTTTATCTGGTGTTCCCAGTTGTCTCAGGCAGGAAGTTAAATCTGGTCCACGATGCTGCATGTTGGCTGGAACAACTGGTCTGTTTTTCTAGCCTGTATCTGACTTACTGATTGCTACTAGAAAAAGTCATACGAAGGTATATGTTGGTACCAGTATAAATCCATGGACTTCAAAATTAACTAGGCTTTTGGTGATGTCTGCTAATAAATATGTGTTATTATCTCTCCAGCCCCCCTTTTCTCACTCTTCAGAGTGTCTGTTTAATATCTTCTCACTTCTCATATCTTATTTCACTCACGTCACTCTTAGCAGATGACCCTGTCTCCCAACTTCATGGAACAAATAGAAGCCATCAGATAGGAACCTCTTCTACTTGTAACCCAGCCTGCCAGCATGCCTTCTTTGGCATACATCCTTTCCACTTTTCCACTGCCTTTTCTGTTACAGTATAGAAATCATCTTCCTCACATTTTGGACTAATTTTAATTCCTTCATGTGTTCTTATGAGTCTCTTCTTCTTCTTCGGGGATTTTGCTCACCTGATTATATTCTTCCTTCTTGGATCTTGAAAACCATTTTAATGTCTTTATATTAGCATTTAAATGTTCAGTTCTTTTTCATATTAAAAAAAAAAATCCCTACTTTGATCCTGCTTCCTCCCTTCCCACTCATCTATGGTGATCACCTTCTCTCAAAGCCAGATTTCTGGAGTAGATTGCATATCTTTCTTTCTTTTTCTCTATTTTTTTTTAACATCCATTTACTACCCAACCTGACTTCTATGTTCTTTATTTCCTTGAAGCTGGGCCTACCAAGGCTGCTGACTTATTTCTCTGGTGGACACTTTTTGGTCCTTATTTTAAATAATCTCATGTTTCTTCTACCTAGTTACAAAAACTCCTGCCTTAGAATCACAGCAGGAATTTGTTAAAATTACAGGGACGTGAGCCCTAACTCCTGGAGATTATGATTTAGTAGGGCTGGCATGGGGCTCTGGAATTTTTTTTTTTTAAGTTCTTCAGGTTATTTCAGCGTGCAGCCAAGGTGGTGAAACACTGTTCCCCACAGTATTTAACATGGTTTTTATCTAACCTATTACTGGTTATCAGCTGATACCATAGACTCTTTGTTGAAACAGTTTTTTCTTGACTTCCTTGGCAGCATACTTGCCAGTCTCCCCTTACCCTATCTCTGCCTCTTCTTACCATCCATACTTCTTTAGTCTCCTTTGGAAAAATCCTCTTCCTAATGACCCCTTAAAAGCTGGTGTTCTTCAGGGCCTTCTCACATCTTCTGTGCCTCCCTGATTATCTCAGCCATTCCCAAGCTCCGTTATCATCTTTAAGTTGATCATTCTCAGGGTCTCCAGCCATCTCTTTCCTGAGCCTAGAGTTTATATCCAGCAACCTTAAATGTCCCATAGATACTTTAGGCTGAATATTTTCAAAATGAAACTCCTTTCTGTCCTCTTTCCCCACTGTTTAAAGTATGGCACTGCCATCCACCTAGATGTTCAAGCTCCAAACCTAGGAAACATCCTTATTCCTCCTTTACCTCAAAATCACAAATGCATTTTTGATTTAGTGATCCTGTTTTGGGAGTTTATCCTATAGACATACCTGAATACATACAAGTAATGATGTGCAAGGCTACTCATTATAGCATGTTTTGGAATAATAAAAGATTAGAAACAACCCAAGTATTCCATCTGTAGTACCTGACCAGATGCAGTTCTGGAATATCCATACTTTGGAATATCTGTGATGTGCTATAAAACCCCACTTTTATTTTTTTTTAAGATTTTATTTATTTATTCAAGAGACAGAGAGAGAGGGAGGGAGAGAGAGAGAGAGAGAGGCAGAGACACAGGCAGAGGGAGAAGCAGGCTCCATGCAGGAAGCCCCATTCAGGACTCGATCCTAGGAGTCTCTGAGCCAAACGCAGATGCTCAACTGCTGAGCCATCCAGGCTTCCCTAAAACCCCACTTTAAAAAATCTTATGTAGCAAGAAGATGTGATTCCAGTTTATTCAAACAGATGTTTTGATCCAGCATTCTCTTTAGATATAACACCAAAATCTACAAAGCAATATAAGGAAGAATACTCTCTTTCTCGTCAGTAAATAAAACAAAACAAGATCTATTCTCTTAGCAGCTTCCAAATACACAATACAGTATTATTAATTACAGTCACCTTGCTGTACATGGACTATTGGTATTCTTTAACTATCAAAAGTCTAGAAACTCAAAATTCATATAATTGAAATAATTTATAATTAATATTAGTATGCCTTGTTTTCTCAACTTCTGTTTCACATATATTTATAGAGGGCCAGAATCAACAGAGTATATGTACCATGAATTGCTTACTTTATGAGTAACAAATCTAATATGTATGATGATTGGAAATTATGTATGTGCATTTTTAGCATGCTTTCAAAACAAGAAGTCCATTACCAAGGAAGTTTATAAGATCACAAAATACTGGTGTTATAATAGGTTTTTGTTTTTATTTGTATTTATTTTTGTATTTTTTTTGTATTTATTTTGTATTTTTATTTGTATTTATTTTTGTATTTATTTTTGTATTTGTATTTATTTTTTTATTTTCAGCATATTAAAGGTTGGCTAGAACAATACTTAATTTAATTTTTTTTCACAGTTTTTTATTTTATTCTGAAGACCAATTGCTATCTCTGTTTTCTAAAGGTGTTCTTAAGGACTATCTAAGAGAACTTCCTTCTCCTCTGATAACAAAGCAGCTTTATGAGGCTGTATTAGATGCAATGGCAAAAAATCCTTTGAAAATGTCATCAAGCGGATGTGAGAATGACCCAGGTGACTCTAAGTACACTGTTGACCTGCTTGATTGTCTGCCTGATGTTGAGAAGGTAAGCATATGTGGTATACCTTTTTCCCTAAAAGTCTGCTAACGAATATATACTCAGCAGCAGAGTTACAAATAATTTTTCAGGTATTTCACATTTGTGGCACTATGAGTTTAAGTTCTGCCTTTATTAAAAGCTCCTTAAACAACATAACTCTAAAAACTGCTTCTTAGAGTAAATCTAGATAACAATTTTATTTTTTTCTCTATATAATTTTAATCAGGCAGTTACTTCCTATATGTTTTTGAAGAGTACGGTTACCTTATTGTTAAAGTAATATATGTTTATTATAGAAAAATTGGGAAGATATAGCAAGGAATGGAAAATTGCAATTATCAATATCCAAAGGCAACAATAATTAGCATATTAATTTATTTCCTTTTAGAATTAAAAAAATTTATGGTAACTGTTTTAGTGTACATGGCTTAGCCTCAAGACTTAAGCAACCCTCACCACCACCATTTCTATCCTTCTTGCCTATTCACATTTGCCGCCTCCACACAATCTAAATCTTGAGATCAGTATCTTCAGACATGCCTGCAGAGTAGATAGAAGGGTAGCTGGGTCTGCAAAACCAGTCTTAGCCTAACTTTAGTTGTTGTTCCCTAGAACAAAAGGGAAAATAATGGGACACCTGGGTGGCTCAGCGGTTTAGCGCCTGCCTTCAGCCCAGGGCATGGTCCTGGAGACCCGGGATCGAGTCCCACATTGGGCTCCCTGCATGGAGCCTGCTTCTCCCTCTGCCTGTGTCTCTGCTTCTCTCTGTATCTGTCATGAGTAAATAAATAAAATCTTAAAAAAAAAAAAAAAAAAGGAAAATAAGAGGGAGATGGCTGGACTTGTCCAGATGAGGCTGACTCTATATTTCTTACCATGTGAGAGTAAAAGGGCAAGAGTGAGTGAATAGAATTTTTTTTTAAGATTGTATTTATTTGAGAGAAAGAGAGAGCGGGGAGAGAACACAGGTAGGGGGGAGGGACAGAGGGAGAGAGAGCAGACTCCCCACTGAGCAAGGAGCCTGATGGGGAGCTGGATCCCAGGAGTCTGGGATCATGACGTGAGCTGAAGGCAGACACTTAACCAACTGAGCCACCTAGGCTCCCAAGTGTAGGGCAATGTTAAGCCCCAAAACTTGATTCACCTATATACTGTAGTCTTCTGAACATCCTGTGCTCACTCCAATTAGATTAACAATTAATAAATACTCCTTTGGGTGGGAAGAAGGGAATAGCTACAGAGAGGTGTGAGCAGTAGAAGGGTGGGGTGAAGGGATAGAAATATTCCTTCCTTGATATAAGGTAAAATTGTGTCATTTTACTTATAAGTGAAGTAATGAGCATCCAGGAACTTAAACACTTGTCTAAGTTATATAGCTTTATGAGTGTTGTAGACTGTCACCTGAATTTTGGCCTTTCAGGCCCTAAAGCTCATACTGTTAGCATCCACTCATTACATTGAGTGGACTTCACATAATTTGTCACTATTCTCTTTTGCATAATATTTAGGTTTTGAGCCTATTTGTATATATTTATATGCGGAGATTTCTTTTCAACTAGAATTATGTATTTAGAATAGAATCTCAGAGTGGAATTGTTCATTTAAATGATGTAAACATTTAAAGGCTCTTAATACATTTACATATTACTTTTCAAGAGGGACACAACAATTACATTTTTTGGCTCATCTTAGTAGACAAAAAATATTTTCTTACTTTAAGTTATATTCCTTCATTTGCTATTGAGATTAAACCTAAGATACTTAACCAGAGGTGATTACACGTGTATGTGTGTGTGTTGTTCATAGCACAATATGCTGAAACTAGACTTAAGATGTCAATGTATGTAGAGTCCCACTTGTGTTACGAAATGTATAGTGAGTGGAGAAGAGGAACGGCTATTTATTATTTACATTATTTTTATGATTCATATATTTGATTTGTTTTGATTTCAAAATATCAATTATAGTCTCCTCTGGTTTTCATTCTCCATTCCGTTCTTTCACAGCTGAATATTGAAAGAATGTTTATTTCGGTTGTACCTTACTTCTTCACCACTCTTGACTACTCAACACATTGTAATCTGGCTTCCTACCCTATCTCTCTGGACTTGTTTTTGCCAGGGTTACTAATGACCTTCTGATCACTGAATCCAGCTGTCACTTTTGGCTCTGGAAATATGTCATTTTGATTTTTTAAAAAATTTTTATGATTACAGTTTTATTTGTCATTCATTTCTTTAATGTAATTATGAAGAAGAAATTATATGCTCATTTTGTTAAATGATTTATCTTAAGCCAATACTTCAGAACATCATTTCTTTCCATAATTGCTTAAACCTGAATAATTTTCCATTTCTTGAGCAAACTCCCCTTATCAGTTTCTTCAACTATTAAAAAGTATACTTTTTCAACAAATTTTACTGTTACATCTAGCTATACTAGTCATGGTTTGTCTACTTAAAGTATTTATTAGTTAAGCGCATTGACCTTTTTCCTAATCTGAACCATAATAGAACTGGGCCCTGTTTGAAATTGTTAGCTTCCCTAGATTTAGGATGTAGTCCCCTACTTATGACTACAGGATTTATCTGTGCTTAAAGATAAACACCCTTACCTGAGTCCTCTTCCATCACAGCTTTTGCTATTGTCATTTTAAAGGAGGAAAGAGAAGAAAATGTTGATGTATATTTTCTTAGGGACTCTGGTTGAAACTTGGAATGAATACTGAGCCTTTTAGAGTATACATTTTAACGGATCAAATTATGTCATTGGAACCTAGGGTCCTGTGTAATATTTTTATAAGAAATTATGTTTCAAAGTTCCAAATATCCAATTTACAAGCAAATCTTTGAAACAACCTTTTTTTTTTTACAGTTTTTTTTTAATTTTTATTTATTTATGATAGTCACAGAGAGAGAGAGAGAGAGGCAGAGACACAGGCAGAGGGAGAAGCAGGTTCCATGCACCGGGAGCCCGACGTGGGATTCGATCCCAGGTCTCCAGGATCGCGCCCTGGGCCAAAGGCAGGCGCCAAACCGCTGCGCCACCCAGGGATCCCTGAAACAACCTTTTGGAAAGTGACAGGATGCATATCTATATTTTCTGCTAGAATTATGTCCTTGAATTTGCCCCTGTGTATAACTCTATTAAGTGAAATGCAATTTAATTTAATTTAGGCAACCCTAAAGATGTTGCTGGATCATCTGAAATTGGTGGCTTCTTATCATGAAGTGAATAAGATGACTTGCCAGAATTTGGCTGTGTGCTTTGGACCAGTATTATTAAGTCAGAGGCAAGAGACTTCCACCCATAACAACAGAGTCTTTACTGATTCAGAAGAACTTGCAAGTGCTTTGGATTTTAAAAAACATATTGAAGTTCTTCATTACTTACTTCAACTCTGGCCAGGTAAATGATTCAATGGAAATATTTTTCTCTTTCAACGATAGGGTGTTTGAATTAGCTAATCATTAAATATGCCCATACGTGATTGAAGAAAATCTTTTCTAGATTTTGCTTTTTCAAATAGTTATGAATTGATACCTTTAAATTTCTCCATTTAATTTTTTTGCTTTTGCTGATAATATTGTAGACATATAGATCAATGTACACATTTTGGTCAGATCTGAATTTGTATTATGGTTGTGTTACTTATTAGCCACCTGATCTTGGGAAGCTCTTTAACATCTTAGAGCTTCAGTATCATCTTTTGTCATACGGATTTAATAATATGTTTATAGAATTAAATAAAAAGTTATGTTTGTAAGGTACTCAGCACACCTCTTGTCACATAATAGGAACTCTGTAAATATTAATTTCTTTACCCTTCTCATTTTTAGTTCAACTGGTATGAAGCAGAATTCATTTTTTTTCTTCCTTCAGTTCTACTTCCTGACATCTTTTTTTTAATAATAAATTTATTTTTTATTGATGTTCAATTTGCCAACATACAGAATAACACCCAATGCTCATCCTGTCAAGTGCCCCCCTCAGTGCCCGTCACCCATTCACCCCCACCCCCCGCCCTCCTCCCCTTCCACCACCCCTAGTTCGTTTCCCAGAGTTAGGAGTCTTTATGTTCTCTCTCCCTTTCTGATATTTCTACTTCCTGACATCTTTATTCATGGTTGGTCTTCAAATTATCCAGGCTTAATTTGACAATCATCATTGATTTTTCCATCTTACTTATCTATCCCCTGTTCTAGTCAATAACAAAAAGCTGACAGTTATTTTCCTAATACCTCTTTTATATATTTTCAGAACTAAAAGGAATATGTATTTAACTGGATGTTCTATATAGGAGGCTGTATTTAAGTTCCAAAATTTTCTAGTCCGGTAATAACCCCCACTCCTCTTCCCCACCCTGCATAGTAACAAACATGAAAGTACTTAGGAGTTTTGTGTATCACACAGTGGTAAAAATGCTTGGGCCTTGGAGTCAGGCTTGAATTCGGATCCAGATTGTGGCCCAGGCACATATTAATTCCCCTAAGCCTCAGTATGCTTCTCTATAAATAGTGCCTACCTCAGGGTTGTTGTGAAGATTCTGTAGACAAAGCATCTAAGGGCACTGAGCAAAATGTGTTGCAGAGTTATCTCTTTGTTACTCTTTTAATGATACATATGAGGACAGACCAAAATACAAAAATGTTTGATTTAGTCTTTTAAAATACATCACATTAATTATAGGAAGTGAATAAAATATTTCAATTTTTAAATTTGTAAAGTTAAAATTTTTGCTTTCTTTTAAACACAGGCTTAAAAATAATTTCTAATTTATATCTTAACTGAATTGGTATATATTATTAATTATTTTAAAATCCTGAATCAAGATTCTCTGGATAATTGGTTTGATTTCTGCATTTGGTATCTCACATAAGGGAGCTCTCAAGTTAAAGTTTTAAATGTGTGTTTGAACTGCTTTAATTCTAATAAGCATTAGGAATTGGGAAAGGAGCCATCTTAGTCATTCTAATCACAAATGAAAACTTGCTTACCTAGAGATATCAAAGTTTACTATCAGTACCTGATTTCTTTAACATTTATTCTGTATCAGAGGTTATGTTATTTAAAAATGACTGCCCCAGAGGACCTGAATAGACTTTTTCCAAAGAAGACATCCAGATGGCCAAGGGACACATAAAAAGATGCTCAACATCACTTGGCATCAGAGAAATACAAATCAAAACCACAGTGATATATTCCCTTCATACCTATCAGAATGACTAACATCAAAAAGACAAGAAATAACAAGCGTTGGTGAGGATTGGGAAAAAGAAAACCCTTGTGATACAGAGAATAGGCCATTGGATGTTAACTTGCTGAATGCTCATCTCTATGCATTAAGTAGAAGGTTTTGGCTCCTCTTGCTGTGCATATGTTACTTATTATTATTATATTTTCTTTTGGAATTTCCCCTACTCCAGAGGTGAAAAGAGTTGGTTCTACCCTCCCCGCCCCTTTCATTTTTTACTTTAATTTTTTGTTAGTTTTTAATTTGGGGCAATAAAATTTGCTTTAAGTTTTCCATTTGAAAAATCTTACTATCTTCAAAGTGATCAATAGGAATCCTAGCATATTGGTACTGGAAGGTAAAAATCATCCTGCCAATGGCATTTCAGGATTATCTTCTGCTAAGCCCTGATTTTCTTTGGAAGTAGCTCTGGAGCCAGATTGGCAACAGGTGAGGGAACAAAATGTAAACACACTTCCCTTTTGATCAAAATAGTTTTCTTTTCATCTTTTTTAATGTATTGGGTTTTTACAAAATTGTTGCTTTCTAAAGATGGTTTTGCTGTTTTAAGAACATTGAAATTTAGAGAAAGTATAACTCCTAGACCAGCTATTTGCTGTATCACATTTTCTATGAGTAAATTTGGAGCAGGTTTTTTAGGGAAAAGCTATCATTTTTTTCCCTATTCCTTTTTGTTCTATTTTTCTCACTAGACTAAGCTTTATGAGGTCTGAGGTTATATTTTGCTTACACTGACGCACCCAAGTTCTAAGACAGTGCTCTGCATTAACTAGGCACTCAATATGTTCTGTTAAATAAAGCAATTATACTATACATAAAAGGCTAATAAAATGGTGATTAAAAATATAAATCCATCAGAACAAGATAAGAAAATTAAGTTTCTTAGTGATTATCATTACATTTTGAAACATTTTCAGCAACTTTATAGATTGCATTTTAAATTTTACTCTGTTGCAATGAGCAGTCATAGTGTTGGGAAAACCAGAAGTTTTCCTTTAAGGGGTTAAAATTAATCATTTTCTCTGCATTTTTAATAGGAACTACTCCACTATCAGTAGTTTAAAAAGTCTGTGAAGTTGATTTTTCAGATATTGAATTTTTAGTCTAACGTATAAAATATTGTAATTGGTTTCTTAAATATTTTCCAAGAAATATGCAAAAATAATGTTTTTTTTTAAAGATTTTATTTATTTATTCATGAGAGACAGAGAAAGAGAGGGAGGCAGAGACATAGGCAGAGGGAGAAGCAGGCTCCTGGGACTCCAGGATCATGCCCTGAACCAAAGGCAGACGCTCAACTGCTGAGCCACCCAGACATCCCACAAAAATAATGTTTGAATAGGGATTCAGTTAAACAACTTTAACTGGCAACAAAATAAATCTGGGCTTTGCAGGTGAATGTCAGAGAAGGGGGCACAAGATGAGCTCAACCCACAGTCAAAAATGTTTTACTTTGGGTCACCCATCTGGCTCAGTTGGTAGAATATACAACTTGGGATCTTGGGGTTGTGAGTTGTAGTGCCATGTTGCCAAGGCATAGAGCTTACTTTAAATAGTTTTATGGGGCACCTGGGTGGCTAAGCGGTTGAGCGTCTGCCTTTGGCTCAGGTCATGATCCCAGGGTTCGGGGATCAATCCCCACATACTCAGATCAAATGGCTCTCACTGCCTCAGTATATTTCAGTTGCTAAATCTATTATCATTCCTCAGTGTTCTGCATTCTTTAGTGTTTATATAGTTTACAGATCTATGATCAATCCAGGTAAAGAAAAAACAGAAATAGGGACCCATGGGTGGCTCAGTGGCTGAGCATCTGCCCTGGGGTCCTGGGATAGAGTTCCACATCTCCCTCTACCTGTGTCTCTGCCTCTCTCTGTGTGTCTGTCATGAAGAAATAAACAAAATCTTTAAAAAAATTTTACTTTGGTTGGATCACAAACCACATGACTTCAAGGTTAGCAAAGTACTGGAATTGAAAACAACAGTCATGACACTTAAGATCTAAGAACAAGAATAGCACAGAAAGTGAGGGAGAAAGACAAGAAGATTTAGTGGAGATTAGTAGCTAGAGGAAAAAAAGGAATTTGAATAATTAAACAATGGAAAAATTTAGATGTTCATTTTGCAGTTGCGTCAAATAATGGCATAGGGCATTCTGTATTAATACTGTTATTAAAGATAAATTTAAAGTAAATATCAGACCTTTATTTTCCAGAAAATTTTAGATCAAAAGATTTAAGCTATTTACAATTACATATAATGGCCATATCATAAAAACATAGACAAATGCAAATGTTAAAAACATACCTACAGTTATCAAATATTTTAGTAAAATCTAAGTGAAAAATTATATAACCTGAAAAATATTAAGATCACTGTAAGTCTGGAATACTAGAACTATATATACATGTTTGTATTACTTTTCAATTATCTTTTATTTTCTATAAGAGGAAACAAGCACTCGTTATAAGTTGGAGTGTGAAAAGTAGGTATATTATTCCTGATAATATGTTCACACTGATAATACGTATCTTAGTCAAACAAAGTGTAAATGGAGAGGCATTTATTAATGGAGAGTAAACAAGCAGAGAAAGGTATTATGGACAGTTTTTAAAAGTTATGCCTCAACATTTTCTATACAGAGGAACCTTAAACATTTTGTCCAATATACACAAAAAGGGTGAGCAGTGAAGCATTTGTTTGTCATGATATGTTTATCTACAGTAATCTGTGTAGCCTGCAAAATGCAAAGGCCTAGAAGAAAATGAATCTTAATATATATAAAGAATGTTATTTGAGATTATTAACCAGAATGGGAAAATAAAATATCTGTACTATTTTCAGGCAATAAATGAAGACTGTTAGTAGCTAATGCTGTATAATCAAACTCAGGTAACAAGCGGTCAAGTCTAGTATCTGCATTTTATCAAAGTGAAATTCGGGCTGCTTAGTAAAGTAAATTGTGACACTGCTGCTAATAGAATTGCAAAAAAGCACAAAGATTAGAGTGAGCACTTTAGATGTCTGCCTCATTTAGATGTTTGCAGAAGAAGGAACTTTTTGTTTTGTTTTGTTTGTACACCAACATGCCTTGCCTGCTTTTTGCTGTAGCTTTTAATTTAGAAGAAGCTACCAGCTTAGCTACTGTTTGAATTATAGATAGATAATAATTAACTTGCACTGGAAGTTAATCAACATTGGAAATTTGATTTGTTTGGGGATGTTATGATATGGCATGAATTAGCACCATCGAACATTCTATTAGCTTCTATCCCTAATCTTATGTCTGGTGATAGAAAAAAGTAATTATGGAATGCTTTTTAAAAAATATAGTGTGCATGTTTTGTTTTAATGCATGTTTGTAGTTGATTATTAAATGGCTTATCTTTGCTCTGTTTTTTTTAAGGCCAGTTGGATGGCTGTGATTAAGCAAATTTATTGTTTGTTTCTAGTGCAACGTTTAACTGTCAAAGAATCGACAGACAATTTATTTCCAGAGCAGAAGTCTTCTCTAAATTATTTGAGGAGGAAGAAAGAACGACCTTGCATGTTAAATTTGAGTGGTACTGATTCATCAAGAATACTTAGATCAAGGCAAACCCGATTAGACAGTCCAGTTAGTAATCGTTATGCAGGAGACTGGAGCAGCTGTGGAGAAAACTACTTTTTGAATACAAAAGAAAATTTAAATGATGGAGATTATGATGATGTTCCTTCAGAAGGCAGAGAAAATGGAGAAAACTGTAACAAAATGTATGGACCAGATATAATGATTGAACAGCCAGTACCCATGTCCAAAGAGTACACATTTCAGACATACTTGACAGTGCAGACAATTGAGTCTACAGTGGATCGAAAAGTCAATCTTCAAGACCTACAAGAAAGTATTGATACTTTGATTGGAAATCTGGAGCGTGAACTCAACAAAAACAAGCTTAATATGAGTGTTTGAGATTGAGAATTTTCATTTGCTTTTTTGTAATGTTTTAAATTTAAAATCAGTCTTTCTCACTTTCTTGTACCTCTCACAGTGATGTTTTTATTTTTTTACTCTTGAAAATTCCATTAATTTCTAGTAAGTTCATGTGATTCAATTAAAAATACTATTCATTAATATAATTTTTACTTATTAGAAAATTTTTCTTGGGGCAAAGATAACGTGGACTTGCAGATATTTTAACAAGTTTGGCCAATTCTATGGAGATAACTTTTAAATGCACTTATAAGATTCAGATGAGTTATTAGCCCTGCTTAGTTTTTGTACTTTATAGGAACTGCTCTTTTGTAGCTGAAACAGATGTTTCTTTTAGAGGAACGTGGCAGCTGCTCCATCTGGTTTGCAGTGTGAGTCCATGTACACTGCAACATCATGTGATCATATTTCATTTGCAATGCAAATGCTGCTATAAAAAACCTTTTTATAAATAAAAGTAAAATTATACAAATATTAATGTATTCTGTATTAACACTCAGTAATTATTTAAGCTTATAAAAATTAAATATTTTTATAATCCTGAAAATGTGTCTATTTATAAGTGCATATATGGATAGATATTAGAATGGGAGAGGCATTGGCTGCAGAATCACATGGATCTTTAAGGTATATATGTCATGAGGCCAAAATTATTAGCTTAAAATGTCTTTTTCAGGGAAAGAACATTTATGTTAAAGGAATTCCACAGAAACGCTTGAACCAAAACACTAAAAGCTTCTAAATAGAAATAATAGACTTTCTTTTTTTGATTCACAGAAAGTCATGATATCCCTAGTGAGAAGTCATCTTTTAAATTGAAATCGCCTAACTTCTTAAGGGATTAAGAGCCCAGATTTCTGCACTAGTGATTTACATTAAAAAAAATCTTCACCTATTCTATGCATTTTTATGTTCTGCTTTTTAAAACAAAGTAATTATACTTTAAGCATATTTATTTGTAGTAGTACATTGATAACATTGACTTTATAATTACCCTCATTTGTTTCTAAAGAAATCTTGCCAGCATACTCCACGTTACTGATTTTGAAAAATTAACTTATTTTGGCTAAGTATATCTACAATATAGTCACTATAGCAATCACAGCAGTGTTTGAAAATGTAAATTTAGAAGGCTTTTTTATTAAATTAGAATGTATTTTTTAAACTTTTATACCCACAGAACATGTAATTTTAAAATTATAAAATTTGAATCACCAACTTAAAGATGTAGCAGCCATTAGAATATTGACTTCTTGATGTTTTTCTAAATATTAAAGTATTTAACTATTTCTATGTAGTATACATTGATAAACAGACCACCTTGTTATTTAATATGAAAACACAATTGTTAAAAAGCCAGATAACTATTTTTATATGAAAATCTCATTTTTTAAAGCTTTGTATAACAATTGAGAAGAATACCAAAAGAATATGTGACAGGTATATATATTGAGTAAACAGTCAAAAGAAATGTACTTTAAATGTTTTGTAGGAAGACTGTCTTAGTCTTCCTTTAGTTTGCTTTATCATGTATATTGTATGAATTGAATAAGTTGTTCCAGAAATGCTAAAGTTTTATTAAAGTATTATAACCTTGGTGTCATGCTATTAATTATCATAATGACTTTAAGGATCACTTATTATGATGTCATTTTTTTTTAAACAAACATGTTAAAGTTTTGGACAATCAAATGTTATTCATAAATACATGTAACAATATTTTTTGGTCCAGCATTGAAGTTTCCAGAATCTGAAATACTTTAAAGGCCAGATGTACTTTGTTATATAATTCTGGATGGGAATATTTTTAATCTCTGCCGTCTTAAATAGAAAATACTAAATGTTTGTGTTGTCTAAATCACTGTGTCCTAACTATAAATCTCTCTTATTGAATCTGCTGTATTTAGAAGTGCTGAGTAAGTTTATGCTTTTACTTTAAATGACCTTTAACTGCACACCTTTTTTGACTTTTTATGCCTGCTTTTTCTAATCTCCTGGGATCTTTCTACACTATAAGACCTTCAGCTATCATTCCCTTCTAAGTCTACCAGCCCCTACATTTTGGGGGGATTAAAAACAATTTTAATTTTAATGCATGTACCTGAATAAAATTTCGAGCAATTCAGATGGATAAAGAATGAAAAGTAAAGGTGTGCCTCCTGCCACTCACACCAATCCCACTTCTCAGAGGTAATGCCACTTTTTATCCTTCAGGTTGGGACTACCTGCATCACTGGGTCTAGGTTTACTGCTGCTGTTTCTTGATTTGTCATTTAAGTAGTATCTGTTGATTGTCCATTATGAATGATAGGGAATGTCCATTCCTCCTCCCCATTTAATATTTTTAGTTCTTCCTTCAGTTTCCTTTATAACTTTCGTAATTTTTATTTCTTGATCCATCTTTTGTAAACAGTATCTCTTGTCTCAATACCAGTGCGTGCTATTCTTTCCTTCCAGCCTATTACTGTTCCTTACCTCCTAATTTCTCGAAGTTACACGTTTAGTTTATATAATCAACATTCATGGATGTATATTATTGGGGAACTATAACTTAGGCTTTTCCTTTATATGTTGATTCTAAAAAGTGCAAATCAAACAACTAGCCATTATGCGCTAGATTATGCAAAAGCATAGAGAGGCTAGCCAGGTGGTTTTGTTTCCTACATATCCAATCAGTCTACGCTGATTTAAGTAGAATATTCCAAACTAAAGAGCAAATGGATTATTTTATCTTACAGCCACCAACCTCTCTCAATCATGCTGTGTGTTATTTGCTTCATAATTGGGTCATGACTTTTGCAGATTTTTATTCTTTTATCATACTATTGGATTACCAAATTTGTTCATAGTGCTTTTAGCTCTCATCCTGGGATTCATGAAGTATATTCTTGCCTTTATTTTTCTTTGACAGAAGAAAAATATCTTCAGTATTATTCTGAGATCATCTTAAGCTTTTTAATCCATTTTATCAAACATGGAAAAGTAGTTTTTAGCTGTCATCCTGGAATATGTTTTCCTTGCACTCCTATATTGTTTTATATCTCACTTTTCTAAAATTTAGGGTGTTTTTTGTTTGCTGAAGTATATAAGTAGTTTCCCACCACCACATATATCTCTTGCCACCCCTTGTACCTCCCACATCCCCACACCGACCCCTCGCCATACAAACAAGAAGGGTGCTTGAGAGGTAAAGTTTTGAATCCTTGCATGTCTGTAAAGTCCTTCATTTTTTCCCTATATTTCATTTTGATTGGACCCACAGTTCTAGGTTCAAACTTACTTCCCTTTAGAACTGTGAAGGCATTTCTCTATTATCTTCTTGTGTCCAGTTTTGCAGTAATCCAGGCAAGAAAGATGGTCGTTTGGGGCAGGGAAGAAGCAATAGTGGTGGTGAGAACTGGTTGTATTCTGGATATGTCTTTTCTAAGAGGAGCCGAAAGAATCTGCCAGTGGACTGTGGAGAAAGGAGTGAGGCCTGAGCAACTGAAGGATAGATGAGATTGAGGTGACTCCATTATAATTTTAAAATGAGCTCCTTTTAGAAGTTGCTATTAATGTATTGTTTATCAAGATACCTTCAAAATACCTATCAAAATACTATCAAAAGTCCTGTTAACTTAAGTACTAATGCTTCTGTACCTGGTAATGGTGGTGATAGCCACTGCAAGGATAAGAAAACAGGAAGACTAAATATGTATCAGAGCTAAGTTCATATCCTACCTTTTTGGAAGACTTCAGATTGTGTGGCTTTATATTAGGAACCCTACAGAAACAGGTTGGGGTACTGGTATGGTTCTTGAAAAGATGTTTCTAGACAAAATGATTTTAAAGCTTAGGATTTTATAATTTAAAGATACCGACTTTTAGTACTTGGAAAGTGATAAAAGTTTAGTAGTAAGTTTCTGTTTGAATCTTACAGACCTGAGGACTTTGGTAGGGAAAAAAGCGGAAAAGCATTCCTTTTCCAGCCCAGTGCTCATTTTTCATTCAGTAAGGCTCATGTTTGATAAACACTAGAGTGATAAACATTGGAGTGCCAGAAATCAGAGTTCCTGGGTGCTTTCTGACTTGGCCAAAAACTGGTTAATTCAGGCAAAAATGGAATTAAATGTTTCAGAGGGAAGACTGTTAAAAGAGTGTTGAAAATGTTTTATATCTTTGTGGAAGTTTTATAGGTGTTTACATATCAAGTTCCATACTTGATATTTTTGCCTGTTTTATAAATCATACCTCAATTTTTTTTTTTTAATGGGAAAGCTGGAGAAATAGACTTGGAAAATAAGCAGAACTAAGAGGCTAGGTGATCAGAATGAGAGCAACCACAGCTATGCCTGATTAGGGTACTGCCACCAAACATTAGCTTATGCTCCACTGCCTCATTCCTGATTCGAAGTCCCTGACAGAAGCATGAGATTGTACTTCAGTTTCCAGGTGTCAGGGAGCAATTAGCTAGCATCTGTTCTCTGGAATTCACACAATGGTAAATTCTATGAATTTAAGAAGGGGCTTCAGATGCTAAGCAGCCTGACAGTGACAAATATCCTCAACACTTCCCTAGTCTTCATCTCAACCCTACTGCTCTCAAACTAGTCTTTCTCTCACTCCCACTTACCCAACCTATCAATAGTTCTAACTACAATATATCCTGAAACCGTACATGTAGTTTTGTCACTGCTCACATTCTAGACTAAGCTACCATCATCTCCCAGTCTCTTCCTGTTTCATCACTTTACTGTCACTCTCTCCATACTGACAATCTAGTTTATCCACAGAACCCAGTCATCTTTTCAAAAAATAAACCATATCATTTACTCAGGTTCTTCCCTTGCTCCCTGGGCTCTAGCAACACTGAGGACTTCGTTCCTGTCCTAGGATCTCTGCACCTGCCCTCTCCTCCATGTGGAATGCTTCTCATCCAGACTTTCCTTGAGTAGCTGTCTTTTTGTCATTTCACTTCTATGTCCAAATGCCACTTCAGAGGCTCCCTCTGAAAATCCAACCAGTAACCCACTTTGAAAATTGGGAGAGGAAGAAGATGGAGATTTCTAGTTCTTGCAACAAATACCAAATAGTTACCATACTATTTGGTTAAATTATGGACATTTATAACTTTTGAAAATGTTTACATTTAAACCAAATGTAAGAAGAAAAACTTTAAGGGGCACCTGGTGGCATAGTTGGCTGAGCATTTAACTCTTGGTTTCCACTCAAGGATATGGGATTGAGCACCAACTTGGGCTTGGCTCTCAGCTCAAAGTCTGCTTACAACTCTCTGCCTCCCACTCCCTCGTTCTCTCTAAATAAATCTTTTTAAAAAGAAAGTTTAAAAAAGTATATCCACACCATTATATATCTATTTTATTCGTGTCTGCCTAGGAACTATAACATAGAAGATATTCTGTGAATTATTAATAAATGAATGAATGTAAAGGCATTCTCAAAGAATAGTTGTCTTTTTGCAAGGAAAAGATTAAGGACCATGAGAGCAATGTGTATGTAATTATTCAAATATTCACTCCTAAGTAGTAATTACCTGTGGTTAAGAATGTGTTATCTTTTTTTTTTTTTTTAATGACATGCATTTCTTTTGGAACTAGAATGGCCTTCAGAGTATTTGTGACTTAAAAAGTTAGTGGGTTCATTTTTTTTTTTTTTTGCTGCATAATAGCAATTATTTTAGTGGAAACAATTATTTAAATCATATGTATATGAAAGTGTCTCTCACCATAAGAAAGGAAGGTCTCTGAGAGAGCTTTTGTTAAAATGTGGCATTTCTTTACAGAAATCGTGAGCAAAAAAATGTCCTGAATCATTTTAGTGTGCACTTTTTGCTAGAACTAAAAAGAACCTATTTTTCATTTTGTTAAAAGAAAATATTTTCATAAAGTTGAATGAACACTACAAGTAGAACTAAAATTAGAAAGAGTAGCAGAGACCACTTTGGGGAACAAACAATATGTTTAATTTTTTATCTTTTTTTAAATGTAAATTTAACATATAATGTATGATTAGTTTCAGAGGTAGAGGTCAGTGATTCATCAGTCATGTAACACCCAGTGCTCATTACATCACGTGTCCTCCTTAATGTCTATCACCCAGTACTCCATCCCCCTACCCCTCTCCCCTCCAATGACCCTCAGTTTGTTTCCTATGATTAAGAGTTTCTTATGGTTTCTTTCCCTCTCTGATTTCATCTTTATTTTTTCCTCTATTTCCCTTGATCCTCTTGTTTTTTATCTTTCTCAATGTCAAGTGCTTGTTTTAAGCAAATGAGAAAAATGCCTATAATAGTGCCCCTGGGTTGAGTTAACTTAATCCTTATCTGTTTGATAAGGCCACTGGCATGCTTTTAAGTCATTTGAGTTAATCTTTCTTTTTTGTTGTTTTGCTTACTGGAAGTATTTATGAAGTAAAAACTTGGTATTGACCTCAATATTCTACATACTTCTTTGACTGGAAACTCCTCTAAGAAGAGTTTAAAATTCCAACTTTAGAAGAACACAATGAATATTAATTAAATCAAGAAAAGAGAAAGTCTCTTGCATTCAAGACATTTTTGTGACAGTTTGGAGAGACAGCAAGCCTGCAGCTCACATTTTTTTCACAGCTGCAGATATTGAACAGTGACCCCTTGTTCTTGACCTTTGTTCAAGAAAAGGGATGCAGTTTGCCAGCATTTGCGTCTCTAACTTTCCCCTGCTCTGTAGCCATTGTAAAACTCAAGTTTTTACCTGAGGGAAAATTTGAATCATTAGGTAAATGAAAATAGCTTGTCTAAACTGGTTGATAAGAAATGTCAGAGCATAAAGTGCCATCTGTCCAAGGTTATGAATCTGTGTTTGATCTGTACTTCAATGTCGAAACTCACCTGTAAAGTCAAAGAAGGCACGTTAGTATCTTTTTCCATCAATACTTCATTATGAATGTTTTTAAATATAAAGAAAAGTTGAAAATTATACAGTGGACATGCATATATCTACCAGCTAGATTCTATAATTGTAGGCATTTTGTTTTGTAAGTTTGTAAATTCGTATGTATGTAAATTTGATCATATATATGTCCATCCACCATTATCTGTCTTAATTTTTGGTACATTTTAAAGTAAGTTGCAGACTTCAGTATACTTCACAGTAAGTGTTATTTTGGAAGCTCCCTCCCCACCCCCCACCCCCAAAAAAAGAATTGGAGATGAACTTTGTGCTATTTAATTAACTCCTAAAAGAGTCACAGAATGTGAATTTACTACAAATCCTAGATTTCATCACAGAAAGACCTAACATTGTTATTAATAGTCTCCAAAAAGTAATACATATTCTGTGTATCTTTTGATCCTTTCCACATAACTTTTAGCTTCCCAGACTTCTATCATTCACAGATAACTTCCACAATTTCTACCATATTCAAACAACATGTGTAATATTATTTTCTTTAAAAAATTTTATTTTCCCCTGTCTGAGATTGTGTCCCAAGTGGGGCACATTCCTCATGAGCCCTGTGTTGTCAACCCCAGCTGCTCTGCAGATTCCACTCTGGCAGGAATATGGCCAAAGCCCAATTTTTGCAGCCTGAGGTTTGGGAACCTCTCAGAGCAATGGCTCTGACCTTATTTTCTTTTCCATTTTGTTTCCTCTTATAGATTTAACCCTCTCCTACCAGCCTATCTTCCTCCATGCTCCCTCTATATTAACATAGGTGTGATAGCACACCTATTTTTCCCTTCTGAAATTAGAATCAAGACCTAGGAGCCAGACATATAGAGATCAAAATACCAGATTTACTACTTATTGATGAAGGTAAGCTGGAGAAAATGGCTAGGATCTATGGCCAAGTAGGCTTCTTCCTACATTCCCTGTGATCTGCTCATTCCCACCCAGTCACTGTCACATTTAAACTCCTGGCAGGGGTACAGCCTGTCAGCGCTACAAAAAAGAAAAAAAGTACATTATTATAGACAGGCTGGCTCTGTAGGTGAGAGAACACAGAAGGCTCTCAGGCAAGCATGCTCAAGTCCTACTCAATTCACTAGTCAGATAAGTCAGTCTCTGTGACTTGGAGAGCAGTTAAGGAGACAGGGAGAAGCTGGAAGTGATCCTCCCATGATCCTTCCTCTTGAGAAGTCAAGTTCCCTCCCTTTTATGGAAACATGAGACTACAGGATGTTATCTCCTAACAATTACCTCTTATTGCTTCCTCCTATAGTGACCAAATGTCACAGGATGAACTTTGGGACCCTTCGTAAAATGGTGCAGGAAATGGAAGTGTGCGTTGGCAGCCAAAACCAACATGCAAAGATTTTTCCAGGTAATTACTAGGCAATGGCTGCCATTGTATATCCTGTTAACTAGCAAAGTGGCCAAAATTGAGCATATTCTCGCCTCTCTTGATAAAATATTTCCTCCAGCCCCTGTGGCCATGTGCCAGCTCTGGTGCCGTGAGCCTCAGATACCCCAACCAATCTTGCCTTTCCCCACTGCGCCCAGCCACAGAATCTGCCTCTTCCTCTGCCTGTAAGTAAAACTTACCTTCCATTCGATTCTACAGTCTCACCTAGAAGTCTCATCATCTGAGTAAAACACTATGGGTGTTAATGATGGTAGAGTTTTATTTTATTTTAAAATAGGAGTTTATTAAACCTCTTATAAAGAATATACATAAGAAAATATCAGAGGAACTCCTTTTGTTTCTCTCTGTTCTTTCTGCTAACTCTCTGCTCCCTGGATGGTACTGCTACATTTGCCTGTCACATTTGCTTCTGAAAGACTGCCAGCTTTTTTATTAGCCAACTCAACTTCCCACATCTGCTTGCATCCTCAGCTACCACAGAATATCACTTAAGCCATTATCAGCCATAGCCTTAGTGCATTTACACAGGACCTGAGTCACAACGGGTTTGGACCACTAGCAAATCACCTCAAGGAAATTTTATGAAAGTCAGAATTGCACATGTAAATTAGCATAAATATACATACGAAGGCCAAAACAATCTTGAAAAAAAAAAAGGACTTTGGGGGACCAATATTATGTAATTTTAAGATGACTTTTAAAGTGACCATAATCAAGACCATAATCAAGACCATAATCAAGACCTTAGAGTAATCATAATCAAGACTTTTAAAGTGACTATAATCAAGTATTAGTATCAGGATAGACAAACCTACAGAATATAATAGAGTTCAGAAATAGGCCCTACATTTATGGACAACTGACTTTTTAAAAAATTTTATTATTGAAGTATAATTGAAATGCAGTGTTATATTAGTTGCAGGTGTACAACATAATGATTTGACAGTTCTATACATTACTAGTACTCACCACAATAAGTGTAGTCACCATCTGTCACCAATGTTATTACAATATTATTGACTACATTTCCTATGCCATACTTACATCTCTGTGATTTATTTATTTTATAACTGGAAGTTTGTACCTCTCAATCCTTGTCATCTATTATGCCCATTCCCACCCACCCATCTCACCTCTGGCAACCACCAGTTCTCTGTATTTAAATCATTTATTTCTTTGTTTTGTATTTTTAGATTCCACATATAAATGAAATCGTATGGTATGAGCACAACTGATTTTTGATAATGGCAAGCCAGTGGAGAAAGGCTAATATTTTCAATAAATAGTGCTGGAATAGTTGGATATTTATATGCAAGCCCCTCTCCCTGAAACCAGAAAAACACTTTGATCTGTACCTTATACCATATGTAAAAATCAACTTGAAATGGATCATGTATCTAAATGTAAAGCCTAGTAGTATAAAACTTCTAGAAGACAACTTTGGTTATGCAAAATTTCTTAGAGAAGTCAATAAAAACATAATCTGTAAAAAAAATGGTTAATTGAACTTCATCAAAATTAAAAATATCTGCCCTTTGAAAGACCCTGTTGAGAGAATGAGAGGGTAAACCACAGACTGAAAGTAAATATTTGCATGTATCTGGTAAAAGACTTGAATCCAGAATATATAAGGAACTCTAAAATCTCAATAATTTTTTAAAAACCTCCAAGAGGGGATCCCTGGGTGGCGCAGTGGTTTGGCGCCTTCCTTTGGCCCAGGGCACGATCCTGGAGACCTGGGATCGAATCCCACGTCGGGCTCCCGGTGCATGGAGCCTGCTTCTCCCTCTGCCTGTGTCTCTGCCTCTCTCTCTCTCTCTCTATCATAAATAAAAAATAAAAATTAAGAAAAAAACCTCCAAGAATAATGAACAAAATGTATAAACACTTCATGAAAGAGACATGTGGATAGAAAATAAACACATGAAAGTAAGCTCAACATCATGAGTCATCAGGAAAATCCTAATGAAAACTGCAATGAGATACCACTATACACTATTAGAATGGCTAAATTTTAAAAGATTCCATATTAGCAAGATTATGGAGGAACTAGAACTTTCATACACTCTTGGTGGGAATGTAAAATAGCACAACTACTTTGGAAACATTTGGCAGTATCTTAAAAAGCTGAATATCTACATACCATATGAGCCAGACATTCCAACTCTAGATATTTATCCAAGAGAAATGGAAGCATATGTCCATAAAACAAGCTGCACAGAAATGATCATAGAAGAGCAATTTGTAATAACCCCAAACTGGAAACCACAAACTCAAATGTCCCTCAAACAAATTGTGATATATCTATGCAATGAAATATTATTTAGCAAGAGAAAGTGATGAAATATTAATATACACAATAAGAATGGATCTCAAAAGTGAAAGAAAAAGACAAAAATAAGTACAGACCATATGATTCCACTTATACAAAATTCTATAAAATGTAAACTCATCTATAGTAATAGAGTTCTTAGTGAACTAATGCATGCTTGGATGATGGTTATATGGTTACATGTATACAGAATTAAAAATTAAGTTAGCTGCATGCTTACAATTTGTACACTTCACTGTAAGTAATAGTTCAGTAAAAAGATAATTAGAAATGAAGAAAAGCATGTTTCCTGTAGTAATTCCAACAATAGAGGAGTATGTATTTGAAAGCCCATTCTTCTATCTCCTCTTGTCTTCTTCTCATCTCTTAAGTGCAATCTCACTCACCTGAGTTTTCTACTATTCATAGTTTGATATTTATTAAAGACCCTTTTCAAGTTTTAAGATACATAGTGCTATTTTTATCCTGTTTTCTATTGTAATTATTTGAGTACATAGCTTATTGTCATACTGGGTTATATAGTATTGAAAGCAGACACTTAAAGAATGCTTCTTTATAGTTCTCAAAGTAAGGATATAAATAAGTAAATATACTATTTTGAGGTAATTGCCATAATTATGGACACATTATAGATAACTACATTCACTGTGTTTCAGACACTATAAGAATTTTCTATGTTTTATTTCATTTAATCCACACATACCAAATGAGGTGGTTTTTCCAGTTACCTACCACTACATAACGAATGATACCAACACTTAATGGCTTAAAATAATAACAGAATTTACTTTGCTCACATTCTTACAAACCTGAGTTTGGGCAGGTCTTGGCAGGGATAGCTCATCCTGGCTCTAATCAGCCACATCTGGAGTAGCTCAAGAGCTCAGACCTGGAATTATCTGAAAGGTTTATTCATCCCACAAGCAGGGTGCTTGATGCTGGTCACTGGTAGAAATCTTACTTGGGCTTGTCAAGCAGAACACCTCCATGTGTTCTCTCCATGTAGCCTGGGCTTCCTCACAACATGGTGGCCGGGTTCCTAGGGTGAGTATTCAACGAGAGAGCCAGGTGGGACCTGTATCTGTGTTCCTTTTTATGACCTGGCCTTAAAGTTCATTCAGTGCCATTTTTCACAAAGTCACACTCCATTTCAAGGAGAGGGGAAATAGAGTCTATCTCTTGATGGGGGTGTGGCAATGGTTTTGAAGAGCATGTGGGATGGGAAATATTGCATTTGCTATTTATTTTGCCACAGCAGAAACTTATTATGGTTAAATTACTAAAGCTTGTAAAGTGGCTGAGTGTGCAGAATTGTCTCTGACTCCAAAGTTCTGATTATGATCCAGATAGTTGTCTTACTTTGTGACTTTGAAAACTATTGATATCACATTGTCAATTCCTGTTATAGTCTCTAAAACATTTTTTTTTTTAAGATTTTGTTTATTTATTTGAGAGAGAGAACAAGCTGGGAGGGAGAGGTAGAGGGAGAGGGAGAAGGAGACTCCTCACTGAGCACAGAGCCTGACACACAGGGACCCTGTGTGCAGAAGTTAAATGCTTAACTAGCTGAGCCACCAGGCGCTTCTCTAAAACAAATTCTTATGAGCACTATTCATTTCCCATAGGAGGACTACATATGAATCATTTTTTAAATGTATATAGATAGATACTGTTGTACTGCATTAGATACTCATTTTAGGGCATTTAAAAAATTCTTGGTAGCTTTTTACCCATCAAAAGGGAATAGCATTTTTCAGGAAGCAGAGTGAGAGGGAGAATAGGATGTGTGGAACGTAGCATGGACTGCAACGTCTGAAGGGAAAGTAGGGAAGCCACAGCTATAAAAGATGGGCTTAAAAGCAAGCAGGGCTCTGTCATAGCTGCTAAAGAATTTAGACCCTATCCTGAGGGCAACAAGGGCCATTGGAAGGTTTGTTTTGTTTTTAAATAAATTTATTCATTTATTCATGAGAGAGAGAGGCAGAGACATAGGCAGAGACAGAAGCAGGCTCCTTACAGAGATCCCAAGGTAGGACTTGATCCCTGGACCCGGGATCATGTCCTGATCCAAAGGCAGATGCTCAGCTGCTGAGCCACCCAGGCATCCCCATTGGAAGGTTTTAAGGAGGGAAGGGATGGGGTTCAGAATGACCACTTAGGCTTCAATGTTACGTATTTAAAAGCATGGGATTTGGAGTGATATGCCAATCTCAATTCACATGCTTACTGAATAGGCTGGGATTTGCTTGTAATTTAGTGTGTTCTTTTTCAACCTGTAGATAGAGGTATTTTCCAATATAAGAAAGTTGTTTTTTCTTTTGATATCTTCAATCATGGCTTTTTAAATTTTTCTAGCATCTTATTAAATGTGTACAGATTTAAGTCCAATTCCTGATTTCCAACTAACAGTTGTGCACATGTGGGCTAATGAGACTGGAGTATGCTCTAATCCACCCAAATTCATCAGGAAGGACAAGGCTATGAAGTGGTGACAAATAAACTCTGTCAGTGGTTTAAAACTATAAAGGTTTATTTCCTGCCTGTCTGAAAGTCTGTAACAGGTTGAGAAACCTTATTTTATAAACATGTCATCTGAAACACATAGCAGTTAGAGAATTTTACAAGAGGAGTTAAAGCCAGGTCCGGAAGTGGCTTTTTATCATTTCTACCCACATCCTGTTGGCTGGAATTCAGTCATAGGCTCCAATCTAACTACCAAAGAGGCTGGAAAATGTAGAGGTGTCCATAGATGCTTGAGATATTTGACAAGCATTAGTAGTTTCTATCACTTCCCTCCGTGCCCAGATTTTCTGGTACTCTCAATCAATTAAAATTAAGATCTTCATAATGAGCTGAGGCGAAATCTTTTTATTTCAAATTCTGTCTATAGTATATTATTTCTGAGGACTAGATGTATCTGAATACATAGTCTCATTACTAGGATGACCCCTACTTAGATTTTGTATAACTGGGAGTTCATTCTGATTTTCTTTGTTGTTGTTGTTGTTATATTTAGATCCACACAGTCTGGGAACTTCATTAAAAGTGAAAAATCAGTATCAATTTTAATTGTCAGTTTAGCTTGTTTACTAAGGTCAAAATAAAGCAGAAACTTGTCATATTTTAGATTTGACTTGGTGTTGTTTTCTTTTTTTTTTAGACTTTTTTTTTTAAAGATTTGTTTATTTATTTATTTATTTACTTATGATAGACAGAAAGAGAGAGAGAGAGAGAGGCAGAGACACAGGCAGAGGGAGAAGCAGGCTTCATGCTGGCAGCCCTACACGGGACTCGATCCTGGGACCCCAGGATCGCGCCCTGGGCCAAAGGCAGGTGCTAAACCGCTGAGCCACCGAGGGATCCTAGACTTTTTTTTTAAAAAAGGAATCTTCTTCTTAAAAATACAACTTCAGGCTGAAAGAACTATCCTTAATTGACAGGGAAGAATGTGAAATTTGGTATTTTACATCTTCTTTTTTTCTTCTCTTTAAGAAAAAAAGACTAAAAACAGTCCAGAATATTACATATACAGACGACTTAGAGAAATCTTATTTTCTGTCCTTTTAAGTTTGGAACATTGGTATTACTGTAGGAAAGCACAATCTATATTATTTACCATACTCACTGCATATATTTTTAGTGTCATATTTGTGAACAAGAGGGCATTTGGAAGCAATTACACATTTTTTTTTTTAACCATCATTTCCCCAGTAAACTTTTGAGGTTGTTTTTTTTGGTGTTTGGGATTCGACCCTGATGGTGTGCAGTTGTTTTACATCGCCTGTGACCCCCAAATAGCTCATCAGCATGGAAGGAGCAAATTAATCACACAGGGTTTAATTTGCCCTTCACTGAGATATTTAATTTCCTCCCTGGGTGCCTTGCTCAGTTACATGGTATCTGACCTGGTGATGGCAACCTAGCAACTGGATGGAATATTGCCTACCCCAAGCAATGCTCAGGGGTAGAGGGCACAGGGAAATGTTAATAATTGACAGTGGTGGATTAATGAAGCTGTGGAAGTGTACCCAGGCCACTGACCACCATCTCCTGGAGTTACCTGCTTTTTCATCTGAAGTGCACCCAGATGATATGGCTAAGGACCTGAAAATAGACTCGTTTAATTATACAACATTTCTGGTTAAGTAAAAAGCAGTTTATAAAGCTGAGTGATAATTAAATTTAACCTAAAAAATCAAGTATTATTAGAATAATGAATTTTCTAAGTAGCCATAGGATTTTAAGCTCTGCAAAAAATAAAGCTACTGTTTAAATACTATGTCCAACATATCTGGTTTCATATTAAAGTGATCAAGGCTAATATTAAGCTAAGTGTGCAAAGCCACTGCTTAAGTCACATTTGAGAGTGAGAGACATTCACGTTATTGTTAATAATAACAGCAACGTTAAAATCAGTCAAGTGGTTTGAACGAGATGAAGCTGGGCCTAGTGGTTGCAGTCCGTCTGAGAGCCAAGATGGCAGGGAATGTATACTCAACGTTAGTCACCAGTGATAACCTAAATTGACATGATATGCCAGCCTGGATCAATAAATCTCTACAGCTGAAACTGACAAAGATCGAACAGCTGTGCTCGGAGCCGGCCTATTGTCAGTTTATGGACATGCTGGTCCTGGGCTCCACTGCCTTGAAGAAAGTGAAATTCCATGCTAAGCTAGAGCATGAATACACCCAGAACTTCGAAATACTATAAGCAGGTTTTAAGAGAATGGATGTTGACAAAATAATCAATGTGGACAAATCAGTAAAAATCATTTCAGGACATTTTGAATTTGTTCAGTGGTTCAAGAAGTTTTTTGATGCAAACTTTGATGGAAAAGACTATACCCTGTAGCTGCCAAAGTCAAGAAACTGCAGTGGCTCCCTCCCTTGTTGCACCAGCTCTGAGCAAACCAGAGAGACCTCTCAGCTCGAGCGGTGCTGTTCCACAGACACCCATTGCAACACACAGAACTACTGCAACCCCTCAAGCTGGCCTGGGTGTGGTGTGAAAGATCCCTGGTATGGGCAACAGGGATGAGGCAGCGGCTGAATTGATACAGCAGGTCAACATATTGATACTTACCATCTAAGAGTAGGAGAAAGAAAGAGATTTCTACTTTGGAAAGCTAAGGAACATTGAATTGGTTTGTCGGAAGAATGAGGAGGAAAACAACCCTTTATTGCAGAGGATTGTGGATATTCTGTATGCCACAAATGAAGGCTTTGTGATACCTCAAGAAGCGGGCCCCCAGGAGGAACAAGAAGAGTATTGACAGCCTGGACCAGCAGAGCCACATCCAAATTCTTCACTCCAAATCATGTGCTTAACTCGTTTTATTATTCTTAGAGGACTCAGTGATTTCTTTTCATGAGCAAACAGTACCCCAAACAGTACCCCTTCTTAAAGTGAACTTTGCAGAAGTTTCACCTCTTTTCCAATGAGTTTGAGTTAGGAACTTTTACCCTATGGCAGAGCAGTATTTTTTTTTTTTTTAAGATTTTATTTATTTGAGAGAGAGATCAGGAGCAGAGGGAGAAGCAGACTCCCCGCTGAGCAGGGAGCTCAATGCAGGGCTTAATCCCAGGACTCTGAGATCATGACGTGAGCCCGAAGGCAGACGTTTAACTGACTGAGCCACACAGGAGCCCCTGTAGCACAGCAGCACTAGCATCTAGCTGGGTCACCCAGGGGACAAAGAGGCTGACCAGGGGGATCACTGTGTGGATTGCTGGTAACACTGATTCCTGGAGAAGGTGTTTTTATGTAATACACTGAGGTGGAGTCCTCAGTAGAGACATGTAAAGACTGATTTGAATTTCACGTTAATGTGGAATCTTGGCAGAGAACATTTTAATAAATAAGTGCCTTGAGTATTTTTTTAAAATGTTAAAATCAGAGATTATTAGATAGGACAAAGAGGAAACATTATGTTTTCTCTGGGTGTGTGTGTGTGAGGGGGGGTTCGGTGGGGGAAGTCCCTGAGTCTAAGCAGGAAAAGGACCCAACACTTACTAAGCACCCACTAAGTGCCAGGTATTTTACATACATTGCTTTTGGGTAAGGTAGGTACAATTATCATCGTTCCTGGCTCATAGATGGTATAACTAAGACTTAAGAGATAGTACAGCTTGCCTGGGGGATGAAACTGGGATTCAGACTAGGTCTGCCTGGATCCCAAAACCCTCTGTCTATTCACTACACTGCACATCAGATCAAAAGACTAAAGGGCAGAAACAGAAGACTGAATTGGCCCACAGGGCTGTTGGGAAGGAGTGGGCAGTGGGAGAAAAGGCTGGAGCTTTGGGAACTGGAGGGAGGCACAACAGGTAGCTCCATTTTCATTCATGCCCAGTTCTCCCATCTTCTATTATAGGTCAGCTTCTCAGCTTGAGCCTCCCAGGGTGAGTTGAAGAACCTTGGAGAGAACTCATGCCAGGGAAGGAGGAAGAAGTGCAATGCATTTGCCTGAGCTTCACAGCCTTGAAGTCCAAGAAAAGTGAGCATTCTGAGTGGTCTGACTTATCCCACCCCAACCTTCTTCCTTTTATACATACCAGACTTGCACTAAGGTCCAAAGGCTCTCCCTGGCTTCTTCTGCTCCCTCTCCCAATAAATCTCTTGTACATCTAGTCTTGCCTTGGTGTTAGCTTCATGCTGAACCTAAACTGACACAGAGGCATTGTCCCAACACCTTCCGCCATGTTACAGGCCATCAGGCCACTCTAGCACATTGACAGAGGGGAGCCTTGGGTGCCTGGTGGTTGTAGGTTTGTTTGTTTGCTTTTTTGAAGATTTTATTTAGTTATTCATGACAGACACATGGAGAGAAGCAGAGACATAGGCAGAGAGAGAAGCAAGCTCTCTGTGGGGGGCCCAATTCAGGACTCCATCCCAGGACCCTGGGATCAGGACCTGAGCCTAAGGCAGACACTCAACCACTGAGCCACCCAGGTGCTGCTATAGGCTTCTTTTTAAACATATGTGAATCACCTTTCATCCCAGGCGCTACAGGACACAACTGGGGGTGCTTTGCAGAGGGATGAGATACCAGATAAGCAGGTGGGGCAGAATCCCATGAAACTTGGGTTGTGGCTGTTGATATGACCCCACTGGTGGCCATAGGCTGGTGAGAGGATGAGGAAAACTAAGATTATAAATACACAATACAGATATCATACTGAACTGATAATAACTGCTATCATAAGCCAGATGAACCCCATGTTTAATATCTATAGCAAGAATATTATAGCTGTGTTGTATTTGTAAATCAGATAACATAGAGGCAAAAATTTACTGCTTGCTATATGCCAAGCACTATACTAGGCTCTTTATTTGATAATCAATATCCATTACTTTCTTCTTCTATGCTATAAAACCTTGCTTTTGTTTGAGACAACAATGAGCCAGCCAGATAATGGCTTCTGTCATATAATCATGACATTCCTGTTCTCGATGGTCCCAGCTTCTTCTCATTAAGAGGTGTCCACACAATGCAGTTCTGTCCAGGAGACCCAAGCAGAAGTCTTCTGGGGTAGGGATGGAAGACTGAGTTATGAAAATGCTTCTCCTAGAAGACTACAGGGGCAAACTCCTCGCCCTCTTCAGATCTTTGCTCAAACATTACCTTCCCAGTAACACCTACTCTGAACACCCTGCTTAAAATTGTAGAACCAGGCACAGTGTAGACACTCAAAACATTTTTTTTTCTTTAGGGGAGTATATGAAAACAAAACTGGGAAAATTACTGGACAAAGTGCAGAATAGCAAGTACAAATGCCCTGGGACAGGAATATGCCTTATGGTGAGTTGGAGGCGGCTGGCATGACTGGGATGGAGTGATATGGAGGAGGAGATAGATGAAGCCAGAATGACATGGACAGCCTGATCATGTGGGGGTTTGCAGGTCCCAATAAAGCCCCTGGCTCATAATCTGAGTGAGTTGGGAAGCCAAAGAGGAACTCTGGGAAGGAGAAGGACAGCTTCTGCCATCCATTTAAAAGCATTGTCTGGGGGCACCTGAGTGGCTCAGTCAGTTGAGTGTGGGGCTCTGTGGATTTCTTCTCAGGTCACAATCTCAGGGTCATGAGATTGAGCCCCGTGTCAGGCTCCATGCTCAGCGTGGAGTCTGCTCAAGATTCTCCCTCTCCCTCTGCCCCTCCTCCTTCTAAATAAATAAATAAATAAATAAATAAATAAATAAATAAATAAATAAAATATTAAAAATATTAAAACTATCTGGCTGCTGCCGAGAGAGAGACTGAAGGGGTACAAGTGGAAGTAGGGAGAACAGTTAGGAGACTACTGCAAAAATCCAAGCTGGTGAGGCTGTAGCTTGGACCAAAGCAGTAGCAGTGAGAAAGGAGAGAAGTAATCGGTTCTGGATGTATTTTGAAGCATAGTCAATAGGATTTGCTCACAGAGAGGGTATGGATTGTGAGAGAAAGGGAAAAATGATGGATGACATTAAGATTTTTGCCTGAGCAACTGAAAGCAAGGTGATTGGGAGGACTGCAGGAGAATGGGTTTTGGAGGAAAATCCAGGCATTCAACTTTGGACATGTTTTAAATTTGAGATGCCTATTATATATCCAAGTGGAGATGTTAAGTAGTCAAATGGATATACAGCTCTCAATTTTGTGAGAAAATTTCATGCCAGGGATATAGGTAGTACTTAGAGCTATGAGACTGGATGTATTTACATAAGACATAACTATGGGGGAAGGAAGGAAGGAAGGAAGGAAGGAAGGAAGGAAGGAAGGAAGGAAGGAAGGAAGGAAGGAAGGAAAGAGAAATGAAGGAGGAAAGAAGGAATGAAAGAAAGAAAGAAAGAAAGAAAGAAAGAAAGAAAGAAAGAAAGAGGAAGGAGGAAAGAAAGAAAGATGGGGAGGGAGGAAGGAGGAAAAAGAACAAAGAGAAATAAAGGAGGAAAGAAGGAGAGAGAAAGAGGAAAGAAAGGAAAGGAGAGGGAGAGAAGGAAGGAAAGAAGGAAGGAAGGAAGGAAGGAAGGAAGGAAGGAAGGAAGGAAGGAAAAGAGGTAGGAAGGAGACTGGGTGGCTCAGTCGGGTAAGTATCTCCATTTCAGCTCAGGTCATGTTCCCAGAGTCCTGGGATGGAGTCCCAGGTCCGGCTCTGGAAGTCTGCTTCTTCCTCTGCTTGCAGCTTACCCTGCTTGTGTGCTCTCTCTCTCTCTTTCAAATAAATAAATAAAATCTGAAAGAGAGAAAGAAAAAGAGAGGGAAAGAAAGAAGGAAGGACAGAAGGGGGGCGAGGAAAGAAAGAAAGATCGTTCCAGGGCGAGGCTGAGTCCTGGGACACTCAGGTATCGATGATACATTGTGTGCCAGGCGCTGCTGCCTTATGTGCAGGTGCCCATTTAGCCTTGTAAAAAGTTGCCAGGTAAATACTCTCACCTGACTGGATGGGGGGGGGGGCATCTGTTTCATAGTGACCCGTCATCTGTCCAAAGGCACACAGATGATTAAGTGCTACTATCTACCTGTCTTTTGAGGTAAATGACTTTAATGTCCTCCAGCAACTTAACTTAGAGGCCTTGGCATCACCTTTTGTCTAGTAGTCCCCATCCAACCAGCCTCATTTTCACATTAAGCTTCAGTACAGAGTGTGTTAATCTCTTAACTTGAAGCACTACTACTGCCTCCTGGTAGGACTTCCTGCTGTTGGACTGTCCCTGCTCCAGGCCATACCTTATCTTTCTAAAAATAAAAGTGATTGTGTTACCTTCCTGCTTAGCCCTTCTATTAATTCCCCATTGCTTGCAAACTCTAGTCCAGTTTTATTAGCCTGGTTTCCTAGAGCCTTCACAATCTGGCTCCAAGCTATTTTTCCAGTCTTACCTCCTGCTACTCTCTCCACAACTCCAACTCCCATGCCAGTCACTTTCCTGTAACACTGAACCTCTGGTTGAGACACACCAAGCTCTTTCACAACTGTTTCACGTGCTCTTTCCTTTCTGCGCCCACACTGGTTAACAACCCCCACCCCCCCAAATACAACATTGACTAGAAGACGTGATGGGGGGAATGGTGTTATTTCACATCTCAGAAGAAAGCTTTCAGTATTTCATAAGTATGATGTTATTGTTTTAGATACCTGGCATCACATAAAGGAAGTCCCCTCTTTGTAATTGCTAAGAATTTGTTGTTGTTTTATCATGAACGGATATGGAATTATACCACATGTTTCTTTGCATCCAATCAGTATCATGCATTCCCTCCTTTAATCAGTCATTGATTTCTTCTCTTTTGTAAGAAAGATATTCCCTGGGTAAACCCAACATGATCTTTATGTATTATCCTTTCTTTCTTTTCTTTCTTTCTTCCTTCCTTTCTTTCTTTCTTTCTTTCTTTCTTTCTTTCTTTCTTTCTCTTTCTTTTTTTTTAAAGATTATACTTATTTATTTGAGACACACACAGAGAGAGAGAGAGAGGCAGAGAGAGAAGCAGCCTCCCTGCAGGGAGCCTGATGAGGGTCCTCAATCTTGGGACCCCAGTATCATGACCTGAGCCAAAGGCAGATGCTCAACCACTGAGCCACCCAGGCACCCCTGTATTATCCTTTCTTTATATATATATTCCTGGATTTGATTCACTACTACTTTATTTAGCACATAGCCCTGCAATCTGTGCAGGGGCCCTGGAGGTGGGGGGGAACATTGTTTGGAGGGGCAACCCAAAGCAATCTGATAATGGGAATGAAGTTCAATTTCCACTTTTCTCTGGGATTAGGGGCTCTGAATAGATGCCTAGGGCTGGGGATGAAGGGGATGTCTCCAGCTTTGTATTATATAGGAAAATGAAAATTTCATTATTAGTAACCTTCATATTCAGTACAAAGTTCAGTACACATTCAACCCAAAATCAAAACAGATTTTATTGTTATAAATCAAGTTTTAATAGCAGTGAAACAAAAGGCTAATATTTGTAAGTAAACCTACTTGATGCTGAGTTTGTCTTATCTTATTTCATCTTATCTAAAAAATAACAAATAAAAAGAAAGTACTACAAAGTCCCCAAAACACCCTTGTGGAAATCTTTCTACAAGTCCATGAATGACATCTTCTCTGCCACGTTGAGGAAGCCAAGGTTGATGAGGGTGGTCTTTTCCAGTTCTAAGTAACTCTCATAGTCCATTTTCAATTCAGCCTCCAGCTGTTCTTTTGACTTCTGATATGTTTTCTAGGAGGAAAAGCCAAATTATCCAAATAAAGCACTGACACCTAGAAATACCAGAGGTAAGAAGGAGCTGCTTTGGAGCATTTGCCTCGCCACTGCCCAGTGGGAGGGCTTTGCAGGAAGGCCAAGGGCAGGAGGGCGTGTTTGGCACAGGGAGGAGAGTGGCTGCTGGTTCTGGAATCAAGAGGTGTGTGCAGATTTCTGTGGCTCATGAGGCCTGCCAGATGTTAAGAGGCTGGCTGTCTTTCCTGGCCAGCGATCCTTCTCTAGCAGTGGTCCAGGAAGGTTTCCTCAGGGAGTCTGGTTTTACAGAACTGGCAAGTGGGAAATACATGGCCCTTTGATACCTCTTTATTAAAAAAAAAAAAATACCTTCTTCTAGTCTTCCTCATAATTCTTATCCCCCTTGTGTAGCCTGGAGTATGGATAATTGACTAGGGGTTACAGAATTCTTTTGAATTCCTCCCTCTCCTAAGTCCTATTTAGATGGCACAGCTTATGGATCAGATGGTAACTCCTACTATTTCCAGCTTTGGGTCTCCAGCTGAAATTCCAGTTAGAAGATCTCCCATTTCATGTGCTGTTAGAGCTGTAATTACTATTATTTTTCAAGAAATGGTCTGTTCCAGACTCAATGTTTGCAAAGAGATAGGTGTATAGTTTCCTTTGGATGCGTGGGTTGATGTGTACAGCCTAATTACCCTGGCAACTGCAGGGTGCTTGTGAAGACCAGCCTTGCTGGATAGATGTGTGATCCTCCCCTGCCTTCTGTAATAATAATACTGAATGCTTACTACCATTCTCCATGTGCCAGCTACTGGCTGAGTGCTGTAAATATTTTAACTCATTTAATCTCCACTACGCCCCCTCTGAGGTTGTTACAGTTTGCTCCCATTTTCCCTTTCATCAGCAGTTGCTCCTTAGAAGATATTTCTCACTAACATTAGTTGTTTTTCCTTGGTGACGCTTTTCATGTTCTAAATGTAACAGAGGAGCCCTTTTAGATCTATTGCTTATCCCCAGTCTAATTCCAGAGAAAATTTGAGAAGCAGTAGCTCTAAGTTAAAGAGGGTACTATCTCAAATGGAAACGAAGCTACAGGAAGAAGTTGGGAGACTCAAGCACATGATACCTCAAGCAATTTCAAGGTATGATTATTATAATATTCAGGTGTTTTAAAAGCATTTCATAGGCAAATAATTTTTGGATTTTCCCACAAGTCTACTTGCTTCCACTGATGTGGATAATTAGGAGCCGTCACTGTTGTATTTAAATGCTCACAATAATCATGGGTAATTGCAGGCATAAAGGAAGGGTGTCAGGTTATCTCCCACCACAGAATTTCAACCAGCATTTGTGAATGTGCAAAAGAACAGACCGAGACCAATTTTTTTGAGCAGGGAAAACGATGAAAAGTTAATTGGTTGGTATTCTTTTATACCTTGTCGCCACTAAACAATGTTTTTGAAATGAGGCCCTTTGCCTTTATTACACTAATATGTACCTATCACTAAGTGACAATGTAGACATTAAAATTTCCACATGCTCATGCTTCTAACAGAGACCTAGGGTTTTATATGCATAATTGTATTGGAGGAGATTATATATTTGGCTATAAGGAATTTATAAACGGGACCAGTGGTGAAATTGCTAGAGACAAAGGCCTCAAAAGGGAATGAGCAAGAGAGAAGTAGAAATGTGGGATAGAAATGTGGAGAAGTAGAAATGAGGAGATCTCTGTGGAGAGAGAGAGAAGAGCCGAGTTCATAGCATATTTAAAGGCCCTGATTCCTGTGGGCCAGGGAAGACCCACAGTGAACAGGGTTCCTAGCAAATGGAGGCTAGGAACCAGGAAGGCGAGGAACTCCAGAGTTATAGGTTCCTGTCTGGTCGAAGGATGTGCCCTCTACCAACTTTTCTTCTGTCTCCAATTTTATAGCTTGTGGATGTTATATTAAATTCCTATCTATCTGCCTATCCTAGTTCCCATTTACTAAGGGCTACCATTTGTCAGGCTACTGAACTGACAGCCTAATCCTGGAAGGTAGTTATCAGTATTCCCATTTTAAAGACAAGAACTGAAGCTCAGCACTGGTATGAGCCCTGCTCCAGGTCCTGCTGCTAGTAGTGGTGGGTGGAGTTGGGATTTGAGCCCATGTGTCTTGTTTCTATATCCCATTCATTTTGCACTGCCTGTTTTTCTTTCTTTCTTTTTTTTTTTAATTTTTAAAAAAGTAATCTCTGCACCTAAGTTTGAGTGGGGCTCAAACTCAACTACTCTGAGATCAGGCATCAGATGCTCTGTAGACTGAGCCAGCTAGGTGTCCCATGTGCTACCTGGTTTAAGGTATTATTCACCAGATGTTAAAATTCTATGCAAAGAAAGATTCCAAATTTTGAATTGTTGTATCTATGAATGATATTCAGGTGACTTTGTATCTAAAGGACTTTGAAATTATGGAAAACTTCAGAAAGTTAAGTTGGATAGAATCTAGATAGGTGTCCAGTTGATAGTTGTTGCTCATGGTCCAATTGATAGTTGTTGCTCACGGTAAGCTAGGAAATGAGAGAAATGACCTCTTGACTGCCATAAGAACAAGAGAAGAATGTGAAAAGGCATAATTTTCCTATTAAAACTATGCATATTTCCACTGGAGTCAGAGGAAGGAAACGACTTTTGTTTCTGAAAAAAATCACTTACAGTTTTCTTCTTCTCAAGCTCCAGCTCCATTTCCTTCTTTTCTTGGTCGCGAATTTTCTTGCGTTGTTCTATGTATTCCAGATGCTTGACTTCTCTTTCGAAGTAGTAGTTCATGCTTGATACCTGTTAGAAGCACAGGCCCTTGAGAGGGGAGCCCACATGGAAGGCTCCATATTCTTCACAAGGCTCTAGAAGAATTTCTGCTGCCCATAATTCATTAGCTGGCTTACCTGCTTTGAGATACCACCCACAGGCCCACGACTAGAGGAGCTAGCTACATGTTAGGGTTACTGTGCTAAGGTTCAGGGCCCTACAAATTGAAGGATTCCATGAAAGAAGTGGGGATGGAAGGAGAGCAGCAAAAAAAAAAAAAAAAGACAATTTTGTAGAAGAAATACTCAGGGATGGCTTTTTTTCCCTTTTCTTGCTTTTCACTTCTAAGCCTGAGGAAAGTATCATATCATTAATCACACTTGGAAAACCCAGATAAGGAGATCAGTGTAAACCCTAAAGGGACTGGAAGTGGAGCTGAGTTCCTGGTCACCTGGAGGATTTGAAAGGAGTCCTATGCTTCAGTTACAACCTGAAAAAACCGTGTTATGAATCCACAAGTCAATTCTTTTCTTAATCTGGGCTTCATTTACTTGCCCTCTCTCTCATCACATTTGGGTGTTTTTGTTTTTGTTTTTATTTTTGTGGTTTCAAGCTATTTAATTCCTACAACAGAAACACACCCCCTTATTTAGGATTGTATGATTCTTTTGTTTTCTTACAGAGCAAAAATGCTGTCATTCCTGAACACATTTTTACAACATGCCTCAGCAATATCTGGTCACATAAATCCTCAGAGCCAAAAGTTACTAACCTCATTGGTGGAAGGGTGACTTAATGTCCAAGGAATTTCCAATATATGCAGTGTTCCATAATAATCAGCTATGGCTATAAATTGCTGCTTTGCTGAAAGATCCAAGAAATGGGAGAGAAAGCAGAAAGTCATCCTGGAGGTTAAACATGAAATGTGTTTTTATTTTGTGGTTTCCCAAAAGACCTGCTGCAGTTACAATAGGCTTGGCATCTTCATCAGACATTCATGACTGAGGACAATATTAACATATAAAAATCATCTTTTCCAGTAGATGAAATGAAAGCCAAAACCCTGAACTTTTGTTGGTCACTCCACTCCCCCCCCCCCCAACTCTTATCTTCTTGGTGCTCATGTAAGGAGTGATTCCTAGTGAGGCTGACCCTCTGTGTGCCTGGACTGCTGGGCAGACTTGATAAGAAAGTGGGGATAACACATGCAAAGGTTTTCAAAGAAAAATCATGAAGCCAATTTCCACCACAGACTCAATAAGGGCTGAGGGATACCATTATCCAAATGAATTTCAAAGACACAGCCAGAACCAGTTTTCTTATTATCAGATAGCTTCTTTTGATCATTGAAAATAGACATAAAACACAAAATGTGTTTAAGAATTTTAATTTTCTCTTATCATATGTGTTTTTTTCTTTTTCTTGGTTGCAGAAGATTTGGTTTAAATTGTTAAGTTTTAGATTCATAATCCCTGATGTATACAAAAGCAATGTTTTGTAGCAAAGATGGAAAAAAACCCACACTTGGTGACACATAATGGTTAAGCGGTAGTGAGACTGTGAGACTCCAGAAATTCTGAAGACTGAATTTCTAAACATAATGTTTCTGAGAGAATATGGGTAGAAAAACAATTTCATGCCTGCATACCTTTGGAAACAAAGGGAAACTTTTTTTTTTTTAAGATTTTATTTATTTGACACATAGAGAGTGAGCATGAGCAGGGAGTGGGAAAGGGTGAGGGAGAGGGAGAGGGAGAAGCAGGCTCCTCACTGAGCAGGGAGCCCAACTTGGGGACTTGATCCCAGGACCCTAAGATCATGACATAAGCCAAAGGCAGACACTAATTGATTGAGCCACCCAGGCACCCTAAGAAACTTCTTCATTTTTTTTTTTTTTTTTTTTAGAAACTTCTTTTAAAAGAAGGAAATATACTCCATTTATAAGGAAAGTAGTGGCTTGGGTAAAACAGAGAAATTGGGACAAAGGATATAAATCACTTTTTCAAGAACGCATCCTTGAATTTCTCCTTGCTTTGTTATATGTTGTTTTTCCTCATAATTAGTTCAAAAGTTAGAGGTTTAAATAGGTAAATGACCCCAGAGAGTCATTTGATCTCATAAAAAGGATGGCTTGATACTGTCCAGGGAAAAGCCATAAAAATGACAAAATATTGAAAATTTGTGGCATAATTAAAAATTAAAGATACAAGAACTATTCTATTTGGAAAAGAAGCAGCAAAGGGCAGCAAAGATTTAGGGATCACACTATCTGACCTGGAGAAGATGAAAGGATGCTTTTCATTTTGTGGTTCAAAATCAGCCTCTGCTTATACTAACCATGCCTCAGAAATAATTGTCAATAAGGAAAATAATGAGAGAACCTCAGATTATATCCAAAGTTTGACTGCAAGAAGGAAGGGGAAGGAAGGGAAGAGAAAGGATGGGATGAGATGGGCAGGAAAACAAAAACTTGAGAAAAAAATATTAGAAACTTTCCAGATGAATGTAAAAATGTTCCTGAGTTACCCCAAAAAAGCAAAATAACTTAGGTCATTTAATTAGAATTAACACACCAGAAAATGTCCAGGGTTTGATGTAGGTGATCATAGTGATGCAGATGTTTTGTGACTGGGCTGGCTCATGAGTTTTCTCCAGAAGGTCCCAGATATCGATGTATCCATCTTCTCGGCCAATATAGAAAACTCCAGGCCTTGTCAGGGACCAGTGGCCTGCGGTATACTTTTTTGGTGCACAGGATGACTGAAGGAGGGGTCCAGTCTTTAAACAAATTTTAAAAGAACATGTGAAAACTATTATTGGAGGTGTATTCACAATGATTTTGTGTAAGTACAACTCAGATGGCTATGATCATGGAACAGCATAATTATGCCCACTCTGAAGCTTGATTCTTTTTCTTGTAGGATTTTATATAATGCTAACCCTTTTCTTTCCTGTGTGTTTTTTATAACATTTTTTTCTTATTTTAGTTGCTTTTTAGAAAGGATCAAATCATGCAGTCGAGCTGGAGATTGGTGGATGTTAGAGAAGGTAAGATTATAAGGAAATTTTTCACTATACCTTTATTTTGCTGACATATGTCTATTTCCCATGGAGACAACTCTGGCAGCCAGGAAAAAAGCAAATAAAAAGTCAATTCCAGCTGTGAGCTGCATCCAATGGCTTATAAATATCGTTTGGAAGAGATTTTAGACCAGCAAAGCATGACAAGATCATCTTCTCTTTTCTTTACCATGGGGTAATTTGCCCTCTTTCGGAGGTTTTCATAGACAGAAAAGATCAGAATGTGCTTTCTTACTGTCATGCTCCAACCTGACAATGAGGTGTTCTCATTTATCTACTTATATCTGCAGAGACTGAACTAAACTGTGGAGCTGTTTCCTTCCCTCTGAGACATGCATAAGAAACTTCCCTGTGGGGAACAAAGATTCATGGACTCCTTATCCTGTTCTTACCCACCTTGCCCAGCTCCTTCCATTTCTGTGGATAACCAGGTACTTGAGCCCTAGATAGTCTATGGACAATCTTGCCTAATTTTCTTTTTCTTTCTTTTTTTTTTTTTTTTAATTTTCTTTTTCTTTAACAACAAAACTGATACCTACTCACTGTAAAAAAAAAAAATTGAACATACAGAAGTACATTGGTATAAAGTAGACATCCTTTTGTGGATGGGTACTTTAAGTACTTTCCAGTTGTTTCAATGACAAGCTCATATACATATTCACACAAATATTTGTGTCAGAGTCTCAGAAGTAAAAGTGCTAGGTCAAAGAATATATATATATGTATATGTATATTTTTATCACTTTATTTAAATAATATATAGTTTTTATTAAAGAATATATGTATATGTTTATTTTATCCAAAGAATTCATATATATGTTATATGTATATATAAATATACACATTATATATTATTTTTTCAAAGAATATATGTATCAGAGCTATGAAGTAGATTTACAAATTATATTTCAGATTTTGATAATCTTAAATTGCACACCAATGGGACCTGTCATGATGATTTCCCCACACCCTTACTTTACTGGGTTATTTATTTATTTATTTATTTATTAAGAGATTTTATTTATTCATGGGAGATACAGAAAGAGAGTCAGAGACACAGGCAGAGGGAGAAGCAGGCTCCATGCAGGGAGCCTGATATAGGACTCCATCCCAGGTCTCAGGATCAGGCCCTGGACTGAAGGCAGTGCTAAACTGCTGAGCCACCCGGGCTGCCCACTTTACTGGATTTTAATAGTCTTCCAGTTTTTGGCAGTTTAGTTTCTATTTGCCTGGAATCAGGCCCTCTCCTAATCCTGACTACCAGAGTTCTGGCACTGCCTCACTGTGGTCCATGCATGTCTCTGGTCTCCCGGGAATGGACCCCTTAGCCTTCTTATTTACACTTTCTGAATCTGTGGACACATTCCTGGTGCAGAAGCAAAGGTAACAGACCCAGTGTTTCTCCTTGGACTTCATACAGTAACTAGCATCCTATCGTGTATTTTAAGGGGAGGGAAAAAACATAAAGCAAATCAACTGCCCACTACGCATTTTGAAGAGAAGACTGTTAGGTCTTAGAGAAGAAACATGTAAATATTGTTTCCTTCCCTCAGGAAAGAAAGGCAAATGGTGTGTTTTCAAAAGGCTTACAGTGGTTCTGCAGACAAGTTGGAACCCAGGCCATCTGTTCTAATTTCTCTAAAAAGTGTCCCCGAGGCACTGTTATGTCAGAACAGTCTGTTATTCCCATTGTCTTTCTCAGTAACAAAGGACCACACACCCACTCCTCTATTTCAGGCGACTCACCGTAACACCTTCTTTCCAGATGGCCACATTCCATCCCCCAATGGTGAGGACAATGTCCTTGTAAAAAGGTGACCTCTGAACAGTGTGGACAGCTCCATCATGGACAGTGTAGAGGTTCACTGGCTTTTTTGCTGTTGGGATGGAAAAGATCATTTCATCTTTAATAATAGTGTTTACATTCCTGCATGAAGAATGGGCGGACTTCCAGTGGACAGTCAGGTCCTAATTAATGGGATCTAAGTGTAGACAATAAGAGGTCAGTTGGGGTAAATGGATCTGTCAAGGGACTGCTCTTCCTCTTTTTATGAGAAGTCCAGGGGATTTTCATCAAGTCCATTTTTCCAGCTCAAAGGGATACTTCATGTTCTTATTCAGTTACTTATTCTTTAACTCGGTTGGTCAAAAAATATTTGTGGATTACCCCTATGTACCTATAGGTACTGTAGATGATGAGTAAACAATGGTTAATAAATGAACATGATCCTGCCCTCATAGAGCTTACAGTATAATGGGAAAGACAGATACTCAATAAAGAATATCCAATATCCAATAAACAAATCCCAAAGTACATAATAAAAAATGTTAAATGTGTTATGGTAGGAAAAAAATTATATCCATAATTTAGAACGAATGGTCAGGAAAGTCTTCTCTGAAGATGAGTCATATAGTTCTTGGTAGCATTTTGGTATGGGAAGATTTTAATGTGGAAGAGTATTCCAGATGGAACAACACACACCAAACTCCTGTGGGGAGAAGTGCTTAATGCCTTTATAAATTTGAGGAAGACCAAAGTCTGGTAATCCCAGCATGAGGCATATGAAACAAGTGGGGACCAGAGGGGTTCCAGATACACAGGCCCTTGTAGGAAAGGATTTTAAATTATATTCTACACATGATGTGTTTCCATGAGTCCTTTAGGCCCAGAAGACAATCTGATTCCTAAAGATTCTCTGACTGCTGTGAAGAGAATGAGTTCAAGACAGGTAAAAGAAAAGAAGGGACACTGTAGGAGGTAGTTCTGGTGAGAGAGCATGGTAGCTTGGTTGGAGGTACAGTGGACAAAAGTAGATGATCGAAAAGTATTTGCAAGCTGGAATTGGCAAGACTAACAGATGCCTTCAACAGGAGGGCTGAGAATGATAGATTTCTGGTAGGAGCAACTGACTCCATGAGTTTCTTTATTGCAACTGGGAAGACTAGGGGGAGGCAGATTTGGGTGTTAAGATCAAGAGCTCTCTTTAGTCTCTAGTCTGGGTCTCGAGTCCTCCTTTTCCTTAGACTTTCTACCCTACCATTGATTAGGTCTTCTCTCCCCCAGACATGACTGCAGGGCTGGCTGCTCCCTACTCCTTGCTGCCCACACCCACCTTAGGGATGGCCATAAACATATGTCCCATCTAGGTCAAACCATACGTCTGGCTACCTTATACCCAAACCATGAACTTATTGTGAATTCCGTAATATTGATAGCTGTGTAAAAGTTGGATTGTTTTTCCCTCTTAGAATCCCAATGAGACATTAAGCAGAAAAAAAAAAAAAAAACCCACCTACTAAATCTTGCAGATAGCTCCTAAAGTAGAGTTTCAAAGAGATATTTGTCCACCCATATTCACAGCAGCATTGTTTGGAAGCAACCCAAGGGTTTATCAATCAAAGAGGGAATAAGCAAAATGTGATATATACATACAATGGAATGTTATTCATCCTTTGAAAGGAAGAAAATTCTGACAAATTCTACAACATGGGTGAAACCTGAGGATATGATGTTAAGGCAGAGAAGTCCATCACAAGAAAACAAATACTGTATGATTCCACTTATATGACATATCTACAGTAGTCACATTCATAGAGATAGAAAGTAAATGGTGGTTGCCAGATGCTGAGAGGAGAGTGGAACAGGGAGCTATTGTTAAATGGGTGCAGAGTTTCAGTTTTGCAAAATGGACACCATTCTGGAGATGGGTTGTACAACAATGCAAATGTACTTAATTGTACTGAATTATACACTTAAAAATGGTTAAGATGGTAAAATTTACATTTATGTATATTTTACCACAATTTAAAATTTTATGAAAAGTAAAAATAAAAAATTTAAAGGTAGCTTTTCTGGATTTAAAAAAAAAAAGACCAGTTTTCCTCCAATTAGGCCCATCCTGAAGATAGCATAGGAGACATACTTCTAAGGCCATCTTGAAGCAATCTGGAAGATTCTTGGGAAGTCAGGAAAACCCTGGAAACTAGCAGCTATCTTCTTGTTGCTGCTCTTGTTTCTAAGAGCCTGGTTTTATCTTCCCATAGTGGGGCTTTCCCAGATACCACCTCACTCTGGGCAGCAGGGCCATCCATGGGTCTGGAAGCCTTCTGCAAATGTGATGATTACCAATGATAGCAAGATTGACAATTACCAAAATTTGTACTTTACAGTAACATGTTAAATATTCTCAACCCATATCTTTTCCTTCCCTTTGTCCTTTTAAGGACCTTTAATTCCATCTAGCAATGAATAGAGCTGTCCTTAAGTTATTAAACAGAGTACCAGAGGCCCCAGGCCAAGTTGCCATGAGAAAGTTACAATAAACAAAGTAGTTTCCAGAATGATTATCTAATGCAGGATTCAGTATAGTGATGCAATTAAGAGCACAGACTGCCTAGGTTAAAACCCTGGCAATGCTGGTAGCTAACCCCTAGGGTTGCCATGAGGATTGAATGAGCTAATCCATGGAAAGTACTTGGAAGAGTGCATGACACATGGCATACGCCGATCTGTGAGTAGAGTACATGAAATAATTATGTCAATTGTCATCACTCAGCCTTCATTTCTTGGCGTGTCACTTAGATCATATGGAAATTTTGTTTGATTTGGCCTTATCACATGTATCTCATTCAGGGTAATCTGAATTTTCTTAGAAGAGGAAATTCTTCCTCCTGCCTTGTTGTTAATAAGAACATGGGGTCCCTAGGAAATCAAGAAGGATTGGGTCCCAATAATCACCTCATCTTTACTCAGGTATACTTCACGGTGTTTGTGAAAAACATTAGACTGGTAGCTCTCAGGGAAAACACTGCCAGTTCATGGATATAATTAGGGCAAGCAGTGCATAGGTTAGAGGGTCTAAACATGGACTTCTCTGAACTTCAACCATTATCCAATGGGAATAACAGTGTTGTTTGGGTTTCCATATTACAAAATGTTTGATTGATGATTTTAAAGTATTTTAAAGTATTATGATGATTTTAAAGTATCCTTTTAGTAAGTGGTTAAAGCTATTTCCCCCCCCCCTTTTTTTTACAATGAACTAAATGCCAAGAAATTAAAAGCAGCTCTTATCCGTCCATTCCAAGCTACATCCCATTGGTCATAAAGTCTGGGCATGTTGACTGCTAAGTCTCACTCATATTTCCTCTGCTGTACATCCTTGTTACCATGGCTATATTCAGTCCTCTCCATTTCTCATCTAAACTATTGTAAGTGGTCGACCTACTTCCATTGTAAGTCCCACCAGTAAATTCATCCAGCCCCTGCTCTCCTGCCAGAGTGATATTCTGATTATACTGGTAGGACTAGAATAAGGTTCAAAGCTTAGTAGGCACTCAAGGCTCTTAGCCATCTGGACCCAATTATCCTTCCTGGGATCTCTCCTGCTGCCCTCTCTATTGCTATATTTTGGCTAAGGGATCTCCCTGTTTCTTAATTGTCTCCTGCTGTTTGGGGTTTCCATGATTTTGCACGTATTACTTCTTCCACCTGATAGGTCTTTCTCCAATCAGAAAATTGCAATCCACTCTTCAAGACCCAGCTCAACTGTATCTCTCTTCAGTAGGGCCCTTTCTTACTAACTTAAGAGAGTTGGTCCCTTCCTGGTTTCCCATGTCACTTTGTATTTGCCTCTAGCCATAGCACTAATGACAATGTAATGTTTTTTTTTTTTTTTTTTTTTTTTTTTTTTTTTTTTTAAATTTTTATTTATTTATTTATGATAGTCACACACAGAGAGAGAGAGAGAGAGGCAGAGACACAGGCAGAGGGAGAAGCAGGCTCCATGCACCGGGAGCCCGACGTGGGATTCGATCCCGGGTCTCCAGGATCGCGCCCTGGGCCAAAGGCAGGCGCCAAACCGCTGCGCCACCCAGGGATCCCATGACAATGTAATGTTATTATGTGTTTCTGTGTTTGACTTTTCTAATAGATCATGGAATTCCTTTGGGGGAGGATAATATCTTGTTTATCTTTATATCCCCAGTGCCTGGCACAGAACAGATTCTCAATAATGGTGAATGAATGATAATAAGAAAGAAAGAACAAGGGGTGCCTGAGTGGCTTAGTCAGTTAAGCATCCGACTCTTGATTTTGGCTCAGATTCATGATCTCAGGGTCTTGAGATCAAGTCCGATGTTGGGCTCCACTGTCATTCTGTCTCTCTCTCAAAAAAAAAAAAAAAAAAAAAAAAAAAAAAAAAAGAGCACAAACAACATTAGTGAGTTTCAAACATAAAGCTCTTGGTTTTTAAGTTTGTTGTCATTGGTTATTCTATAAATGGAATAAAGTTTAAAATAAATAACTAAATCTGTGTGTCAGGGTCTGCCTCAAAAGCAGTTTGGGAAGCTAGTTCCATAGTAAGGCCCCAAGAAAATTTCTGAGACCAGGAAGAACCAGAGTTTACCAATGCATAATAACAAAGCCATGGCATCACAGTCTCAACTTGTGTCCCAGTGGAATAGTGGAGACAGCTGCCGTGTGCATGCAGTACATGCACAATTAATACTCATTAATTATTGAATAAACAGAAATGTGAATAATCATAAAAGTAGCTGAATGTATTTAATTATCTCCAGTATATAATTTTGAGTTCAACTTTTAAATCATGGAATTTGAAATGAATGAAAAGCAGAAAATCAGTTTCAGGTCTGCAATCACCAGATGAATCTTATTAAAAATCCAGATTCAGATTTGGCAGGCCTGGGGTAGGGTCCAGCACTCTGCATCTCCCACGGGCTCTCTGAGGTCCAAGGGCCTCACTTTGAATGAGAAGGACAGACACAAGACCTTATATGCCCTGCCCTCTCAGCAGCAAGGCCTGGGTTACTCAGCACTTCAGAAGAATGAGTAACTCATAACAGAGCAATCCTCAAAACTTACCCATCAACCGGCCAGTTTCAGAGTCTCTTTCCATTTTCCAATCTGTGTATATCACCCCACCTTCCTAAAAACAGTACAGGTTTCTGATGAGTACAGCGACGTCTTAAGGGAATGAAGACCTCATGTGCATGTACTAAAGCTGACTGTGCCTCACACAAGCCCAAAGTGACAGGTTAACTCAATGCAGTGATAACTTGATATGGTTAGGGGGGCGGGGAGGCTCAAAACAATTACTTAATTTTTATATTAAACAGCAACAAAAAATGAACATACCAAATTTTTATCTCCACAGAATGCTGTGGAAAACACAAGCATTTATGAAAATAATCTATGGACACAAGTTCTCACTTCTGGGTTTCTCAAGTTTTTATTAATAGGGGAACTGTCCCAACAGACCAAAAGCTCCAAGAAGGGATCTGGTCTGACTTCTTTAGTGATTTGTCCTCAGTATGATACAAAGTCAGTAGTTAAAAATATTTGTGGAGCAAGAGGGAAAGGGGGAATGTAAATTGATAATATGGCACCATTATCTTTAAAGTTGAGGACAGGAAACAAAGTTCCATTTAAATAATATAGCTAATAATATATATTTCTGCTCTGCTTATGGCCATTTTAAGGAGCGGGGAAGGCAGAGGGACCTGGTGTAATACAGGGGCAGAAACAGCAGCCAAAGGGAAAAGACGCAGAACCTGTGAATAGTGGAGGTGGGAGAGGTTTCGAGAAAATCTTTAGTCCGAAGGCCCTGCTTATAGAAGGAACCTGGAGACTCGGAAAGGTTTAGTGATTCAGGGTCGCCAAGATGCAGTCTCCTAATTCCAGTGTTTTTCTCTCTGGGTTGTAAAAGGAAAACTCAGAGAAGGATGTATAAAAAGAGTTGTTGAGAGGAACTGAAGGACGGCTTGAGATGTGGAGAAGAAAGGACAGGAGAAAGCATTTGCTATGCAAAGTGAAGGATGAGCTCACTGGAGGGGGGTTGGTGGCACTCATTCACTCATCTGTGCTTTTATCCATTAATTCACATAACAAACAAGGACTGTGTTTGGTGTTCGCAGTTCAGCATCAGAAGACGAGCCCTCCCTCCACTTGTGGTGTCCAGAGTCTGAGGGAGCAGACAGGCCCACCCGGGGCCAGTGTGCGCACACCTCTCCCGTGGCCTGTGGCACCTCACCCCCCTCACCACTGCCTGAGCACAGCATTTGCTGCTATGGTTAGGACTTTTCTGTACGTGAGCCAGCCCTTGCCAGAGTCCTGTAAGAGTCATTAATATCTCCTTGGTCTCACAACTGATACGTGTAACACTTAACAGAGCCAGGTCAAAGAGGAGAAGCTTGAACCAGGTTAATAAATACATGTTGAGTGCCCATTCTATCTGTAGCCAGCTGGCTGGGAACCTTCACGTCCTTCTCCATCCAGTTACCTGGCGCGGAGAACTCGACTCTTCTCCCCTGTGTTGACATTCCTGGCCCCACTGCTCACGCCCTCTTCATCTCAGGGTTGGCCCACTTAAAATCACTGCTTGTCTAGCCTGTCTGCCTTTCTGGCTCTACTGTCTCCTGCCTCAGTCCTGCACTAGCCAATCTAGATCCCAGAGCAGTCTCCCTTATTCTCTCTCGATGGAGCAGCCATGTCAAGTGTTGGTAGAAGAGCATTCCACTGGAATGTCAGCCCATGAGGGTGGGGAATTTTGTCTGCTTGTTCACTGCTATATTCCCTGGGCCAAGAACAGTGTCTGGCATAGGGTAAATGCTCAATAAATAGCTGCTGAATGATAGATGAAGTTAATTCTAAGGAGGGTAAAAGCTCGAAAGTCAGGAAAGAGTTTGGTGTAGAAAAAGAAAGAGAAAAATCAGAGCAACTGGAGGGAGAGAAGGAGATTGGTACAGATGGGGGTGTAGAGATATAAAACAGCCAAATTATGCAGAATCTTATAGGCCACAGTGTAAAGAGTTTCGATTTTATTCACTTATGACTGAGTAAAGAGTTTCGATTTTATTCACATTTGACTGAGTTGTCACTGAAGAGTTTAGGCACAGGGTGTCATACTTTAATTTCTGTTTTAAGATCTTATGATCATTCATCTTTCTAAAGCTGTCACCCCCTGCTTTCAAAACTTGTGTCAAAGAAACAAATATTACATGATTCTACTTACATAAGGGGCCTAGAGCAGTCAAATTCAGAGACAGAGAGTAGAATGGTTGCCATGGGTTGGGGGCTGGAGGGAACGGTGAATTATTGTTTTAATGGCTACAGAATTTCAGTTTGGAGATATCTAGAGAGAGATGGCTGTGAGTGTTCCTCAACCATTTGAAATGTGTCTAATAGCACTGAATTATACACTTCAAATTTGTTAAGGTGGAACTTGTTATATTTTTCCAAAATTAAAAAAATATTAGAAGCCCAAGTTATAAAAAATTGAAAGCCCAAGTTATAAAACAAGTATCTGTTTGGTAAATGCCTCATTGTCTACCAAGTGTAATTCAAATTCCCTAATGTGGCAGAAAAGGTTCTTTGGTTGGATCCCAACCTAGCAGTCAAGGTATAGCATCCCCTCTTGCCCAAATGATTCCACTATCTGCAGACAAATCCCAAGCTTCTGTAATTCCAAAGCATTGTTCAGGCTGTTACTTCTCCTGGGAATTGTACTCTGATCTTTCAGATGCTTCCTAAACCTCCAAAGTCCAGCCAACTAATAGTCTGCCTCCCCCCAACCTCCCTTCTCTCATCCCTGTGGCTTCTGGATGGGCACTGACATGGATAATGTTGTTAATGTTTCTGCTCCTTAACTAGGCAGAGGGTGCCCTGAGAACAGGGACTGTGCTGTTGATTCATGTCTGATCTAAGGCCTAGTGCTGTGCCTGGTGGACAGTATGCTCTTGAGAATAATCAGCAATACCCTCATAATACTAAAGTGTCAGTGCAGAGTGCATTCCAGTGAGACCAAGCTATCGTGTCTTCCCATGGTGGCATGGCTTGGAGGGGAAACCCTTTATTTCAGGGAAATAGAGTCATGAATGAAAAGGACATTTCTGTTTCTATATGACCATAGATAAGGTCCTGAGCCTTATTTCTTCGTTGGCAAAGTGAAATTTAATCCCTAAAAGATTATTAGGATTAGATGAGATATAATTTGGAACAAATACTGGCATAGACCCTACTATATAGAAAATGTTGAATAAATGGAAGCTCACTTTGGTTATTATAGTTGGTGCCAAAAAAGGACAGCCGTTATTATTATATCCAGTTGTTACTTTTGAATTGAGTGAGTTTTGCACTGTCTCTCCTGCTACATTTTGCTAGCTAACAAAGCAATATATTTTCTTAGTAGATCTATAATACTTAGCAAGGTTTCTTCTATATGGTATAGGTGTTCGATAAATATTTTTAGGTTGGCCAATAAATCATTAGTAAAGAGGGTCATACTGAATTTTATAGATTTTTTTCACATTCATCAGGAACATTTTGAATATGAATCTATGAACTATCAAGATTAAAAAATTCAATGCAAACAAGTATACTAAAATATGGGAGTGGTATAAATATTATGAACCTTAATAAGGCAAATGTACAGTAGAGGTTGTAATGAATCAGAATAGAAAAGTGGTTGCCAGGATGGGGGTGTGGGAGAGCAGAAATAGGAAAAGGCTAGGGGAAGGGTACAGAGTTCTGAGGATATGATATAAAACATGGTAACTACAGTATAACACCATATTGCATAATTGAAATTTGCTAAGCGAGTATGACTTAAATGTTATCATACACACAGGCACAAAGATAAACGTGTGAGGTGATGGATGTGTTAATTAATTAGATGAAGGGAAGCCTTTCACAATGTATACATACATGAAATCACCACGATGTACACTTAAATATCTTACAATTTTCTATGTCAATTATGTTTCAATAAAACTGAAATTAAGAATATATATATATAATGAAGACTATATATATTCATATATATAACGTATATATAAAAGAGCAGATAATTCTGACTCACCTCTGTTCCCACAAAGAATTTTGTGCAGAAGTCCTCTATTGGCTTGAGATGATTGGCCAACCCACCTTCCAGATTGTAGTACGGGTTCATCTCTCCTGCCTTCACTGTTTTGCTCTGGGCTAATAATACTTGGTCTTTCAGAGGAGTATGAATAGAAGAAACACATATTTACAGTAAAAGACATTTTAAAATATGGTTAGTTTATATTTTTTATCCCTTGCTACATACCTCTGCCCTATTCTCTCTCCAGTGTGGCAGGCATAAGTATAAACATCTTTAAACTTCTAATTTAGCACCTAGAACACTCTTTCAAACCAAAGCATATGCAGGAACCCTTGCATGTAAAACTGATCAAAATCTTCATTGCTGTGATTAAAGTGTTTCCTGGTGGGAAGAGGGAAGACCCCTCTATCTACTTTCAGGGGCTCCATTTTTTAAAAAAGATTTCATTTATTTGAGAGAAAGAGAGAGAGGGAGAGTATAGAGGCAGAGTGAGAAGCAGACTCCCCCCTGAGCAGAGAGCCTGACATGAGACTCGATTCTAGGACACAGAGAACATGACCTGAACCAAAGACAGATACTTAACCGACTGAGCCACCCAGGTGCCCTCAATTAGGTAATTTAGCTTTGTATCCTGCTTTTCTGTTCTCTTAAAGATATTATCTTGAGCATGTTCCTAGGTCACTTATTAGTTATAAAAAATGTGATAAATTTCTGGGAAAGATAGAGAAATATACGCTCATCTAACCCTACTCACCACATTTCAATATATCATCATCTAGGTTATATCACCCACAGGAAAACAAACAAATGAACATAAAAAATAACCAGCAATGGGCAGTTTGGGTGGCTCAGTGGTTTAGCACCACCTTCAGCCCAGGGCGTGATCCTGGAGACCCGGGATTGAGTACTGCATCGGGCTCCCTGCATGGAGCCTGCTTCTCCCTCTGCCTGTGTCTCTGCCTCTCTCTCTTTCTGTGTGTCTCATGAATAAATAAATAAAATCTTAAAAAAAAAAAACAACAACCAGCAAACATTAAATGAAAACTAAAATAGAAAAATATCTCAGCTATACTAAAAATATACATTCTTTTTAAAAACATAGCATAATTCTGGACAAAAGTAAAAAACAATTATGATTTCATTGGTACAATCAACAAATGCTTCCTTTATTAGAGATATACATGCTTTGGACAGTCTCCTTTCCCAATAGGTAGGACATCAAAAACAAGTTTTGAAGTAAGCCAAACATTCATGTTTGGCTTTTATTTTTATTTATTTTTATTTTTTAAAGATTTTACTTATTCATTCATGAGAGACACAGAGAGAGAGAAAGAGAGAGAGAGAGAGAGCGCGCAGAGACATAGGCAGAGGGAGAAGCAGGCTCCATGCAGGGAGCCTGACGTGGGACTCAACCTCGGGACTCCAGGATCACGCCCTGGGCCAAAAGCAGGGGCTAAACTGCTGAGCCACCCAGGGATCCCCGAAGCCAGACTTTTAAATAGCTGTATTACAAACTATCAGTCAACATTTCAAGAAATAACTAGGTATATTTAACCTCATTGTTCTTACTAAAAGATATTATTCATAATATATTTAACAAGAGCAAAAAGGCCTTTTGTATTCATTTAATATATAAAAATATTAAAATATTTATGTCAAATTCTTCACTCTCATTTCAATGTCTATTTTCTCTTTTTAAATAATATACATTAATATATTAATATTAGTAGAGTAGAACACATATATAATTTATAGATAAATACACACTCATTTGGAATGTGTGCTCAAAAATGTTTCCTGATGGGTACAAGATGGAAAAGTTTAGAGCCCTCTGGTCTAATAAGGGGAGCCATGAGCCTGATCCAGGGGTCAGTCCTGGTAATGCAAAGGAAGAGGCAAATGTGAGATGCACTGTAAAGGAAGATATAGTTATCCTAAGTGAGGGACTGGATGTAGGGACCTGAGGAGAGAGACAGAGGTGACTCAAGCTCTGTTCTGGACACACTGACATTGAGGGAAGAGATTGGGTTCAAACCCAGGAGATAGAGAGAGGTGAGGTGTAGCATTCTCAGCAGAGTAAGAGTGGACCAAGTTACTGAAAGGGGTAATAAGGAAAGCACACTGCTGAGGTAAGAGTTTGAGATACATCCATGATAAGAGGGCAGCAGGGAAAGACCAAGGAGAGAAACTGAAGAAGTATCAGGAAAACCACAAAAGCCAAGGCAGGAGCTCTGAGAAAAGGGTTTAATGTGGTGGAGTTAAAGAGAATGAGGCCAGAGTAAAATGTGATTGTCTACTGTGTTTATTCAGACTTGACTGGAATAACTGGCATATTTATTAAATTCAGCCTCATCCTCATGAATTTTCCATTCATGATTTCCATCTCAAGGGCCTGAGTTACATAATAATAGGAGCTAACACTTACTGAGTGCTTACTGCTTGACTACATGCCAGGTACTGAACTGTATGCTCCACATGCACCCTTTCACTCAATCCTCACAGTAACTCCTCACTAATTCTCCTTCCAGGATGATAAAGGATAATCAGAGAGATTAAGTAGCTTGCCCGAGTTCTCACATAAGGTGGCTTACATTTATTGTGAGTTGACAAAGAGCTGTTCTTCAAGCTGTATATATATTAACTCATTTTATCTTCACAGTTTTCCATGAGGTAGTTACCTTCATTATTTACTTCCCTTATCTTCACATCTCTCTTTCCAAACAGGTTTATTAAAAACAAAAAGAAAAAAAGAGGAAGGCACAGAGAGGTATAGTAATTTGACCTGGTCAAATAATAAATGGTGGCCTTGGGATTTAAACCCAAACTCCAGAATCCACATCCTTAACTACTATGCCGCAGTGCTCAGAAGAATTTAACCAAGGGTCTGAAGCAATTCCAAAATAGGAATTCCAAAAACATTTAGAGCAAAGTCTCCCTCAGCAGAGTAAACAAAAAGGACATCGGAAAGTGAGCGCTCAGCAGGGCATGGAGTATTGCAGATCTAAGGTGGCAGGTGAAAGCCACGCGGCCTATAGCCACTAGGTGGCAACACAGCACCAGACAGTGGGCTGGAGAGCATTCTCAAGAGCAAGTGGTGGTGGAACAGTGTGAACTTGGATTCTTGATGGAAGGTCGAAGGAGAACCAAGCATAGAGTCAATACACAAAATGTGGTCAAGAAGCGTATGAGTGTATTCTAGTCAATAGGTTCAAGTCTGGCGAGAGTAAGTGGATGGCTGTCTGTGTGTCCTAAGGAGATGCAAAATATCGTAATGAGATCTCAAATAAAGTTCTAAGAGTTGGCCATCTACACAAGAGGCAGGTCATGACCAAAGTAACTGCCTTCAGTTATGAGAGGCATGTGTTAGCAAGATCCTTTGAGATTACTAACTGAAATTTAATTTTCTCCAGGACTCACGATACTGCCTGCAACAAAGACTTCTGAACGCACGTAAAGGGACATGGTCAACTACAGTCACAGCTGAGAATCTAAAAAAGTAATCTATCCATTCTCTTTATGAACCGATTTAGCAAAATATACCTTTCTCCAAGAAAGATTCACAAAATGACTTCATCTGGAAAGAGAACATTCATTTGATGGGGAGTATTCTTGTTTGATGACGTTTGAGTCATGCTTCAAGATTCACTTTAGATAGGTTCTTCCTTAAGTAGATATAGATATATATCTATCATACTAAAAGGTAAGCTCCATAGGAGCAGGGAATTATCTTTTCATAGCTGTATCCTCAGAGGCCTAGTACTTTGCAAGATTTTAATATGTGTTTGGAATAAATGCAGATATAAGTATAGAGATAAAAATTGTTCTTTAAAAAAAAATTAAGGGATTACAATTACTAAATCACAATCAAGTGGAGTTTATCTCAGGAATGCAGGGCTAGTTTAACATTCAGATATTAATCAAAGTAATTCACCAAATTTATAAGTTTAAAAAGAAAAAAAGCATATGATTATCTCCAAAAATGCAGAAAAATATTTTGACAAAATCCAATATTAATGGGTATATAAAAGGGAACTTCTTGAGGGCACCTGGGTGGCTCAGTGGTTGAGCGTCTGCCTTTGGCTCAGGTCGTGATCATGGGGTCCTGGGATTGAGTCCCGCATTGGGCTTGCCACAGGGAGCCTGCTTCTCCCTTTGCCTATGTCTCTGCCTCTCTCTCTGTGTCTCTCATGAATAAATAATAAAATCTTAAAAAAAAAAAAAAGGAACCTCTTCAACCTGATAAAGGATTCTGTGAAAACCCAACAGCTAACATCATACTTAATGGGTTAAAGACTAAATGCTTTCTCCCTAAGATCTGGAATAAAGCAAGAATGCTCTCTAATCACTTTGACATCCTGAGGGTTCTAGCCAATGTAATCAGCTAAAAAAAAATCATATAGATCAGAAAAGAAGAAGTAAAACTGTCCTTATTTACAGATGACATTATTATCTACATAGAGAATCCAAAGGACATTATCATCTATCAAAGAAAACCCAAATCAATCTACAAATAAACCACTATAATGTGATTTTAGGAAGATTGCAGGATACAAAATCAATACAAAGAATCAATTCTCTTTATACACTGGTAACGAACAATCAAATTAAAAATGTGCAAGTACAATTTACTAGAGCACCAAAAAAATGTGAAAGACCTAGAGACAAATATGTCAAAAGAAGTGAAAGAACTTTACACTAAAAACTATAAAACATCACTGAGAAATTAATGAGCTAAGTTGATGAGGAGATGTACTAATGAGTTGAAAGACTATTTTGCAGACACCAAATTCTTAGAGTACTGATTTACAGATTGAACACAATTCCAATCAAAGTCAGAGCAGACTTATGCAAGACAAAATACAAAATTCATATGGGAAAGCAAAAAACCTAGAATGGTCAAAAACCACTTTAAAAAAGAAAAAAGTTGAAGGACTAGCACCAATTTCAAGATTAATTACAACGCTACAGTAATCAAGATGCTGTGCTATTGGTGGAAAGACAGACACATAGATCAATAGAACAAAATTGAGTTCAGAAATGGACTCACACATACTTGGACAAGTGATTTTTGACAAAGGTACAAGAGCAATCTGGTGGAGAAAGGATAGTATCTTCAACAACTGATGCTGGAATATCACACACAAATGAACTCTGATCCATAATTTGTGCATAGGAAAAAACATCTCAATAAAGATCATAAACTTAGTTATAAAACTATAAAACTCCTAGAAAAAAAAATCCCAACCTTCAGTTAAATTCAAAACCAAAATCGTGACCCATGAAAGAACAAACTGATACTCAAAAATTGAAAACGTCTGCTTTTCAAATGGCAAGGTTAGGAGAATAACACAATATTTTAAAAGAATGTAAATCACAGACTGGGAGAAAATATTTGCAAGTCACATATCTGATAAAGGACTAGTATGCAGAATTTGTTGAGAGCTCTGAAAACTCAATTATAAGAAAACAATGGAAGTAAAGAATGGGTAAAAGATACGGACATTTCACCAAAAAAGATATCTATGGCAAAAAATGCATGCAAATATGCTCAACATCTTTAGTCATTAGGTAAATGTAAATGAGATATCACCACACCTGTTTTAGAATGGTTAAGTTGAAAAGACCAGCCATACCATCTGTTCATGAGGATGTGGAAAAATTAGAACTCTCCTACACTGCTCGTTGGAATGTAAAATGGTATAACCACTTTGTAAAACACTTTGGCGATTTCTTTTTTCTTTTTTTTTTTTATTGGCATTCAATTTGCCAACATATAGCATAACACCAAGTGCTCATCCCATCAAGTGCTTTGGCAATTTTTTAAACATACACCTGCCATATGATCTAATTATCCCATTCCTAGGTATTTATCCAAGCAAATAAAAGCTTATGTACATACAAAGCCATGTATATGTGTATGTATATGTAATAGGGCTGTGCTGAAAACAGTATTACGTTTTATTGTATGTCAGTTATACCTCAATAAACTTAAAAGTGAATACGGAAAAAGCCACACTTTTAAAAGATATGATATCCTTACTATCGATTGGATAAAGAGAGTAACATCCTCATGAGCATCTTTTTTCCATTAATTTAAAAAATAAGAGTAGGGCATTTAATGAGTTACTCTTTACAAGTTACATTAACCTCTCTCAGTCTTGGTTTCCTTAATCATAAAATGGTAACAAAAATTCCCAGCTTGCAGGATTGTCATGATCATCTATTTTACTCATCATTACACTCCCAGGGCCTAGCATAAAATAAACACTTTATAAATACTTGGTAAATGAATGAAAGCATGTGCAGTATTAGCTAGCACAGTACCTAATTCATGACTGGAATTCAATGAATTATAGCTGACAGTTGAATACAAAAGAAGTGGAGGAGAGAACTTACTTCCTTCTGGAATGAAGCAGGCCCAAACACATAAAAATATGCAATGTTTTAATACTGCTTAGAAAGGGTCATTAAAAATTTAGTGATTCTTTTTTTTTTTTTAATATGGGGTCTTGGATTGTATCTATGAGACACACAGCTTCAAAGCAAGTTTTGCCCAAGCAGGGTATTAGATACATATTACGTTTTTCCAAGATATTATATCATTTAACTGAACACTCAACAATTCATAAATGGAAATCCATTTGACAAAGCAAATATTTGGAAAGTACTTCAGTATCTAGTGATACTTGTACATTTTCATTACGCATTGCTCTTGGGGTGGGATATTCATGCACATCTTTATTTTAATAAAGATTTTAATTAATATTTAAAATATTAACTATTTTAATAGTTTTATACGTATGCCCTTCAATTACTTCAACAAAGGTGTAGGGGTTGAGTTGAGATAGATTTAAAAAGCAATTGTTATTTCTCCACTCTGTTTTATCATGGTGTTGTCCAAATACTCATTTTCTATTATATTCTGACTAAAAATGGGTAATTCATTTCTAACACTCATGACTTACTTTGCTAGACTCAAGATATGTCCATTCTATAGAATTATTCTTTGAGCATATATGGATTTATTAAGACAGCTTTGTAAAAACTTTTTTAATGTATTGAGTTCTCAAAAATATACTTGATACATGTTTATGAAACTAAACTGAATTCCATCATCAAATCTTTGTGTATGTATAGGCAGTTTTAATGTGTTGGCTATACGTTTTGGTTTTGTCTTTGTTTTGAGAGAGAGAAAGAATCTTAAGCAGACTCCATGCCCAGCGCGGAGCCTGAAGCAGGGCTCCACCTCACAACCCTGAGATCATGACCTGAGCCGAAATGCTTAACCCATTGAGCCACCCAGGTGCTCCTGTGGTTATAGCCATTATAAATTTCCATAGTGGAGGGTTTGATTTTCCGTACTGTTTTTACAAATCAGACTATCTTAGAAAAGAACTTACTCTGGACCTAACCAATCACTAATATTTAAACTACTATATGCCATCTTAGTAAGCAAAGGCAGTTACCTTGTGATTTGCAAAGATTGTCTTCACTCAGGCTGAGCTTGGTTGGGCAGTGGTCTAAACTTGTTTCTCCTTTAGACAGCCTTATCTTTTGGGAGAACATATAAGAAAGATTATTTCCATATATTCTGTGGGTGATTTATTCTTGCTTTTTCCTCCCACCCCCAGACGGCTGTTCCCCACCTCCCTCCCCTTGTCCCTTTCCCATTCTCCCTTGGATTGATGGTTGCTTTCCCCCACAGACAGTGCCTAAACCACAGTTTCTAAACCCCTGTGACTAAAAGAAGCCTGCTCAGGGGCTCATTTCTAAATCCTACTCTCGTCTGTTTTTCTACATTTTTCACTTAAAGCTCCAGGAAGTTGTGTGGGGTCTTTTCATCTGCAGGCTGACTGCTGAGTCTCCTTGGGGACATGCGTGCCCTTGAGTTCCAGAAGTGGCCCCGGATCTGCACCAGAATGGGAAGCTGTGACACTTTCTATTCTTCCCTCACAGCTTCTGCCCCACGTTTCTCCATCAGGATATTTGTCCACATGTTTCCAGTTATTCCCGGGTGAGTTTCTGTTTGTTCGTTTCTATTTATTTGTTTATTTATTTATTTATTTATTTATTTATTTATTTATTTATTTATTTCTGGGGAAGGAAGGCGGGGCTGGGTGTTCGTTTCTTTTTATTTTATTTTATTTTATTTTTTTTTTTTTATTTTTTTATTTTTTGTTCGTTTCTTTTTAAACAATTTACAGCTCAGTAAATCCTACCCCAGGAAATTCCTAATCCTCTAATTTCTAATCCCAGCTACTTCAGGAATATTCTCACCCCTCTGTGCTCTTTCTTCCATTTATAGCAAATACATCATACTGTAATTCTAGTCATACTTGTAAAATAAAGGAAAAAAGTATTCAGTTTGGAATTGGAACTAGCCATTCTAAAAAAAAAAAAAAAGAGTCATCAGTGTCAGAAGCCCATTCATACTTTCCACACATATTCCATCCACAGCCATATCTTCTTAAAGTTGCTTTTCTTCAAAGCTCTGCCTTTCAATAAAAGTACAAATAATTTCTCTTTTAACTACTTTCAGTTTTGTTTGGTCATAGGTATCAAAATGCTGTTTCCTACTATGTGCAAAATATGCAGAATTTTGCCTATACTAGGGATTAAAATTAGCTTTCCAGGCTATCTTGAGAGCCTGCTGATTTACAAGCAACTGCTTATGCCAATGAATAATTAGTATACAAACCATCAGTAAGTTGTGGTTTGTCTGTACATGAACAAATATCAATCTTGAGTTCACAAAAATTGTGATTTCTGGTTAGGCATCATAATAATTCTCAATGAAAGAATTTATTGGCTAAATGAATACATGAATTATAAAGTCCTATGTTAGTTTGAGCTGCTGTACTTCTAGAGTATGTGTATATAAGTATGTAAATGCAAATATATAGTGTATGTAAACAAGTAGAATGGACTAAATTGCATGTAACTTACCTTAGTGAGAGGTTTCCAGGAGAGATCAAGATGCAGAAATGTAGATGGTACATCAAAAGGTATTTCAATATTTTCTTCTTTCTTTTTCTCTACTGATTGTGGGGTTAAAGCCTTCTGTGGTCTGATATCCCAAAAACATATTGTGCTTTAAAAAAAATTCACATTTTATTTAGTACAAGTAAGAGATGAAGCCTTAGGACTACCATACTTTATCCTGCTCCACATTAGCAATGTGATCATGGTTGTATTTTAATATCTCTGAAACTAAGATTTTTATGAAATGGAACTGTTTTGCATTTTATATTTTAGAGAATTATATTATTTATAGGGTTATTTGATGACTTTGCTAGTATTGACACTAATAATATGTGAGAGCTGAGTTTGGAGATTGACAACATCTTTTTTTAACATAACAACTTTATTAAAATATAACTCATATAGCACAAAATTCACCCATTGAAAGCACACTATTCAGTGGTTCTTAATATAGTCACAAAGCTGTGCAACCATCATCACAATCGATTTCACCCAAGAAGAAACCTTGTACAGATTGGCGGTCACCCTTCTTGCTCCTCAGCTTGTCCCACCAGCCCTAGACAATAATAATCTACTTCCTAACTGTATACATTTGTTTACTCTGGACATTTCATATAAATGGAATCAATCTGACAATATGTAGCTTTTTGTGACTAGCTTCTTTCATTTAGCATATTTTCAAAGTTCATGCATGTGGTAGTGTATTTTTTATTTAAGATTTTATTTATTTATTCGTAAGAGACGCACAGAGAGAGGCAGAGACAGAGGGAGAAGCAGGCTCCTCACAGGGAGCCTAGCCTGATGTGGGACTTGATCCCTGAACTGGGATCACACCCTGAGCCAAAGGCAGATGCTCAACTCCTGAGCCAGCCAGGCGTCCCTATGTGGTAGTGTATATCAGTATATAATTTCTTTGTATTGCCAAATAATATTCCACTATATGGAATCTACCAGTTTATCCATTCATCAGTTGATGGACTATTATAAATAATGCTGCTATGAACATTTGTGTTTAAGTTTTGTGCAGATGCATGGTTTCACTTGGGTATACATTGAGGAATGTAATTGCTGGATTGTATGGTAACTTCTGTGATTGATCTTTTGAGGAACTGCTAGATTGTTTTCCAAAGCAACTATGTCTTTTTACATTCCCATCAGCAATGTGTGAGGCTTCCAGTTTCTCTACATCCTTACCAATACTTGCTAATTTTGTCTTTTTTATTATAGCCATCTTAGTGGAGGAAGTTGTGTTCCATGAGAATTGAACTAGATTTGCATTTGCCTGTGCTTTGGATATTATATGTAGGAAATCACTATCTAATCCAAGGTCATGAACACTTATGCTTATATTGGTTTATATTTTCTTCTAAAATTTGCATAGTTTTAAATCTTATATTTAGGTCTTTATTCCATTTCTAGTCAGTTTTTGTATACAGTGTGAGGCAAGGGTCCAACTTCATTCTTTTGCTTGCAGATATCCAGATGTCCCAGTACCATTTGTTGAAAAACTAGTCTTTCTTCATTAAATTGTCTTGGTACCCTTATAGAAAATCAATCATCCATAGACATGTGGGTTTATTTCTGAACTCTATGATTTCTATGTCTATCCTCCCGTCAGTGTCAGTACACCTGTCTCTAGCTGCAATTTGAGATCAGGAAGTGTGAGTCTTCCAACTTTGTTCTTCTTTGTTAAAGTTGTTGCTTTGGCTATTTTAAGTCTCATTGTGGTTTTGATTTGCATTTCCCTGATAGCTAATGTTGAACATCTTTTCATGGGCCATTTGTATATTTTTTGAAGAAAATGTCTATTGATGATCTTTGCTCATTTTTACATTGGGTTGTCTCTTTATTGTTGAGTTGTAAGAGTTTTTTGTTTGTTTTTTTTTTTGAGTTGTAAGAGTTTTGCATATTCTGGATAGCAATTTCTAACCAGATATATGATTTGCAAATATTTTCTTCCATTCTGTAGACTGTCTATTCAATTTTTTGATTGTGCTTTTTGAAGTACAAAAATTTTGATGAATTTCAATTTTTTATTTTACTTTTTTAAGATTTTATTTATTTATTAGACAGAGAAAGAGAATACTAACAGGGGAAGTTGCAGAGGAGGAGGAAGAGGCAGGCTCCCTGCTCAGCAGGGACTTGATCCCAGGACCCTGAGATTATGACCTGAGCCGAAGGAGCCATCCAGGTGCCCTCAATTTATTTTTTTCTTTTGTAGCTCGTGTTTTTGGTATCATATACAAAAGACATGACATATATATATATATAATATATTGTAAACATATACTATATAATATAAATATAATACATAATCTAAACATATGTACATTTATAGTGAAAACAAAACCTACACAGGCAATTTTGGATTTAATGTGCTTTGTACATGGTAAATATCCAGTAAAAGTTATTTCTCCTTCCTTACAGGTTGATTATTGATTATAAAAATAAATAAGAATGTATATGAAAATTCTTTATAAAGCTCCTCACATATATAGAGTATTATTTTGAGTGTAATAAACTTGGTAACACACTTACAGTGATACTTATACATTACACAGTATTTTTAGTATAAAGGTCTTTGTGCTAATTTTGTGAAAACATATGATGAGGTTGGCAAAGAATATGCCATATTAGCCCCATAATTTCTTTCACTGAGATTATGAGTAATCTGATTAATAAACTTAAGATATTATTAAAGAATTTAGATGAGTAAGTTAAAGTATTTAGATAAATGGATAGTAACTCAAGTAAGACTAAAAAAACTTTTTTTGTAAAGATTTTATTTATTTATTCATGAGAGACAGAGAGAGGCAGAAACACAGGCAGAGGCAGAAGCAGGCTCCTCACAGGGAGCCCAATGCAGGACTCGATCCCCAAACAGGGATCATGCCCTGAGCCAAAGGCAGACATTCAACCGCTGATCCACCCAGGCATCCCTAAAACTTTATTCATTTATGTGACTTAATAAATATTAATCATTTATTCATCTTAATAAATAAATTCATGAAAGTATTAATCATTTTTATGTTGTCAAAACATAAATCCTTGGGAGAACACCACAAATGACACAAAAAGATCTGTTTTAAACTATAATCATAATTGGTTTAAAATTGTTTTTCTAGGGACGTCTGAATGGCTCAGCCATTGAGCATCTGCTTTCAGCTCAAGGTATGATCCTTGGTTAGGAATCAAGTCCCACACTGGCCTCCCCACAGGGAGCCTGCTTCTCCCTCTACCTGTGTCTCTTCCTCTCTCTAGGTGTCTCTCATGAATAGATAAATAAAATCTTAAAAAACAAAACAAAAACTGTTTTTCCAAATAACAAAGATCTTGAATCTCATTTACAGCATTAATTTGCATTATCTATGAAATGATTTTGCTAAATACAGATAACTTCAGTTGAACTTTTTTTTTTTTCAGTTGAACTTTCTGCATAAATTAGTCACATACTCTTTTTGTGGGTCTTAAAAAGTCAATTAATTAACTTTTTAAATTCTAATATAATTAACATACAGTGTTATATTAGTTTTAGGTATGGAAACTAATAGAATTCAACAATTCTGTATGTTATTCAGTGCTCATCATCATAAGTGTACATAACCCTCTTCACCTAGTTCATTTATCCTCCTATCCATCTCCCTTCTGGTAACCACCAGTTTGTTCTCTAGTTAAGAATGGTTTTTTTGTTTTTCTCATTTTTTGTTTTGTTTCGTAAATTCCACATATGAGGGAAATCATATGGTATTTGTCTTTGACTGACTTATTTCACTTAGCATTATACCTTTGAGATCTTTGTACGTTGAGGTAAATGGCAAGGTTTCATTATTTTTTATTGCTGAGTAATATTCCATTGTTTGGTCACATCTTCTTTATCAATAGAAACTTATTTTTATCTTATTCTATATTATAAGACCCTTAGCAGAGCTGAGATAGAAAGACTAGGACTGGTAAGTTTTCCAAATAACTAAAAGTCACCTTTTCTAAATGCATAAACTTTCTTTTTTAACAACTTCTAAAAGAATTATTTCCAGAATATTCTAGAATGTTTCCAAATTCAAGGGCCATTGTTATAACCAAAAATCAGGGACATATGTCTTAAATATAATAAAACATATAATATTTTAAGTCTGTTCAGTGCTTCTAAATATTTTTCAAGGCTTCTGAAGAAGAGTACAGTTTTGCATTCGGTTGTTTAGAATCAACATCATACCATAAATATTGCTCCATGAAATCACAACAATTTTCATTGTTGTATAATATTCCATATGGCCCTACTGGTGGTCCTTTTGGGCAATAACTGTCCCCTCCCACCATGTTTTTTTGTTTTTTAGCAACAGCATTCTAATTGGCTTTTGGGGAGGGGCCCCTTCCCCATTGCATGCAGTCAGGTTGGAACTGTCATTCAAGGTGCTCTGCCCTTTCCTGTGTGGCCAAAGGGGTGAGTTTCTGATGTAACAGGAGTCAGGTTCATTCAGATGGAAGGTGCTGGCCATTTACTCCTGCTATGCAAATCCACGGGGCTGTTTCTGAGGCCTGAGTCAGCTCTTTGATTTATCAACATCATTATTTACTACCTATAGTATATATATGCATATATGTATTTATATACACCCACACACAACTCTCTCTCTACATGTACAATGAGTTGTGGGAGGATAAGTTATGGGTACTTGCCTTCAAAGCCTCGTTTTCTCTATCCATAAGTATTTTTCAGAGTTGTTGCAAATATAAAAATAGTTAACCTTTTGAAGCACCTATGAGAGTATTGGCATAAACTTCTAATAAGTTGATTTTATTCCCTTAAGATAACCATAGTCAATTTCTGTTGCTTGCAATCACAGAATCTTACCCAATATTTGTCCACAGGATGAATGATGTGTCTCTCACCCCTTGCCCATGGCTCCTATTAATGTTACTTATGCCTTCATCTTCCACTCCATAGCCTTCAGCTTCTATGGACTAAGGTGCCCTTAGTCCATTGAGATCAAAACTCTTTGGAACACTCAAGCTTTGCCAGTATTTGAAGACAAGATAAATAATATTACTCTTCATGTTTCCTACTTCGTTGTGAGTTTTTAGTTCCATAAATTGGGAGATGTAATTTTATTTAAACAAACATTCTTTTTTTTTTTTTAAACAAACATTCTTCAACATAGTTACCAACTTGTTTATCAAAAGAATTTTCTATAAATTTGCAATAAAAATGTAAAACTTTTCCACTGTTAAAAAGCCTTCCCAATTAAATGGTGCAATCTTTGTGAGATAAAATTGATGTAAATTTAGTGTGAGAATGTAAAGAAGCAGCATAACTCTGGATAATGTTTTTCAACATTATCAACCCTGAAACCTAATTAATTCTTTTTACACCATATTTGTGTCTAAAAGTATTTTGTCAACCAGCAACCATCTATAATATTCTGCCCTATTGTTAATATCAGGTTTAATTGCTACAATAAAGATTATTTAAGGAACAGAAGAAACTAATGATTTTAGAAGCATCTAAGAAAAAATATATAAAAAAGAAAAAACAATATATTATATGAAAACATTTTAGGTAGTGTTTAAAATAGGACTGTGATGTTGTGAATTATAAGATATATCAATCTGTTCTTCTTCAGGATTCTAGCAGAGTTTCTGAAACCCTTGGAATTACCTAGATGGTGAGAGTAGTTAAAGTGCCTTTTGTTATGTTAATGAGGCGCCATTTGGAACGCTCCTAAGGATTGGGGTGGGTTGCCAGTGGAGCCAACCTTGTAATGAGAGAATTGGAATTTTCAGTTCCACCCCCTGACTTCCAAGGAGGGGAGACCTACAGGAGATTGAGTTCAGTCACCGCTGGCCAAAACTTAACCAATTGTACCTATGTAATGAAGCCCTGTAAAGCCTCAGGTCAGGTTTCAGAGAGCTTCCTAGTTGGTGAACACGTGGAGATTTGGGAAGAGTGAGCACCAAGAGAAGGTATGGAAGCTCCTCACCCCTTCCCCATACCTTGCCTGTGCATCTCTTCCATCTGGCTGTTCCTGAGTTACACTCTTTCGTAATAAGCCAGTAATCTAGTAATTAAAATTTTCTCTTAGTTCTGTGAGCCACTCTAGGAAATTAATCTTTCCTAAGGAAGGAATCTTGGGAATTTACTATCTGCAGCCAGTGACAAGTACAGCTAAGGACCTGGGTTTGTGACTGGCATGTGAGGTGGCCACCCCACCCACTGTGACTTTGAAATTGAGCCAAGAACACTAATAAAGACATACCAATCAGCTGAACATGTGACAAGCTGACAGCATATTCCACTTCGATTCTCAAAGACAGAACCCATTCTGTTAATCTGTTTTTTTAAAAACACAAGAAGTTAAGTTCTGCATACCTAGAACATAATGACTTTCCTCAAAGCATTTTACTTTTATAATATTTTCTCCTTTGTTTTGAATTTTATTAAAAGAATATAACACTATCACAGAAATTTGGAGAATAAGGCTTAAAATGTAATTCTGACGTGTATTTTTTCCAGTCCTTTTTTTCACAGAAACAGTCTGACATAATTTTAACTAGCATGCATAAAAATTTCTTTTTTTTCTTTTTTTTTTGCATAAAAATTTCTAAGATTTTTCCAGTTGATGTAATTTGAACACTTACCTGTGTTACTAATAAATCACTTTAACAGTTTTATATTATACATATTATACTTGATTTAATTATCCATTATATCATTTCCATTATAATTTCATTTCCATTATAATTAGAAATGTAGGTTCTTTTGCTTTTTTTACTATTAATGATGGAATAAAACATGAATTTTTTATGAGATTGTTGAGCAGATAAGGTCAGTAGAAAAGAGTTTAGCGTTACAATAGATACCCACAGTCTCCTAGCACTGGCAAGAGTCCAAGGAGGGTTCATGGCTCCTCAGGGCCCTAGAAGGTCCCAAATTCCAACTAGCTAGCTTTGAAACAAGGTGAAAAAGATTTTGTGGCAATCTGTGAAGGTGCTACTCTCGAATCAGTAGGAAAACATGACTTTCCCCAATTCCCTACATTCCCGGAGGATTGATGGGCAGGACAGTAATCAAAGGTAGGTGCTCCAGCAGCAAACAGTGAGAGTAGGGGGTGGGGAAGGGAGCCAGGTGCTGCACTGCTAAGCCCTGTGGGCATCCCAGGAGCTAAGACCCTGGAAACCTGGCCAGGGACACAGCAGCCTGAACTCTCTCTGGTTTCTAACTACTGCCAACTTCTACTCATCTGATAAGCAACCCAGAGTCCATGTTGTCTCTCCTTCTACTGAGCCTTCCCTGCTGTATGAAGTGCGAGACCCCAGAAGTGTGCTTGCTTGGGGCTTTTATGTTTTAATGATTTAAACGATAACAACCATATAATAATATCATAGAAATTTGGAAAATAGGAGGTTTGAACATCAAATATAATTCTACTAATATTCTTTTCCAGTCTTTTTTCATGAATACATTTGAGATAATTTGTTAGGATGTGCATACAATGTTGTATCTTGAAGTATGAATTAGATTATTTCATAATATGAATTCTCAAAATTTGAATTACTGTTCAAAGAGTTGAAGATTTGGATGATTTAAGGGTCACACTGGCTGTCTTGCAGAAGTTTTATGTTGGAACCAGCAGTGTTAGAGTTTACTGGTTTCACTACTGCATCCTTTCTAACACAGGGTATTATTATCGATTAAATTTTTATTTATTTATTTATAGATTATTTATTTATTTATTTGACAGAGAGATAGAGAGAGCCAGAGAGCACGAGTTGGGGGCAGAATGGCAGAGGGAGGGGAGAAGCAGGGAGCCCCATGTGAGGCTTGATCCCAGGACCCTGGGACCATAGCCAAAGCCAAAAGCAGACACTCAACCAACTGAGTCACTCAGGTACCCCTATTAAATTTTTATTCAGAAATTAAATAGATCCCAAATAGTATATTATTGCTGCTTTATTATTAATTTCTTTGATATTAGAAAGCCTGAATGATTTTCATGTTTATCTAGTAATTGTTTTTCAGTATATGTTTTATTTACTGGAAATTTTGTATTTACCATATTTAAGACCAATATTTTCCTCCATTTTGTTGTTTGTTCTTTCTTCTTTAATTTAGAAATGTATGTATGTATGTTTTGAATTTCTTTCCATGTTAATTAGCTTAGAAAACTATCCCCAATCCAGAAATATGACATTCTATCATATTCTATTTTGATTTTTATTCTATTTTCCTGTGCTTTATTTTTACTTAAATTTATAATCATCTTAATTAATTTGTGTATACAGTATGAGCTGAAATGAAGTTGGAACAGAGAGTTCTTTGCATTGCCCTATCTTAAGCTCTTAGAGATCATAGAAACTATCTGGCTCTTTGCTTTGGTCCATTATAACTTCTAAGCCTTGCATAATCCATTTAAATATGTTTAAGGGCAGGGTGCCTGGGTGGTTCAGTCAGTTAAGCATCCTTCAGCTCAGGTCATTATCCCAGAGTCCCGGGATTGAGCCTCACATAGGGTTCCCTGCTCAGTGGGAAGTCTCCCTCTGCCTCTTCCCAGCTCATTCTCTCTCTCTCTCTCAAATAAATAAAATAAAATTAATTACCTTACCTAAAAGGCTAATTACCTTTTATAACTCTACTTTTCATAATATTCTTTGATACTCTCAAAGTACATAATAGACCCTTAGTATCCTTTAAGGGAAACATTTTGGGAGCTTACCCATTTCCAAATTTACTAACACCAGACTTAGTGAGTCAGGTGCATAATTACAAAGCCAAGCTGCATTGCAGGTGGTAGGCAGTCAGCTGAACTCATTCACAGCATGACTAGTTTTCACCCACCAGCCTCAAGGTGCACTCAGTTCAATATTGCCTTGGCAAAATAAAACATTACTATATGTCATGGATCTTCAGAGTTGCCTGCTCCAACTAGCTGAAATCATAAATTTTAAATCCACAAAGGCTGAGAGTGTAAAATATTTGCATTCTACTTTTACCTATCAAACTCTTCTCCATTCTTGTATTATATCATTGTTGACACCACTTACATTTTTTAGTGGTTTATAAGCCATTGAAGTTGAAACATTGGCCTTATTCTCATCCCCAAGCCAGATATTGGCAAGGCAACACCAACACAACTATTTGATGCCTGGTTCTTGGTTATTTTATGATTTTAATGTAAATGAATTGTTGACTTGAAACATGCACTTTGAATAAAATCTTCTGAAATGCACAATCCAACAGGAGAAAATTATGAGACCGTCAAGACTCACCTCAAATGTGTCAGGCAGCCAATGTATATCTGTAATTACTTTCTTATGACCATTTTCTATTGAGGAGACTGCACAGTGTCTGATATATGTTGCTTCTTTATTACTATCTGGTTCAAGGAGAAACATAGGCTGGAAAGATGCCAAAAGAAGGTTAGACGCCAATTTCAGAGAGCTAATGAGCGAATTCATACCTTATTCATTATTCCAGTTAGAGTTAGTAACTTGGAGAAATACTAGTTCAAAGAAAAACATGGTGTTTCAGTGTATCATATATGTAGGTAATAAGATTATATATTCTGCCTTTGGCTTAGTCTAAGTTCTCATGTCTAAACAAGAAGGATTGACCCACTCCCTAAAGAAATGATGATCCCATTTTTAAAGGAATGTTTCATGCATACACAGAAGGCCACGTCCCACTGTGTCTTGGTGAAGGCCCATTGGTGTTCAGGCTGAAGAATGGGGGTAAAGGTGTGCAATATGGTGGGTGAGTACTGTATCAGGAGCTGAGGAATCTCTTCCTCAGCCCTCTTGACAGCATCCACAGCTTCACAAAATCACAGTACATTATTATCAGAAAGGATTGTAACCCTTTTATTTTAGACATGAAGAAACTGATGCTTGCTGAGGTAAAAGGACATGCCCAAACTCACAGGACCACAGTCCAGAGCCTACATACATGGCCCTTCTGTCCTGTGCTCTTTCCATGACATCATGTTAGGCAAGTCACTCGGTCTCTTTATTTTATTTAACAACAACAAAAATAACTTCACATCCTCAGGTAGGTCATGCAACTTGTTTTATGGACTTTTTCACCAAGCGCCTACATAAAAGTGATTGAGAATATGTCCATGAATAGATGTGAAGGTGAAAATACTTGGTGAGGGTGAAGTGAAATAATACTTTTTTCCCACTCTATTGAGTCTTTGCATAGTTTGGCAGTTCTGTTGACAAACATCTGAATTGAAACAACTTGGAAGTGAAAAGTTATAAAAAGCTAACCTTGAGCGTGGCTTTTTTACTTCTACTACCACCTGTCTTGATGTTTTCTATGCGATCTGCATGTGCAGTAATATCCCACATGACAATCTAAAACAGAAGTAAATGTTATTATAACATATTTTCAGAAAATAGCTTATTAGGTCTTAAAAATTTCTTAAAAGCTATTGGTATTGGCATGCACTCTGATGAATCAATCTTGAAGGATAATCAAATGTAGCTGACATCTTTAGTAAGTCAGCAACTTTTAAAGCTAACATGAAAAAGAATGTTTTCTTCTCTATAAAAGTATTTTTAGCCCTTTTATTTCTGTGCTTGTGCTTGTGTTAATAAAGGCTTGCATTTTTTTAAACTCCAAGATAAACAGTATGCAATTTCCTCTGCTTTTGGGAATATGCTGTGACTGTGGGGAGAGCTGCTTTGCCTGTTCTCCAGAAGTAGTACAAACACTCAATTGTCCAAAAAGGCTGGAAAATGATGATTTCTACTTAATTAATATTCTAGCCAACTGCAAATTTGCACACACATGGATGGTCATTTTTGGAAAAATGAGAATAAAATAGAATATACAACACTAAATTAGATAAATTTTCAATGAATATAAATCATTTCAACACACTGAAATGTTAACAAAATGTCCGGATTACAGAATTGCAAGTGGTTTTATTTTCATCATTTACTTTTCTAAAATATTCTTTTTTAAAAAAAGTTTTATTTAAGTAATCTCTACAATCCAACATGAGGCTTGAAACTCACAACCCCAAGATCAAGAGTCTCATGCTCTTTGACTGAGCCAGCCAAGTGGCCCCTTTCTAAAATATTCTTAAAATTGTATCACCTTCATAATGAGTAACAAAAAGCATTTCAGTATTTGCAGGGCTTGGAGGGTGGGCTCTGGGTCATCCTTATGATCACCAGTTATTGTCGAACAAAACTGAGGGGGAAAATTGTTTTCCTGGTTGTTTTGATTCTGGATAAATGGTCATGGACACTGTAGATAGTTGTTGTTGTTGTTGTTGTTGTTTAAGATTTATTTATTTATTTTAGAGAGAGAATGGGTTAGAGGGTGAGAGGTAGAGGATTGTGAGCAGACTCCCTGCTGAGTGTGGAGCCCAATGTGGGGCTCAATTCCGTGACTGAGGTTATGACCTGAATGGAAATCAAGAGTCAGAAACTCAACTAATTGAGCCACCCAGGCATCCCCACTGTAGACATTTAAGTTTTCCATCACAAGGACATTTTCCTAGCTACACACAAAAAGTTCATATACCGTTAATGGTCAAACTCACTGGGTCACAGTGAATTTAAATTCTGATCATAAAACAGCTTTATTGAAGAAACAGTCAGTTGGAGGATAGGATATTTTTTCATATAAATTAGATAACTTAAAAGAAAAGAAGGGGATCTCTGGGTGGCTCAGCAGTTTAGCACCTGCCTTTGGCCCAGGGCCTGATCCTGGAGTCCCAGGATCGAGTCCCACATCAGGTTCCCTGCATGGAGCCTGCTTCTCCCTCTGCCTGTGTCTGCCTCTCTCTGTGTGTCTCTTATGAATAAATAAATAAAATATTTTAAAAAGAAAAAAGAAAAAGAAAAGAAGAGGGCACCTGGGTGTCTCAGTGGTTGAGCATCTGCCTTCGGCTCAGGTCATGATCCCGGAGTCCCAGGATCAAGTCCATTATCAGAATCCCCACAAGGAGCCTGCTTCTCCCTCTGCCTATGTCTCTGCCTGTCTCTGTGTGTGTCTCATGAATAAATAAATAAAATCTCAAAAAAAAAGAAAAGAAGAAAACAAATATGGTATCAAATAATAGGTATATAAATTCAGTACAATGTATGTTTTTCCAGTGAATTTCTCCTCAAATTCTGGATCATTCCCTAACTCCTACCCATAGGGAAATGTCAGAAAAGAAGTCTTGATCATGAGGTATTAATGCTTGTGTGTTTTGTTCTTCTGTGGAATCTTGTACAATATGCAGTTCTATTTCACAAATACAAACAGATTTGACTCAGTTTCATTCCAGTTCTAACTAGATTACTCTATGGACACCTCAAGCCCTGATATCGTGTCTAGCACATCTATATACCTCAGTTCTTGGCACACAATTGGCATCCATTCCTTCTGCCATACTGAATCCTTAAATTTCAAATAAACTACCTATCAAAACCTATTACAGAATGTTGTCAAAATTAAGAAATAGCTGGGAAAAAAATCCATAAGTACCTGCCCGTTTATGCAGCCTCCAGCAATGATATTAGGGTCACTTGGACAGAACTTGAAGCAAAAGATGTCATCTGGACTCTCCAGCATTAACTAAAGAAAACCCCCCAAATTCAAGAGATAATGAGAAAACCTATTAAGATCAGAGGGAGAAAATAGTAAGACAGTCAAAAGTTGAATTTGATAGCTGTGTATAAGAAACGTGGACATAGAATTCCACTTCGGGATGGGAAGTTGCTTTTGCTGAATTTTGTGAATGTTGACTATGTGCATGAGAGAGGTATGTTCTCAAGGGCCCGAGGTCTCCCCTTCCTCCACCCTGCACATGTTAGGAGATGTTGTAATTTTTTATAAACAAGAAGACTAAGCTTAGTGTTTCTGAAGCTCTGTGAGGACAAGATACTTGTCTGTTTTGTTCCTTGCTGTCGAGCTAGCACACAGTGAGCACTCAAAAAGAAACGTTGCTGAATGAGAAAAGATAGAGGTATTGCCAGTGATAATATTTCAAATTTTAAAATAATACAGAACCCAGAAGGTGCACAAACTCAAGTACCTGGAAGATAAGAAGGAAGCCCTGCAAGGAATATACCAGTGTGAAGGAATAGGTATATTAATCATCTTTGGCACCTGTGCTATATGTTAGCACCAAGCAAAATATGTGCATGCATGATGCCTGTTCTTCCTTAACCATGACCATCAAAAATATGGGGCCCAGAGGCCATTAGTTTGCCACCATCGAGCTAAAGTCTTCAGACTGGAATTGGAGTGAATCATCTTTGTTTATTTGGTACTCTGTAGCTTCTAGAGAAACTTCTACTTTTAAAATAAATTAGAAATATATCCTCCTATTGTTTTGATAGAACAAAGACAAAAGAAATCATTTATATTATTTCTTTAAGAAATGATTTGCTTGTCTTTTTAAGCTATTCTTCAAAACAGAGAATTCTTTTTTCTTCTTCTTCCTAATTTGCCTGATAGTTCAGCCACACTTCCATCATGTGGACAGGAAAGTAACTCTAGCCCACTAGAAAATGTTAGAAAATCCCTACTTACCTTTTTGTGGTAATTAGGCTGACAGGAAAGAACAAGAGATCTGTCATTTTGATCTCTAAGTCTATAATAAATAGTGTACTAGAATCTATTATAGTAAAACTGCCTGAATTCAGATGAAATCGGGAAGAAGGTAGAAGGGAAGGCTAGGGTTTCTTACGGAAAGCCTTAGTTATACAATACTTTATAGAAACAAAGTATTATATTTAAGTACATTAAAAAAAACTTAATCTAATACAATAAAGCACCTTCTCCCTAAGCAGGACTCCTTTTGAGCTGATGATGGAAATAGAACCCTGTGGGGCAAATCTGGCCCTTAGCCTTGTTTTATTTGAAGTCTGTGTTTGGCTTAGTTTTAGTTGAAACTAAACTATTTAAAAATTGGGAGATTTCACTCAAAAATTCGGATCTGGGTTCTTAACAAACGGAACTATCTGGCAACAAGAGAGCTGAAGTGTAGGTATCACATAAACGGGCTCTACTCTCTCCAGGGCTATCGTGCCATAGTCCTCACCACTCTGCATTGTTTCCCACCCGGGGATCTGTACTCATTACTGTCCCATACTGGTGATCCTCAGAACTGAGGAAATTTATGTGAAATGAACATCTATTTGCATTTGAACAAATAGTCTTGAAATAAAACCCATGAAGGAGTTTGCTTTTTAAAATTGGTTAAATTATCCTCTTAAAATCATTTTTGAAAATAACATGTTGATTTGTTCAATAAACCGTTTCAATAAACTAAGCGTACCCTTTAGTTTTGCTCAAATTGGTGAGAAATTGTGAATTGAAGAAAGCCTAACTTTATAAGCGCTTACCATATTAAGTGGTTATAAAGTACTTTGCAATTAAATCTGCTACAGATAAATATGAACATAGTATTTGAAATTTTTAGACTAGGTGGACAGCTCTCCTTAATTACCTGAGGATGTATGGGATCAGAGAAACTCCAGAAAAGAATCAGTGATGGTTGCAGCAATAATTTACCCGAAAAGTGGACTCTTTCTTCAAGGGAGAGTCGTACAGCCACTGACACGGCTATTAGCCCTGATTGAAGCACAATTAGAAGTTAAAATCCACAGCAACTATATATAGAGAAATGTTTTTAGGTGTTCCTGCTCTACAGAGTCACTATTCATTTCCATTTTGATGAAACTTCAATGAATATATTCAATAAGAGACTGGGAGTTCTCTTAGAGCTCTATTGTGTAATATGGTAGCCAGCAGCCACATATTGCTTATTTAGCACTTAAAAGGTGGTCGGTCCAAACTGAGATATACTGTTAATGTAAAATAAACAGTCAATTTCAAAGATTTAGCAAGAAAACTTTTTTGTGTGTGAGAAAAGGGCCAGTGTGGGGAGGAAAAGAGAAGAACCTTTTTCTCTATGTGGTTCCATCTGCATGTGGTTCCAACTGCAGAGGGTCCCACCTCCCTTGGCAGCTGAGTGATTTAAGGGAGGTGTGTTTCCTCTCTTATCCAGGAATCAGAGAGGAAGAGTATCGGGGGGAATGGAATTAGCCTTGGGAGTCCCAAAAGTCTGAGACAAATCCAGATTCAGCACTGCACCGGCTGGGTGACCTGAGCCTGTTACCTCCCTGGCTTGGGCTCTGGTTCTGTCCTTGTGGAGACCACAGTGAAGTGCTCGGGGAACACAGGACTGCAGGGGTGCAGAAGGTGCTCAGCAGGTGCACTGAGCAACTGGAAGTGGTCTCACTGAAATTGAGCAACTGAGCTAGTTTGTAATTTACTATAAAACCAACATACTATAACTGTGCCACCATAAAGAGAACCGCAGTTGTGTTCATCTCACCATAGATAGTCGGATGCCATGAGACGGAGGTGACCATCTTCTCCGTTAGGTTATGAAGGTCCGTGAAGGACTGGTACTCTTTCAGGTGGGTATCAGTTTTGTCTCCAAAGGTGCTTTCTTCTTCGGCCAGGCACTTCCAGTCATCAACAAATGTGTTCATGATTTCATTTTGCTGCAGGGCTATTTCAACACTATATTATTAAAACAAACAAACAAACTCAAAACATTGGATTTTCGTATTCAGTGGTACGTCTTTCGGCAGCTCCTTCTACTTCATTTATATGGAAAGAAAAAAATATTCTCAATTATATTTGATAACTGATGATGACCCTCATGTGAAATAAGGACTTAAGAGAAAAAAAAAAATCCTCATGGCTGTGTGCTACTCAGAACTTCTAGTGCCAGGACGCTGTTGGCTGGTGGCCTGGAGCACCTTCGTGATCTTCCTGGGCGCCCAAGCCAAGGCTGTGCTCTCCCAGGCTGATGCCTGGGCTGCAGCAACAGGAACAGGGGGGCCTGCCCAGCTCTGTCCCCTGCAGGACTCCTCCACAGGCTGTCCTCCCTCTGGAGCCCCCTGCTGGGCTTGGCTGGGACTTTGACTAAGCTCTTCTTGCCCAATCCTGCTTCGTTTAAAAAAATTTTTTACACGGTGGGTCCCTCAGTAAACCTCCAATTTAAACTCACTCTCATTTGCTTCCTAAAAACCCCAAACTGACAGAAAAGGCAATTTTCTTAGCCATATTCAGTATTGAATGTTCATATATACTAATTATTCTACAAATATATCATTAGGATTATATGTGATCATGATTATAATGGATATTTATATATTGTATATATATAAGATTTAAAGTAAGAGATTCTCAGCAGGAGATTTGGAGTTTAGAAATGTGAGATGTGTGTGTGTGTGTGCAGTAGTGGTGGGGGTGGTTTCAGTTGTCACAGCACCTGGGAGATGCTAATATATTCAATTCTATTACTAAACTTGCAATACATGATACAATCTCTAAAATTAAGAATTATCCTGTGAACAATGCTAATATTGCCCTTTCAAGAACCATCTGAGTGCAAGGCTCATCTCTTCATGGCCTAGGGCCCTGACTTGACAGGCTCCTGTCCTAAAAGTTACTACAGGAGCTCCCAAAGTGGTGAATGCTCAGATGTGCTGGGAGGCTGGCACGTCTCTCTCCCCCAGCCTCGCACCCTAAATCACTTGTCCTGTGCATCTTTTCCATTGGCTGCTCCTGAGTTGTATCCTTTACAGTGAACTGGTAATAGTAAGGAAAGTGCTTTCCTGAGTTAAAGGAGTCCTTCTGGAGAACTACCGAACTCATTTACAGCTGGTCAAGCAGAAGTATAGCCAGCCCCCCTGCCCCTGAGGACTCAAGATTGGTGTCTGGAGATTGGTGTCTGGGGCAGGTTGTGAGACTAAGCCCCTTACCTCGTGGAGTCTAGACTAACTTGATAGTGCTGAGGGTTAGGGACTTGGTGTTGGACAAGATATGTATTTGGTGTTGGAGGGGAAAAACCCTCCGTTGGTTCCCCAGGGGGTATCGGGAGGAACCTGAGTGCCCCATTTTCCTGCTTCTCCACATGGCTGGTGACTTCCCATGTTTAATGAAACTGGGCATTATAAATGACATGTTGTAGAGACCCTGGATTCTCTTTTGTTCCTCCGAAATGTGAAATTTGTTCTATAATGCAGTTAACTTTGCTGGACTCAAACTCCAAATCTCTTGTCAATTTTTCAGCTTCTAGATGCTGGTTCTGGATCCCCCTAGAGTCTCCCCTAAAAATGAACACTTTAGTCTACAGTCTAGGATCTGATTAGATTTTTATGTAGATCTGGGGTCTTGGCTTACCTGGGCTCCCTTCCTTCCATGACTTTCCCCTGTTTGGTTATTCTGCCCCCGTAGACCTGTATGGCTGTAGGTTTCTGGCACCAGAGCCTCCTATGGGTTAGGCAATAATCCATAGACCCTTGCAAACTTGCAAATCTCATCCTTCTCCTCTCCAGTCCCTGCTTACTTTTGGTCACTCTCCTGAGCCGTCAAGTAGTTGTGTGTACATTTGTGTATAAATATGGTTTTCTAGATCTTATAACTGTTTTCTGTGAGTTTGACCAACTAATTCCACCATTACTCAGTCATTTGCTTATAATATGAGGTATAAAATGAGGTATGTTCTTGAAAGTAGTAGTACTATAAACAAGCAAACAAACAAACAAAAAATTGTTACTCTAAGTTTCTGTCGTGTGTACTGCCCCTGTATATGCTTAGGTTTGAAAGCTTGGCTCACTTGCATAGCCTCTGGAGCTTTCCTATGATTAGAATGCCACCCAGGATTTTACCCTAATGATTGAGAGTCCAAAAAAAAAAAAAAAACCCCTCCTTTAGTTAGACAATTAAATATAAACTCTAAGTATTATAACAGGTACTCCTAAGAATGTCATTAAGCAGGGTGACCCTTAATACCTGTGTGGTTAAGAATTAACACTACTGTTCACTGCTTAATTGAATACTCTTGGTTAAATTCTTGTATTTTATCTTCCAAACTAGGACCTAAAGTGTGGTCTGTGGACCATCAGCACCATCATGACTTGGGAGTTTGCTAAAAATGCAGTCACAGATTCTACCCCAAATTTACTGAGTCAGGGTCAGCATCTTAACAAGATCCTCAGGTGATTTATATGCACATTTATTTTATTTTATTGTTTTGCTTGAGAGAGAGAGAGAATGAGCAGGGGGAGGCAGAGGGAGAAGCAGACTCCTCGCTGAGCCAGGAGCCCGAAGTGGGGCTCAATCCAGGACCCTGGGATCATGAGCTAAGCCGAAGGCAGACACTGAACCATCTGAGCCATCCAGGTGCCCCTGGATTAATGAATAAATTAACAAATCAAGCATATTTAAAAACCCTGTGAGAGGTAGGTTCCCAGCCTGGAGCTTCAAATAGCATTTGTTAACATTTTCAAGATCTTGGGGTTTTTTTCTATTTCAGCCTAAATGAAAAAGAAATTCCCAAGAGACAAGCTAAAGCCAGGGGCTTTGCTCTGATTTCCTGATTCTTCTCTCTCAGCCTGAACTGGGAGCTAATTCACAAAGGAGAAGTGAAGACGGCACCATTTCTCTTGCTTCCTGTTTCTTGGTTTCCTTGCACTCCGGTTTCTGAATGGAGGCTGGCAAAACTGTTGTCTGAGTTAGAGCCTGTAAGTACTTTTTAATTTTTGTTTATTTATTTTTTAAAAGATTTTTATTTATTTATGACACACACACACACAGAGGCAGGCTCCACGGAAGGAGCCTGATGTAGGATTTGATCCTGGGACTCCAGGATCACGCCCTGGGCCAAAAGCAGGTGCCCAACCGCTGAGCCACTCAGGCATCCCCTGTAAGTACTTAAAAAAAAAAAAAAAATATATATATATATATATATATATTTATTTATTTATTTATTTATTATTTTAGAGAGGAGAAAGAGTGAGAGTGAGTGAGAGCAGGGGGAAGGACAGAGGGAGAGAGAGAGAGAATGTCAAGCCAACTCCATGCTGAGTGTGGAGCCTGACACAAGGCTCCATCTCAGGACCCTGAGATCATGACTTGAGCTGAAATTAAGAGTCAGATGCTTAATCAACTGAGCCACCCAGGTGCCCCAGTAATTCCTTTTTTTTTTAATCTAGAAAATAATGTTTCTTGGTTGCTTTGAGAATCCCTTGAAGTTCTTCTATCTGCTTTCTTATCATTTCCTTCTTTTGCAAATACTGCTTCCCTTAGGTTCTTTTTGGATAAAATTCTGAAAGAACTCATTTCTAAAAAGGAACTCTTCCCAGATCAAAGCCAGGCTTATATTAACTTTTAAAAAATTGAATAAGCCTTCAACAGTTTTAGAGTGGGAAACATGGCAGCTGATATATTTGTGGGTTTATTTCTTCTTGACCAGTGCTATTATAATTCTGGAGCCAATTTTCCTATTTTTTCTTATATTTCTGGCTTTTCCTTCCCACATCTCAGAGAGGGAAATATAAAGCTGTTTAGTATTCCTCTTTCTAAAGCCTGGTAACTGAAAGGGAAGAATAAAAACTGAAGTCTAAAGATAATACACCATGTGGATAATTAAGAATTGGCTGTAGGCCATTTATGGCTTTATTTTTATTTTTTAAAAGTATTTTTTATTTATTCCTGAGAGAGAGAGAGAGAGGCAGAGATAGGCAGAGATAGGCAGAGGGAGAAGCAGGCTCTATGCAGTGAGCCTGACATGGGACTCGATCCCAGGTCTCTAGGATCAGGCCCTGGGCTGAAGGCAGTGCTAAACCGCTGAGCCACCAGCACTGCCCCATTTATGGCTTTCAAATGGATAGACAGATTTCTCATTTTTAATATTCTTATCAGGAAAAATTTTAAGGACTACATTTTGATATGAGGAAACAGAAACCTTAGGTTTTCTTGCTCCTTTCTCACTGCCCCATAGGAAAATCAATAGCATGCTTTCTGTAAATGAGTGGCAGATAGTTAGCACACTGGTTTTTTGTTTGTTGTTGTTGTTTAGTTTTGTAGCCAAGCAGAAATACATTTAATTTTGTCACCAAACAAGAAAATGAGGCTTGCTGCAAAGTTGGAAGTAAACTCACCTGATTTTTCATTTCCCCTAATCAACCAGCAGAGTCTACATTTTTAAAACCTCAAACCTCTGGCAATTTCTGGAGGCTTCATGGAATTCTTTCTTGTAGTGTGTCCCCCTAGCCTTGCCATGAGATCTACAGTTTTCCTGCATGTGTAATAACTTCTCCAGAGACCAGTTAGCACTGAAATCCTGTGAGGAGAGGCTGTGTTTCTACCTCTGGGTTTCTGGCTCTTTGAAAAAAAACATTGTTTCCTCTGCTCTCCTTAGCTTTGATCCCATAGTTATTCTGGTGGCTGGTACACGGAGATGGCAGGTAGGCTCGCTAAAGTGTAGGACAAATTAGCAAGGGACAGCCTGCTGAACAGTCATTGGTCATCAGGCATTGGAGTATCTTTCTTTTTCTTTGTTCCAAGTTTTAAAAAAAAATTTTTTTGTTCCAAGTTTTTTTTTTGTTGTTGTTCCAAGTTTTAATAAACTTCACAAGAAGACTTGACCCAGAGTAAACATAACTATACATATATATAGCATTTTATCTAGTTTAATATACTCTCTTTGCTTCCTTGGTGAGTTTTTGAACCAGATCCCCCCAGGCAGAGGTAATTACTTTCAAAATGTTGTTGGGATTTTCAGGATATTTAAAAGTCTCAAAGAATTAATGGTGTTTTCTTAAAAATGAAAAAGCTTACCATGGGCTATGTATGAACTTGACCAATAGATTTTTAATTTTGGAAAGAAATGGAAACCAACCTACAGGGTACAACTGGCAAACTTTTCCACCACTGGTTCCACTTCCTCTGAACTCTGATTTCGACTTGAGACTTTGTCAAGTTCTTCTCTGATTTAGAAACCCCAGGGTCCTAGTAACAGTGTGTGTGGGTCTCTGAAGAAGCCTCTCTCTCAGACTCAGTAAGAGAGGAATTAGGGGTAAGGGGTAAGATACAAAGGTACATCTGAATTGAATTCAGGATATCATTTACAAAGATCATCAGTGCCATGATCGTCCTCCACACCCTTTGCATCCTCATCTTTGTGATCCTTTGTGATCCTATACAAGTTAATGAAACTAAAAAGAGGAGTGAAGAACAAAGACTTAAATAAAGGGACTATGTGAATAGCTATTAGTTTGCCATTAGGAAAACATCCTCACACACTCAACTGTATACATTTCCCAGATGAATGCTGGTGTGGTCTTAGCCTGGGAGGTCTAGGATGTTGCCTGGCAGGTCTAAGATGTTGCCTGGCAATAGAAAGGAAAGAAAGACTGAGAATGTGTCACATGCTCATGCATATCTGATAACTCGTCATACTCTCTAACTAGACACCATGGACTGAGTTGCCTTTTAAGACCATCATAATAGGTAAGCATACACATTTTATGCTTATTTAAAAAACTCAATATACAATTTTTACCTTATAGACACGTTATTAAGAAAGTCACTCAGAGTCTTTGATTGTCCAAATATCTCTTTTTCCTCCTCTGAAAATTCTCTTGGATAATATTGTGTAGTGGCATTTTTGGGGTATGTCCTAAAAGAAAATTGAATACCAAAAATATAATCAAAGGAAAGTAAATATAGGTTGTGACAGATCAAAGGTTTCTTTCTGTGATAGTAATAAGATACTATTTTTTATTTAAACTCTATATATTTAATTTTTTCTTATCCTAGATAACTCATGTTGACTGCCTTTTTGAAATACTTTGAGTGTTTATGTATTTCTTCCCAACATAATCAAGAAATTCTTTTTTTTTTAAAGATTTTATTAAAAAAAAAAAAGATTTTATTTATTTATTCATGAGAGACACACAGAGAGAGAGGCAGAGACATAGGCGGAGGGAGAGGCAGGCTCCCTGTAGGGAACCCTATGTAGTACTTCATTCTGGGACCTCGGGATCAGGACTTGAGCTGAAGGCAGACACTCAACCACTGAGCTACCCAGGCGTCCTCAAGAAGTTATTTTTTTAAGTTTTTATTTAGATATTTTTAACTTATGGAAAAGTTGTAAGAAAGATCTAAGGAACTCCCATACACTCTTCATCCAGATTCATCAGTTATTAACATTTTGCCACATTTGTTCATCATTCTCTCTCTTCATTTCGTTAAATCGGCGCTTCTTAACCAGTGCAATCCTACTCCACCCCGACACCCTGGGAACATTTGGCCACATCGAGAAACATTTTTGGTTGTCACAAGTGGAATGTGCTACTGGCCTATGGAGGGTAGAACCCAGGGATGCAGGGATACCCTACAACACACAAGACAGCCTCCCAAAAGAGATTTATCCAGCCCAAAATGTCAGTAGGGCTGAGATTGAGAAACTCTGCTCTAAATGTACAAAACTAGAAACAATTTACATTTCAGCAATGATGGCACCATGATCTCTGGTAGGAAGCTTATTCCATCCAATCTGTCCTCCTCTCCCTCCTTGAACATATCCTGTTGCATTTGGGCATTGGCAGTCTCACCCATTAGACCAGGGAGCTCCTTGATTCTAGGGTATGGGGCTATAGAAAGGTCGTATGGCACAGTCATTAAGAGTGTGCACTCTGGTGACATGCTGCCTGGTTTTGAAGCTTGGTTTTTATCACTTACAAGCTTTGTGACCTCGAGCTAATTATTTAACCTCTCTGTGTCTGTTTACTCATCTCTACACGAATCTCTCAAAGTACCTGGCTCATAAAGTCATAGTAAATTGAATGCATTAATACATGTAAAGCTTTAAAATGGCACATTATAAGTGCTCAAAAAAAATATTAGGTTGTATTTAATCTATGTTGAGCAAATGTCAGTTAAGTGTCTCCGTGGGAGGCAAATATATTGAGTAATGAAATAAGGAGTAAAGAGAGTTTTATGTTTCATAAACAATTCTTTTTTCCCCTAGCAAGCTCAGTATCAGTAGCACAAAGCAGAGGGCTAGAAAGAATGTTGGTGTCGGAACCAGAGAGACCTGGGTTCAAATCTTAGCTTCAGTTCTTAATTTCTAGCACACATTAGTGTCCTCTAGGTAGGATTAAGTAGGAAATTATATAGCATGTATTGATTTCATCCAAGTAGCAATATGACTAAGAGCCATTCTTATTTTTTTAACGTGATTATTTTGTTATTTCTCAGCAGATCTATTTGTGATTGCTTCAGATTTAAATTATGTTCTGAATATTAAGCTTTATTTTTAACCTGGCTCTGTCCCATTTTATTTAGCTGTAAAATGGGGATAGTGCCTACCTCCGAGGGCAGTTGTAGGAATTAATTGAGTCACTGTGTACCAAGTGCTTAGAAGAATGCCTAGTGTGTGGAAAGAACACTGGAAACATTCGCTTTCACTCTCAATCCTCTTTGAACCTCATCTTTGATTTTTTTTTTTTTTTTAGGCTTCCATCACAATCATGTAGCTCAGCCTCTCTACCCTCAACTAGCCACCCTTCCTGATTTCCTGATCTTGGTAAGGAGTACCAGCATTCTCCTAGTCACCTAGATTTGAAACTTTTGATTCATATATTTTGTTTTCATCTTAAGGGTCAAGAACTTTGCTTACTTCTCATCTTTTCACTCCCTTTACATGGATACAATGGTCTCCGTACAAATCAGCATTCATTGAGAGGCAACTCAATCTAGAGCCTTCTGGTTTGGGTTTCTGTTGTTGGAACTTCCCTGTCCTTTCCTGAGTCTACCCCCCAAGTCTAACCTGATTGACTCGTGCTCTTCACTTTTCTGCACCCTGGAAGGAACACAGAAATCTCTAGCTGGCTTGGCTTAGAAATTTGTCTCAAAGTCTTAGTTTCTTTGGTACTAATGTTTCACATCTCTCCTTCCTGTCTTGGCCTCACTTCTTGGTATTTATGGATCTCTGGTGTCTTAATTCTCTTCTCAGACTTGGCTACTGATCCTGTCTTTATATTTACCTCCTTTGATTTTAGCCTGTCTATCTATCTGCCTCCCTCATTTCTGACCCATTTATTATTCTGGCCCCAGTATTGATGTGTATGTGCCCTGACTTTTAACATTCCATATTTATGGTTTCTGACTCTTTGGTTTACATAGGTTTGAAAAGCATGTCTTGTATTTCCCTCTGCACTATTGATTCCTGATTCTCCTGGTCACTGCATATTTCTTGCTCTCCTCTTAATGCTGAAATCAAGTCAGTTGTCTGTTCTGCACATTTTTCTTTAACTTGATCCATCTCTCCCCTCTTCCTTCCTTCATTTGATAAATATGTGTCAGGAAATATCCTAGGAGTTGAGTATATGGAAGTAAACAAAACAGACAAAATTTCTGTATCATGGAGCTTAAATTTTAAGGCAGCGTGCAGGGGAGGTGAGAGAAGAATGACAAACACATATCGAGTGATGATAACATGAAGAGAAATAGAGTAAGGGGGCAGATAGATTTATAGATGGTCCTCAACTTATGTGATTTTTTAAAAATTTCACAATGGTGTGAAAACAATAAGCATTCAGTAGAAACTGTACTTTGCATTTTGGATTTGGAATTTTCCTGGGCTAGAGATCTGCTGTATGATCCTCTCTCATGATGCTGGCCAGTGGCAGTGAGGCAGAGCTCCTATGCAGCCACACGATCATGATGGTGAACAACCCATACACTGACAACCATTCTGTAGTCACACAACCATCTGTTTTTCACTTCCAGTATTTAATCAATTACATGAGATATTCAACACGGGAGTATAAAATAGGTTTGTGTTAGATGATTTGTTCCCAACTGTAGGCTGATGTGAGAGGAGCAGCAGGGGCAAAGGCAGGAAGATGTGGAAAAGCAGACATTCTGGAAGCTAGAAGCAGCTCCTGGGGCCGGAGCGCAAGAGCATGTTTCAGAACAGGGTGACAAGGCTGGAGTGGCAGACCGTGTCTTGTTGCAGAGGAAGAAGGACCTACTACCATCCTAAGGGCTCTGGGTGTGGTGGGGAGTCAAAGAAGAGATTTAGGCAGTGACATAACACGATCTGCTGTGATATGTGAGAATGATCACTTAGGTGTTGGAATAGGGTAGTTAGAAGCAGAGGTAAAGAGACAATAGGGCCCCTTCTCTGACAGCAGGAGTGTGATTATTAATAGCATCAATTATGGTCCTATTTCAAACTGTTTACACTCTGATATACTTGTCTCTTATTTTCCTATAGAGATTTTATTTTAATTTTCTTTCTAACAAGACTTTTAAAAGGCATTGTTGAGTATAATTAGATCTTCTTGAATTGCTCTGTGAAGATCTATATCATCATTGTTGATCCATTTCTATTTATTATAAAGATCTTTCAAAGATTCATGGATGGTGGTAGATTTCACTATAATTGCCTTTGAAAATATACAACCCCATTACATGCTTACCATCTTGTTTGAGTACTTATGTCCTTGACTTTGGGGACTACCTGCATGCCAACATCTTTCTCGAGTTGCTTGAGGGTAAAATTTCCATCTGGGTAGGCTGTACACTCAATATAGGCATCTTTTACACTGGAAGCATTTTGGTCACTGAACTTAATTGGCGCTCCAAATTTACTTCTTTTTCGAGAAATCATATATGTAATCTGCAACAGCAGTAAAAGTAACATAATCAAGTCCATGGAAAAGTGGGTGTATGGTGGACAATACTGGTGCTCTGCTCAAATCCTCCCAAATCTCTTTCTATACTTTGTTTGCCCCTCCAGCTCTGTATGCTTTCTATTTCCAGGGCTGCCACCTACAGCTCTTCTGCAGAGCACTGCTTTAGGGCTACTGGGACCACTTTGGTACAAAGGTACCAAAAAATAGGACGTGACTGGAAGCTTACATCTTGACTAGTGTTGGACTGGTAGGAGACATGTGTAAGCCTATCTTTTTTGCTGCTGTTTGGGACAACCCAGGTATAATTTACATTCCAGGGTTCCCCTAGGGGTTCAAGCTGAAGCCTTTCCTCTACTGGACTTGTGCCTGAGACTGCATCCTTGGTAAGGACTTCTGCTCTGTCCTTATCCTGCTACTTTTCCTATTCTTCTATGGAACATTTTCATAATAAACCACTCACATACAAAGCTTCTCAGGGGCTGAGAATGCCACTGTGTCAGTTTCCTAGGGCTGCTGTAACCAGGTGCCACAACCTGGGTGCTTTAAAACAACAGGAATTTATTTGAACTATGATCATAGTTGTGGAGGCTGGAAGCCCAAGATCAAAATGTTGAAGGCTTTGTTCCTTTTTAGGGGATCTGAGGGAGAATCTGTTCTTGCCTCTCTCCTAGCTTCTGGTGATGGCCAGCAACCTTTGCTGTTCTCTGGCTTGTAGATACATCACTCCAATTTCTGCTTCCTTCTTCACATGGGTTCTCCCCATGTCTTTGCATGGCTTTCTTTTTATAGGGACACAAGTTCTAGAGGATTAGCGACTCCCATTTCCTAATAGGGTCACATTCTGAGGTACTGGAGATTAGGACTTCAACATACCTCTTTGGGGGAACACATTTTGACCCTCAATACCCAAAGACTCCAAACAATGACCATTCTTCTATCAAAGGAAAAATGACATTCCCACTGGCAAACATAGCAAACTTCACAGATCCCTCAGGAAGCATTATAGAGAGGAAACACACTGAAGATCATATCCAAGCCTCTGACCTGTTTTGTAGATTCCTTAACTGATTCTTCCTCAATTTCTTTTTCACTGCCCAAAGAAACCCATGGTTTAGAGACAGGTGGCCTATAAACATATAAATCTTCTATAATATGTTCCTTGTAGTCTTCCTGTTCTTCTGCTATTTCTGGAGGCTGGAGTAAAATAAATAGCATACTAAAATACATGACCAGAAGTAGATTAAAGCTGCATGTGTATATTTTACAATAAATTTTACATTTGTATAAATTCATTAAGCACTTCCTTATTTTCTTTATTGTTGGTACATGTTTTTCAATTAGGAGAAGGAAACTAAGCAAAAGAAAAGAAAAAGCCCCTTTAGTCTTCACAACAGCCCTGGAAACAGATACTGTTGGTGCCAACACTTTGCAGACAAGTGGTTCAGTAACTTACTCAAAGTCATGGAGACAGGAAAATGAGAACCAAGAAAATGGGACAAAGAGTGGCCAACAGCAATGTTACTCCAGATTTACCATTTCTGTTCAATGAAGGGCAAATCAGTACCTGCTACTCTGAGATGTTTGACTTAGTTCATCCCACATTTACTGTTTACCTACTTTAAGTGTCAGAACCTGGTCTAGGCTCCAGGGAAAGAGAGCTGAACAAGAATATTTATACCCATGCATAGGTCTCCCCTGGAGGCATTTCTTCCTTCTGACAACCAACAAAATGCAAGGAATTGGGGTATGCTTACATTTAAATAGTTTTCTTTGCCTTCTTCAGTTCCAATAAGATAAAAGTTAAGTCCATATTTGAAGTCTTTGTCATAAACAACCAGAAGCTCATCTCCGGGATATTCCTATAGGAGTATAATCAAAAGGGAAGGTCAGCTTTCCTTCAGTTTACTCAGACACAAAATTGATATATTTTTAATCAATCATAAAAGGGTAACCATAGTGCTTATCTATGGCTCAGAATCCCAGGTTGTAAAATTATTTTATTAACATAATATAGCTCTTAAAGCTCGGTAGGTCCAGGGAAATTTACCATGCAATTTTATTTCTAATGGGAAAAAAGAAGCATTCCTTTTATTTGGTGTCGGTGCTCTATAGCATATTTGGAGGCAAATCAGGACCAAAATTATGAATTAAAAAAATTAAAGCAGTATGGGAAAATAAAGGTACATTCCTATTCTAGTTGAAATTGGGCAAGGATGAGCTTTTCTGGGTGTGAAGTAAGAATCAGTCATTGATAGATAGGTGTTTGCTTTTCACAAAGGATCATCAAGCAGGATTCCAAAGGAGGCATGGGCAAGCTAGCATTTGCCAAATGTGATGGGGAGAGGGGAATGGCACAGTTTTGAATTCAACAATCTCTCTACCTTTTGTTATTATGTACTAGAAACTTCCTGAGGTAAAACTGAAAAATAAAGAGGGGTGTTGCACTTACTTGGATAACTTTTCTGACTGGATAGAAATCAGATACTGCAGCTCTGTTTTGAAAGTCTGCAAAAATATCTTCTTTTTTGATAAGCTTATAAGGTTGCTCATCTGTGACATCTTCATCTATTCGGCAGTTAAATATTTCCTGGGTCTGGGTAGTTAACACCAAAGGGTAAATTTCTGGATGACCTGGGGAAGGCAAAGTAGAATTTGGACATTAAATATAACTGCTTAAAATAGTAAGAAGAAACATAAATTTGTTTGCTTTAAATAATTGTCTTGGTTAAGATTTTAGAAGACTTTAGAATAATTGTTCTTATTTTTAAAGTAAGTATATCCATTACAGAAAATGTCAAAAAGGTAAAAAGAAGAAAACAACAATTATCAGTAATACTACCTTTCAAGAGAGCCTCTATTAAGAGTGCCCTATTTTCCCTCTCTCAAGATGTCTTCTCATTTTCTTATCCTTTTTCATTATCATCAGTTTCCATGGTCCCAGTCTCAGCTCTGCATCTATCCCCAAAACTCCCTCCCCCAAGTCTCCCTTCCAGGGTCCCAGAGCCCACTCTCATCTTTTCCAGACCCTATACACCTGGCCATCCTGACATCTTTTCTCCTACTGCTCAACAGATGTGCCAGCAAGGGGAGAAGTGCATGTGGCCTCTTAAAGTGGAATTTAGGGCTTATTTTCCTATAGAAAGATTTATCCCCCCTCCAAAAAAGAAATATTTACCCCCCCCACCCTAGTGGCTCTATGACACAAACTATCAGGTAATTTGGAGGGGAGGGGAATGACTATGTGCATAACACATTATGATTATATGTGGAGATGTATTCCAAATTGCAATCAGTTGGCATAATAAACATTTGGAATACAAGTTGTTCATAAATTAGGGACAAACTGTCATTTTTCCCTCCCTGGGAGTTGAAAATGGGGGAGCTGGGATCCAAACTAAGGTCCCTGCATTCTTACTACCATGCTGTACTTTCTTTCTAATGTGTGGACACAGCAGAGCACAGGAGAGGGTCCTGTTCCTTCCTCACACATGGTGGGGGAAGTGACAGATTACATCCCACAAGATACAGTGAGTGGTAGTTACTGACTTAGTAGTTGATAGAGCAGGAGCCACAGTCAGACTTAAGCTCTAAGTAACTTACTCCTCAGAATCTTACTGTGTGTGTACAAGGAAGAGGCCTATGCCCTACAAACCTTAGCTTATACCTCAATTGCCCTGCATTTTGAAACAGAGCTAATTTAAATAACTCTCATGTATTTCATCTGTTTATTTATTTAACATTTTGCTTGCTATTTACTTTTTTCTTTAACATTTTATTTATTAATGAGGAGAGAGAGAGAGAGAGAGAGAGAGAGAGGCAGAGACAGAAGAAGGCTACAAGCAGGGAGCCTGACGTGGGACTTGATCCCGGCTCTCTAGGATCACGCCCTGGGCCAAAGGTGGCGCTAAACCACTGAGCCACCCAGGCTACCCTGCTATTTACTTTTTAAAAAGCAGTTTATTAAAATATAATTGACAAATAATAAACTGGATGTATTTAAAGTGTACAATTTGATAAATATATGCATACACCCATGAAGCCATCACCACAATCAAGATAAAGAACACATCCATAATCCCTCTTGTTTCCTCTTGTCCCTTCCTCCCTGCATCCCTCCCTCGCCCCTAGGCAACCACTGATCTGCTTTCTATTACTTATGGCTTAGTTCACTGTTCATGGAATATTTACAAATGCAATTACATAGCATGTATTCTTACAAATGCAATTACACAGCATGTTTATTTATCTTTTACTCAGCAAAATGATTTGAGATTCATTCGTGTTGTTGCATGTAGCAATGGTTCATTCCTTTACATTTCTGACTGATAATCCATAAAAGAAAAGATTGATAAGGCAAAGATTTCTTAAGATTTATGACTTTGAGTGTTATATCTAGGATATCTTTGCCTAATCCATGGTCACAAAGATTTTTCTCCTATGTTTTCTTCTAGAAGTTTTATAATATTTGATTTTATATTAATATCTATGATCTATCTTGAGTGAATTTTTGCATATGATGTGAAATATGGACTGAAGTTTTTTTTTTGCATATAGATATACAATTATTCCAACATCATTTGTTGAAAAGACTGTTTTTTCTCCACTCAACTGCATTTGTACATTTTTGAAAATCCATTGATATATATATGTTAGCTTACTTTGGGATTCATCATTCTCATTTATTGGTCTATGTCTTTATAGTATCTTTTTTTTTTTATAGTATCTTTTTAAAATAGTAACAACAGGGGCACCTGGGTGGCTCAGTGGTTAAGCGTCTGTCTTCAGCTCAGGGCGTGATCCTGGGGTCCTGGAGTGAAATCCCACATTGGGCTCCCCACTGGGAACCTGCTTCTCCCTCTGCCTACATCTCTGCATCTCTCATGAATAAATAAATAAAATCTTTAAAAAATAAAATAGTAAAAAAATAAAATAAAATAAAAAATAAAATAGTACAGTGTGAACCATCTTTGTGATGGCCCACGTAAAGAAGTGTGTGTGTACTACCTAATTTAACTTCTAATAATCTCATGAGGTAGGTCTCACTACCTTGTTTTTCAGACGAGGAAGTAGAGGCTCAGAGAGGTGAAGTGATTTGTGACCGCACAGTTATTACATGGTGGAATTAGGAATTGAGCCAAGACTGTATAATTCCCAAACCTGTTCTATTAATCACTGGTGATAAACAGAATAGAGTCGCCTCATAGGTGTCCATGTCCTATTCCCTGAAACCTGTGAATAAGTTACCTTATATGACAAAAGGGACTACCAGATGTGATTAAGGTAAGGAACATGAGATGGGGGAGATCATTGGATCCCTGAGGAGGGCCCAAGGTAACCACAAATGTCCTTGTAATATGAAGGTAGGAGGGCCGAAGTCAAGGAAGGAGATGTGACAAAGAGGCAGAGGTCAAAGAGAGAAAGATTAGAAAATACTACATTTCTGGCCTTGAAAATAGAGGAAAGCACCAAGAGTCCATGAATGCAGAGAGCCTTTAGCTGAAAAAGGTAAAGGCGTGGATCTTCCCCTCAAAGCCTCCAGAAGGAACCAGCCCTGTTAATATCTTGATTTTGATCCAGTGAAAGTAATATCAGACTCCTGGTTTCCAAAATAGTAAGATAATTAGCCATTTAAGTTTTAAGTGTTTTAAGCCACTAGGTTTGTGGTAATTTGCAGCAATAGACAATACACTACTGATACTCTAACCGGTATTAAAGCATGACTTATACTTTGGATAAATTATTTAATTTCTGGGAGACACAGCATCTCCACTTCTGTAATGGCCATGATAATGCCTACTTCGTAGAGACAAACAAATGTTAAGAGTGTGCCTGGCACAAAGGTATTGCTCCATAAATATTAGCTACATGTAAAAATTACATTTATTTTCTAGACACCTCTAGACATTGCCCTTTGGAACCTTAGGCAACAGTTTTTTCATTAGTTCATCGATCCCTATGTTTTTAGAAGGAAAGGGAATCCTAGTTCCCTGGGGCATGAGCCACAGTCCTGAGTGATGGTTGACAAAGTCAGGACCCCATGGCAAGGAAGTCAGAGTGGTCCTAACATTGCCCTGGAAGGCCTGGGGGTAGAAGAGAGATGCTATAGTATAAAATAAATCAACACCTACCTTCAAGTCTTACTACAACATACAAAGGTTTTATTTTTTTCTCCTTATATAGACATCTATTTTTTATCCCATTTATTTTCTGCTGAAACATCTCCATCATGCCCCATTCTCAGCTTCATGGATTTTCTTGGCAGTCAACACATTTAGTCAAGAAATATTTATTGAGCAACTACTATGTGAAAAGCATAGTGTTGGTACTAGTTAGACTATCTAGAGGGAGACATTAGACAGATACATTCAGAAATACAGAAGTACAAATCATGACAAGTGCTATTTAGGAGAAAACAGGGTGAAAGGTAGAACTTAGAACTAAGAAGAGTGGGAGTGATGGTGGTCTGTTAGATAAGAATAGGGAAAGCCATTTATTCATTCATTTATTCAACAAATATTTGCTGAGTGCTTATTATGTATCAAGATCTGTTCTAGGCATTGGGGTACAGTGGTGAACAAGAGAGTTACTGTTTCCCCAGAGTACATGTGTGCATATGTGCATGTGTGTGTTTGAGTGAGAGAGAGTGTGCACAAGGGCCAGCCAGGTGTGTGTGAAAACAGATTATAAATGCATAAAGAAATAAATACAGTCAATCTTCATTATTCGTGGATTTTGTATTGCAGATTCACTTGCTAAAACTTATCTGTAACCCCATTCTTGCTTTGGCAGCACATATATAAAGATTGGAATGATATAGAGAAGATTAGTGTGGTCCCTGTGCAAGGATGACACACAAATTCGTAAAATGTTCCATATTTAAATAAAATAAAACAAAATGTATTTGTAACCCCAACGTGTAGTCATGGTGCTTTTACCATCACTAGGGGCCATGCTTATGGTGGCAAAACGTTTGAGCTGCCCAACATCCACATTCCCATCTTTTATCAGCCCTAAAACTGTAAACAAGTGTCCTTTTCACTGTCTATGTAGTGCCAAATATTCCACATTTTTGTATTTTTCTTGTTGGTGATTTTTTCCAGTTAAATGGCCTCCAAGCATAGTGCTGAAGTTCTTTGTAGCATTCCTAAATGCAAGAAGGCTGGGATGAACCTTATGGAGAAAACACGGGTATTAGATAAGCATTGTTCAGACATGAGTTGTAGTGCTGTTGGCTGTGAGTGAATGTTATGAATCAACAATATATATTAAATAAGGTGTCTTTAAACAGAAATACACATAAAACAAGTTTATGTATTGATTGGCTAATGAAAATGTTGTGACCAGAGAGGCTCATAGGAATCTAACTCTATATTTACCCTAGGAGTGATAGCTCAGTATTTGCTAATTCAGTGTTCACAGCTACTGCATAGAACTTCCAAGAAAAAGAAGAATTGGCTGTACTTTAATTTTTGAATTAGGATAAGTACTATGAAGGTAATAAAATGGTACTAGGTGAAAGAGAGGTCAAGGAAGTCCTTGTGCAGAGGTGGGATTGGAGTCTAGATCTAATTAGTGAAAAGGAGATATTGCATAGAAATCTATCCAGGTATCAGGAGTAGCAAGAGCAAAGGCCCCAAGGCACTAATAAATTTGGTATGCTCTGTGCTAAGCAAGGTTGGTGGGCTCTAGGTTAGGGTAGGATAGTGGTGGGGAGGGGAAGAGGAGAGGAGAGAGGAGAGAGGGGAGAGGGAGAGAGAGAGAGAGAGAGAGAGAGAGAGAGAGAGAGAGAGAGAAAGGCAGATCCAGGACTGCTATAATGAAAAGTAAAACAATGGGAGAGTTTAGGCAGGAAAGACACATTACCAAGTGGTGTGCAGAATGGATTGGAAGAGAGTGAGTAGAATCAGTGATACCAGGTAGGGGTTAAGGAACCAATCTAGATGAGAGATGTGGAGGTCTGGACTAAGCTTGCAGATGTGGAGATAATGTGAAGTGGATGGGATATATTTTAGAGGTGGAATGGTTTAGATTTGGATGGGGAGGTGTTGAGGGGGAGAAAGGAGTCAAAGACAACTTCCAAATTTCTGGGCGGTGCATTCATTAATTCGATAAATTATTTATTGGACAGTGTGCCCTGTTCCTGTGCCATTTACTATCAGCTGGCATCCTCCTACCATCTTCCGACCTCCACCCTCCCTTCTACCACCCTGGCCCAACCCACCACCTTCTCTTTCCTGGGTTCCTGAAATAGCTTTCTGACTGATCTCTGCTTCTGTCCCTGAAGTTCTCCGCTGAGTAGCCAGGGTGACACTTTAAAAAGTCAGGTCCCATCTGTTTAAATACCACTCAAGTAGCTCCCATCCTACATGACTAAAAGTCAAAGCCCTTACAACCAACTACAAGGCTTTTAGACCTTCCTCCTCCCCAACCCTCATTGTTTCCTCTCTGTCTGTAAACACAAAGTACATCACCTAAGTTAAATCTATGAGGAAAGTTTGAACAACCAAAACAAAAGGTGCTATTGGAGTAAGATTATTTAGCCTCTAAAAGTAGGAGCAACATTAATTTGGTTGTTTAAGTTCTAGTTTATTTGCTTAAAAATTAGCCTCTTTACTTGAAATAGTGGGATCTTGCCATGATAAATATTGCCCATGAGCCAGAGTCTTAAAAATATCATTCTAATGAAAGTAATAACTTGCAGACTCACAACACTTTATAGTCTCTTCAGTAACGATACCATGTTTGATTTGCTCTGCTCAAGTCTGTTTTTCAGCTTGAAATTCTCTCTTCCACTCTTACTCTTTATTCTTTAAAATTTTTCACTTTATATCCAAATGACATAATGTAATTTTAGCCCATGTGCATCTTGATCAATCGCTTCAATTTGTATTGTTGTTTGCTTATTGCTTATCAAAATGTAAAACTGGGGACATAAATTCCCAATTATATTTCCACTTACCCATGCTCTCCATATTTAGAGTTTCTGCTTCTTCACTCTCTAGAATACAATTAAATGGTGTCAAATTTACATTTTTGAAGCAAAAAATGTTGTAGTTTTTACAGTCTTTTACTAAAGCCTCAAAGCACAAAACATAAACATAAATACACAATGAAGACAAACTATTTTATGAGTGATTAAATAGAATTTGAATAATTATCTTTGTTTCATAGAATGATCTCTTAGCGATATTTTCTCTATGGCATTCATTCTATGACATTTAACAGGTATTATAATGAAATGAATTAAAAATAAGAATAAACCTCCATACTTTAAATCCTGTATGTGGTTGACTTTTTGACAACAAAACTATTTCATTGCATGATATATAAAACCATAGTCATTTTGGTTGCTAATGTATATACAGATGCTAGACCCATAAAAATCCCATCGATGAAAAAACAATCCTACCAGGTAATATTGGTTTGGGTTTGCTCCGTTTGGAATTTTTTCGGTCACCTGAGCTCTTTTGTTTTTGAGATTTTGGAGCCATGGCTCTGAGTTAGGCTGCGTAAAGAGACAACATCATGAGTACATTCTGCTTTACACTTTCAAATAATAAGCATTATCATTTGATAAAACATAAGAATATGTTTTCTAAGCTTTGCCTTTGGTTAAATCGACATGTGTCTTCACAGAATGGGTGTTCTGTGACCAAAGGTTTATTGCAATAACAATCTTACTGAGAAGATCTTGCCATTCCGGGGGCACCTGGGTGGTTGAGAATCTGCCTTTGGCTCAGGGCGTGAGCCAGGGTCCTGGGATCAAGTCCCGCATCGGGCTCCCTGCTCAGTGAGGAGCTTGCTTCTGCCTCTATGTCTCTGCCTCTCTCTGTGTGTCTCTCATGAATAAATGGATAAAATCTTAAAAAAAAAAAAAAAGATCTTGCCACTCTGGTGGAGCCATCCAGCTGAAGCACACAAAAGTGACCTGCCAACCCTTCAAGGGTTCAGCCATAGGTGCCACCATGGAGCATGAGAGAGGATGCTGCTTCCACCACCTCTTGCTGCTGTGCCATCCCAGGGAGCTGTTGCCTGCTGCCCTGTGGCCGGCTCCCCAGTGGGTGCCCTAGCAACAAAGACAGGCTGCAAGTCCACTGGTAGACACAGGCCCATAATGTACATATGTGTACATAATTTTAAAAATTAACATGATTTCAATAGTACTTAGGTCCTAACCTGTGTCCGTGTAGCCCTGGTGTCCTTACTAGTACTGTCAGAGAGTGCCTCCAAAGTTTTCTGTGAAATCACTCATCAGTTTTGAGTGAGGTCATCTGCTATCACATGAAATTCTTGTCATCCCAGTGGTCTACACCTCATCTTGTCAGATGGTTAGGAGTGTGATTTCAGGAGTCTGAGCAGCAAGGTTGAAAAACAGACTCTGCCTTTGACCAACTGAGTGATCTTTGGCAAATTATATATCTTTGAGTCTCTGTTATTCATGTTTAAGGGGGGGGGCTGATAATAAAAAAAAAACCTACCTCACAAGATGGTTGTAATGACTTAATGAAGTAAAGTTGTATCTTCCTCAACTCAATCATATCCAGTCAGACTGGCTGCCTTTTTTTTTTTTTTTTTTTTTTTTAAGATTTATTTATTTGGGTCATCTGGGTGGCTCAGTGGTTGAGTGTCTGCCTTTGGCTGAGGTCACGATCCTGGGATCCTGGGATGGAGTCCAGCATCGGGTTCCTTGTAGGGAGTCTGCTTCTCCCTTTGCCTATGTCTCTGCGTCTCTGTGTCTCTCATGAATAAATTAAAAAATCTTAAAAACAAAAGATTTGTTTGTTGAGAGAGAGAGAGAGAAAGAGAGAGCATGACAGTAGAGGCAGGGGGAGAGGGAGAAAGAATCTCAAGCAGACTGCTCTGAATGCAGAGCTCAACACAGGGCTTGATCTCACGACCCTGAGACCAGGACCTGAACCCAAATCTAGAGTCAGTCACTCAACCGACTTCACCACCCAGGTGCACCTTGTTGCCTCATTTTAATAAACCAGTACAGGTTGAAAATTATTTCTTAGTCCAGTCAGAATATCCTGACTTTCATTTTATGCCTTGCCCCTTGATTACTAAATCTGGACCAAAGTGGGAGGATGCGTTTGTGACATGCATTTTTTACTTCAGATTTTTCACATGTATTTTTTTAAAAAAGAGAATAATGATAGCTCATGTTTGTGTTTACTATGTGCCAGGCACAGTCATATAAGTACTTCACATGTATTTTTATTTAATTTGAGCCACCCTTTTAGATAAGCATTTTATGAATACTGTTATCCTCATGCTCACTTTATAATGTGAAAACAGAGGCCAGGAAACTTGCTCAAGGGGATACACAAAGTGTGAGCGGTAGAGTCAAGGGTGTGAGCCCAGCCAGTCTGGCCTCAATGCCGATACTTTTAATCTTTGTACAAGACTCTGCCTTTGCTTTCAGTGGAAACTGTTTACTGTGTTTCATTACAAATGAAATTAAAATCATTGTCTTTACCTAGAAAGGTATGATTTTATGATTTAATCAGAATTTTATGATTCTGACAACTTGGCAATTCCTACTTTTTAAATATCTTGCAACGAACGGCTCTGAGCCAACTTTTCAGGCTGTCAAGAATTCTCCAACTCTCTTCTCAGCCTCAGTATAATTTCAAATCTTGAACCTCATACATTTTTCAGAAAATTCTTTATCAATTCACCCCTCTCCATACTTAATACACTCTGGATACCAGCTGGACTCACCCTACCCACATACACACACATACCACCACTACCACCACCACCACCACCACCACTATCCATTCCACAAATATTTATTGAGCAATTTCAGTACACTAGAAGATACCCTAGCTGTTAGGAACACAGCAGTGAACAAAACAGGCTAAACCCTTGCACTAATAGAGCTTACATTCTAGAGGGGAGAGAGACAATTCTGGGGCAGGAATATGGTTGGCATATTTAAGAAAACAGGAAGGTCATGATGGCTGGAGTAGAGGGAATAAGGGAAGGTTAGATGAAATTGGCCAGAGAGGTGCTGAGGGTCTATATTAGCTCTGCTGGGGTAGTAAATGCCCTCCAAATCTCAGTAATATACATCGACAAATGCCTATTTCTTCTTATGTTCTTGTTTTGTGACTGTGAGTGAGCCTGCTGCTTTCAAGTCTTATTCTGGGACTCAGGCTGAAAGAGCAGCCCCTATTTGGCAGCCCCTACTTTTGTGGCAGAATAAAAAGTGAGAGAGCTACCAGAACTGTGTAATGCCTCTTCCATCTTCTCAGTGGCACTGGCGTACTGCCCTTTCTGCTTACATTCCATTGGCTCAAGCAAGTCACACGGCCAATCCTGATAATGGAGGAAGAATGTATGCTTCCTCAACAATGGGTAGGAATCTACGATCCTTGCACAGGGAAGGGAGGTTAAGAGTTCTGGATAAAATAGTTTCAAACAAAGATATAATATACCACAAGGGGTCTAGGTCATGTGTAAGGACTTGGGCTTTTATTCTGAAGGAGGGGAGAGCTGTTGGATGGTTTCCAGATGAGTTACTTTATTTGATCTGACTCACATTTTAAGGTCTCTATGGCTGCTGTGCAGTGAAGATTGCAGCAAGGAAAGAGCTGAAGCAAGGAATCCAACTGAGAAACATTCAGTAATCTGAGGAGGAGGTGAGTGTGGAATAGAAAAAGTGGTTGATTTCTGCATATATTGTAAGCCACGAGCCAATAGGATTTGCTGATGACTTGGATGTAGGGTCTGAGAGAGAAAAAGGACCAAGGGTGACTTCAATAAGTTTCACCTAAAGAATTGAAGGCATGAGGCTGCTATTTATTGAGATGGGGATCTGAGGGGAAGAGCTGATTTGAAAGGGAAACTCAAAAATTCAGTTGAAGGCATGCAAAGTTAGACTATAAAGTGAACTGTAAACCTGTAACTGGCACAGTGCCCATGCTAAAGCGATGTTGAATTAATCACTCCTGGGTATCCCCTTTCCTTCTGCCATTCTTAGCTTATGCATTTCCAGTCTGAACAAAAGGCATTTTGCTTAAGGTCTGTGGAATCACCTGTATACATGCTGTTTTCGTTTTCTATTGCTGCCCTACCAAATTACCAGAAATACAGTGTCTTCACACAAATTCATTACCTAACAATTCTGTAGTTCAGAAGTCTGATGTGCCTCTCACTGGGCTAAAATCAAGGTGTCAGCAAGATGTTAAAAAAGGCTGTGTTCTATTCTTTCTAGAGTTCTAAGGGAGAACCTGTTTCCTTGTCTTTTCATACTTAAGAGGCCACCAGTATTTCTTAGCTTGTGGGCCCTCTTCCTCCATCTTCAAACAACCCAGCAACAGTGGGAAAGATCTTTCTCACAGAGCATATTCTGACCTTCTCTTCTTATTTCCACTTCTACTTTTTAAGGACCCTTGTGATGCTGGGCCCACCAAGATTTTATGGTCAGCGGATTAACAATTTTAATTTCATCTGCAACATTTAATTTCTTGTTTGCTATGTATGTTAACATATTCAGTTTCCAGGGATTAGGAGGTGCTGCATTGGTATTCAGTTTGAATATATAGGTATCAATCTAATGCAATCACCCCAAGAAATAGTCAAAATAATCACATGTGCCCAGTTCTTTTCAAAGGCTGCTATTAAATGATCTGTGGATAATCTGGTTCAATTTCCATATTCAGGGGGAAAACATGTGCTTCCTTACCAGAATAGCTCATTTATTATTTTCATAATATTAACTCCTGTGTCTAAAATATTGTCTAGTGACCAAGGAAAAACGAAGACCGGATTGTTCTATAGGCTTTTAGAGGTCCTAATTATTCTTAATTAAAAGCACAGTATCTAAGCTGCTAGGCATCACAGATGGAAAAACTCATTTGCTGAGGTCAGCCTTGGTGAATATAGTCTAAGCTAAAAAGAAAATTATTGGGCAGCCTAGGTGGGTTCAGTGATTTAGCGCCACCTTCAGCCCAGGGCGTGATCCTGGAGACCTAGGATCCAGTCCCACGTCGGGCTCCCTGCATGGTGCCTGTTTCTCCCTCTGCCTGTGTCTCTGCCTGTCTCTGTGTCTCTCATGAATAAATAAATAAAAATCTTTTAAAAAATAAAAAAAATTATTACTTTGGGAGTAGCTACTTTACATTGTATTGATGTTCCAGGTGAAATTTCATAGTTTATTTTAGTAACTTCAAATAATAGATACCCTACCAATCTTGTATCTATAAAATAAACTACTTTTAATTGAAGATATCTAGATCAAATGAATGGTGTACTCTATGGAATTTCAATAGACACATATATGCAATGTTTATTTTTTATGCATCTTTTCTTTAAAAAAGCAAATCCCAAATAAAAGATGTTGCTTTAAAAATACAGCACATGGTCTTATTAAGATTTTTTCCCATAAAATCAATTGCATTTTTCATGCAGTGAATATGCTATATTTTCCAAATCTTTTTCCTAGAAAAAAGACATAAGAATTTTTCAATACAGACATCATTTTCTTTATTTTTAAAGATTTATTTATTTGAGAGAGAGAGAGAAACCAGGGGATGGGTAGGAGCAGAGGGAGAGAGAGAATCCCAAGCAGGCTCCATGATTTCCCTGAGATCATGACCTGAGCCAAAATCAAGAGTCAGATTGGGCCATCCAGGCACCCCCAGGCATCACTTCATTAAGATGTCTCTGAAATGCTCACCACATTTTGCCTGTTCTCAACTCTTTTTATTAAGAACAGAAGAGATGCTTCATCTACCCCTAACATGAAGGGTTAGCCTACTCCAGTAGCTTGTATTACATTTGGTTTTCAAAGTTCCTATAGCTGATTGAATTTCAAAACAGAATTTGTGAATTATAATACTGATAAATATGTAAGTATTCTATCTAAATATCTTTGATATTAAAATCACTTATATTCTTTGTAAATGAATCCACCCATTCCAGAATATCTTTTTGCCACCAGTGTACCAAAGTACACATACTCTACCTCCCATGTTAAAAGCAAAGGCATTAGAGTGATAAGAGGAGCAATCAGTGGGTAAGTTCTCCGTGTGACAGTTCAAAACCTGTGATGGCACGCTACTGATTCTGAGGAGCACTGCATTCAGAGCTGCTTATGACCTGCTTCTAAACTAACTTTTAAGGCTTGTTCATGACTGTATCTTTTTTTTTAAATATTTTATTTATTTATTCATGAGAGAGAGGGGCAGAGACATAGGCAAAGGGAGAACCGGGCTCCATACAGGGAGCCTGATGTGGGACTCGATCCTGGGACCCGGGATCATGCCCCAAGCCAAAGGCAGATGCTCAACCATTGAGCCACCCAGGTGCTGCAATGACTGTATCTTTTCATGATGCTTCTATTATTCAGGAAGGTACCTATTATTCAGGTGAAGGAATAAATGACAAATGATAATTGATACAATGCAGTGATTTAAAGTTATTAAGCTTCCTCTCTTCACTCTATTCTGCTGTAACAAACACACACATGTTTACACATTCTTGTTTCTTACCTGTATGTATGTATGTGTGACTTACTCCCAGCCATGAGATTTTTAATTCTGAGAAGACCCGTGGCACTGGCACCTTCTCTTCACCTAGGGTCTTCCTTAGAAAGTATTCTCCTGAGTACTTCAATTAGCCGACCTTATCTGGGTGGTCAGCATCCACTTTTCTTAAAGTATTTATAAGCTCATCATGCTTGTGTCCTCCCCCCCCCCTTTTTTTAAAGAGATTCAGAATAAGATCCAGGACTAATGTCTTGAGAGTCTGGCATATGTGTCTCCAAGAACTGCTACTTCTTGGTCAACCTCCACAAAGACCCTAAGCTTCAAGATTCTCCAAGCCCTTCAGCCATCTTCTGACAAGGTCATAATATGCACCCTCCAGAGAGTAACTATTCTTACCATGTTTCTGATTAGTTGGCCACTCTTGTTTCTCCCCTTCCAAACTACTTCCACCTCTTCCCAAGATTGGATATTTACTTATTTAAGTCAATGCTCTCCCATCACTTCTGCCTTTGAAATTTCTTCTGAATTCCATGCCCTCCTCTCCACAGCCTCCTCTGGTCCAGGCCTTCAAAATATCTTCCCATTTCAGTAGCTCCTGACTATTTTGTGCCATGACCCCTTTTGGCAGCTTGGTGAGGACCACACATCAAGTAAAAATATGAACTTACAAGGGGGACAGTTATCAAGCTATTTTTAAAAAATCATGATAAGATAATTCATGTGCTTATTTATTAATACATTAAATAACAAGACCTAGCAGTGGTTCTAATTACTACCTTGGTTTTGAAGAAGTGATGAGCATAAATAATACATCTGTAATATCCATAATGTATATGAAAAGAGCCATAATTTCTTTTGATAAAGTCCCATGCTCTGCTACTACTGCTGTGGTTTGTCACCAAATGCACACATTTCAATTAGTGGTTAGTAAAAAATGAACAGGTAATTTTTTTTTTCTATCCAGTTTCCCCTCTGTCCATCTTCTGAATGGGTTATGAACATTCATTTAACTTGCCTCCCTGGCTCTGTTCCAACCAGAATGGTTGCCCACAGGGCAAAGGCAGATCTGAACAGGTCACCTCCCCATACACTGCAAAATATAATGCGGGTCCCAATTGTCCACAGTGGCCTTCTCCTCCAGTGGTGTAGAAATGGAGTTCATTTGAAAAGCAAATTTTGTGGGCCTACTGTGATTCTGCAGGGCTGGGGTGAGCCTGGGACGCTGCATTTAAAAAGTCACTATGAGGTTGTACTAGTGGTTGGCAGATGAAACTTTGCCAAACAGGGTAGAGCCCAAATGTGTCAGCAGCGCCTTGAACATCCTTCAGTCGGCCTCACCGCATCCTCCCTTCCAGCTCTAGTCCAGCCTCGCGGGATTACTGTTATTCTCCAAACAGTCGCCTACTTCCCCATGTCCCTCTCTGGGGAGCCCTGTTCTTCCCCACCTGCCCTGCTCCCCACCATGCACACATTTCTTTTTTTTTTTTAAGATTTTATTTATTTATTCATGAGACACACAGAGAGAGAGAGAGAGAGAGAGAGAGAGAGAGACACGCAGAGACACAGGCAGAGAGAGAAGCAGGCTCCATGCAGGGAGCCTGATGCGGGACTGGATCCCAGGACTCCACGGTTATGCCCCTGACCGAAGGCAGGTGCCAAACCGCTGGGCCACCCAGGGATCCCTCATGCACACATTTCTCTGCTTACCTAAATCCTACTCCCTCCTCAAGGCTCAACTCCAATGTGACCTTCTCTCCGAAGCCTCCCCAACTGTCTCACTCAGGCTGAAGCCCTCTTGTTCTCCCTGACACTTTCTAATCATGTTCTAAGTCATGATGCCAGGCTTCTGCAAAGGCAGAAGGCTTCAAATTCAAGAACTGCCTGGAGGATTGCGGTGGATTCATTCAGCACGCAGCACACGCCCCAGGTGGGCACTGGTGGTCCCCAGGAATCAGACAAGGCCCTTACCTTCGGAGAGTTAACGTTCTCCCACTCATCTCCTTTCTTCATCTGCGCCAGCCCTTCTGTAAGGGTCCTGAAGTCACCTCTCACGTCGTCGGCCCACGCTAATCTTTCTTCTTTGATCCTCTGTGCCTAGATCGTGCTGTTTTCCTTTTCATCCCTCCCTCCTCCCCCCTTTGTGAGCTCCCACCGTTGCACAGCAGTGGGCTAGACGATGAGCCATACTGCTCGACAGGGTGAGCGAGTCCTCAGACTGTCCTTACGTGCTGTCTCCTGGCTAGGCTGGGCGTTCTTTAAAATCAGGGAAAGCTTTGTAGTTTTTGTGTTCTTTTGTTTGTTTGTTTGTTTTTGTTTTTGTTTTTGTTTTTGTTTTTGTTTTTGGAGTTTTCACTGCATCAAGTACCTCGCGGGCCCAGCGAATGTTCCAAACTCCCTTGAAAGAGGGAGTAAGATATTGGTTTCCCAAGCCTCCTTTCCCATTCGGACCTCCCCTTACCTGACACTGCTAAGCCGAGGGGAAAAGAAGCCTCTTTGCAGTTCCGTGGAGAAAAGGCCTTTGGGGGTTTTGGAGATGGGAAGTCTGACTCTCCTCTCGGAAGAGCTCAAACGGCAGCTCCCAGCACGCTGTTGCTAGGACAACCTCCGTTGCTAAGGGGAAAGAGGCGGCCCCTCTGCTGAGATTGACAAGACGCCGCTACCAATAGGGCGTCTACTCTCCGGCCGCCTCTTCAAGGCCGCACTTGTGATTGGCTGCTGTCGTGCTGACGTCACGCAACTCGAACCGCCGTGAGATCCTGGTTTCTCGCCCGCTCGGCAGGAGGTGTACGGTTTGGGTTCCCGCATGGAGGTGCTGCTGGCTCGGTGGCCCCCGGGCCCCACGGCCGCGCCTCAACCCCTTCGGGCAGCTCCGCTCCCCGCCCCCCGCGGCGACCTGGGGGCGGTCCCGGCGGCGGGCGGGACGGAGAGACAATCAGACCCGACCGGAGGTCGTGGGTCTTCCCCGAATTCCGATGTGTTACATTTTCCTCTTGCCCACATGCTTTTTTTTTTTTTTTTTTTTGTTTTTTTTATTTTTATTTTTTTTTTAATTTTTATTTATTTATGATAGTCACAGAGAGAGAGAGAGAGGCAGAGACACAGGCAGAGGGAGAAGCAGGCTCCATGCACCGGGAGCCCGACGTGGGATTCGATCCCGGGTCTCCAGGATCGCGCCCTGGGCCAAAGGCAGGCGCCAAACCGCTGCGCCACCCAGGGATCCCGTTTTTGTTTTTTTTAATACCTTGACTCATACTGGAGGTCTCCGGGGAGGAGGACTAAATCCCTTAGTAACTCCATGGTTTGCTTTATCTGTGGTTACGAGCCCAATGGGGATCCCTGAAGGTGATGCTCATCCCCCTCGCCTGTAAAAAAAATAATAATAATAATTAAAACTACTTAATTTGTAAGCTGGCAGAACTTGATAAAGTACGCAACTGACTGCTGTCATTGGTCCAAATTAATTTTTTTACACCCGATTTAAATGAAAATGTCCAGTTGAGAAGAGGCTTACAGATTGATGACGTATTTAAGATGTGGTCCTCAATAGGATGACTTTACGCGGCGTGTAGAAAGATCGCGGTGTTTATTCTTTCAAATATCTGAGGAATTTGTGCTTGTAAAATGCAAATAAATTTTACTGAAGAAATCGTTAAAAAAACAAAACTTACTATTCTGGCATGGCGACAACTTTTCCCAGCCTCTTCTACTCCCTGACACTAAAAGGTTAGTTTTCCCTGGGCTCAGTGCTGAGTCTTTTTTTTTTTTTTTTTTTTTTTTGCTCTGCAGCCTGCTGGTGGCACATTCAGTTCTCTTGGCTTTAGCCATCTTGCAAAGCACATCAGTGACTTCCATTTCTATATTTTCAGCCTCATACATCTCATAAATGACATTCAACACCTGAACTTCCACTACCTACTGGACATTTCCAAATACATGTCTTACTAGCTCATGGTGTTTGATAGTTGCCAGATGAAGATATTGAATGAATAATTACCATCCCTGACTCCTACTGCTCACAGTAAACCGGTCACTAAGTCCTGTCATTTTCCTTTCCTAAATTATCTCTCAAATACTTAATCTCTTCTTAGCCATTCTCCCTCCCTCTCCCTTATCTCAGGAAGGCCTCATTTCTCACCTAGATAGTGGTAATAGTCTCTATTTTTTTAAAAGATTTTCTTTATTTATTCATGAGAGACAGAGAGGCAGAGACATAGGCAGAGGGAGAAACAGGCTCCCTGCCGGGAGCCCGATGTGAGACTCAGTGTGAGACTCGATCCCACGATTCCAGGATAACACCCTGGGTTGAAGGCGGTGCTAAATCGCTGAGCCACCAGGGCTGCTCTGTTCTCCTTTAAAATGTCTAAAATAGAGATGCCTGAGTGGCTGGGTGGTTGAGCCTCTGCCTTCGGCTCAGGGTGTGATGCCAGAGGAGTTCCAGGATCGAGTCCTGCATCTGGCTGATAAATAAAATCTTAAAAATAATAAATAATAAATAAATAAATAAATAAATAAATAAATAAATAAATAAATAAAATCCCTATTCAATGTTGTATGTCAATCATATTTCAATAAACCTGGAAGATGTATCTAAAATCATTATTAACTAAAATTGACATGAAGTTGAATAAAAGAAGCCTCAGGCAGCTTGGACATGCTTGTTCCGTGGTTCTCCACAGCCCCTGGCATACTGCTACATAGGCCCAGGGACTTGTCCCAGGATGAAAGCTGAGCTCTGGTTGTGCAGAGCTCTCTACTCCTCTCCCAATCTGCCATGCCCTTTAATAAGTGTGCATCTGTTCATCCCACAGCTCTACGTCTATCTCTACCTCAATCTGTAGTGCCTTTCTTCATCTTTGTTACCTGGTAAACTCTCATTTATTTTTCAATGCCAACTCAAATATCACTTTCCCTGCAAAGCCATCCAGGCCCTCAATAGAATTAATCACTCTTTTCTGTTTTTCCATTATAGCAAGTATTACACTGTGTTGTAATGACTTGTTTATATGGATGTCTCCCCTGCTGGACTTCAGTGTGGGGTTGGTGTCTCTTCCTTTCATATCTCTATTGTTTAGCACAGTATCTGACATGGGTATTTAATATAATATATGTTGAATTCTTTAATTGATTGACTATTATTTAGAGCATATCTATAAAAAGCTACCTAACAAAAGTGTCTTTGCATTCTTCCAAAGAATTTCCTTTTCTTAAAAAAAATTCATAATCAGTCAGATTTAAGGAAGTAAAGATTATAACCTTGTGACTTGGATGAGACATCAAGGCTTTTTGTCATCTTTTCTTTAGAGACATCCTAAGGAGATGATCATTGGAGTCATAAGTCATGATACTGAGAAAATTAGAAATTAAATGGAAAATGTTTAGTAATGTCTTCATGTTACAAACTTAAATTACAAATGATTTGCTGAACATCTGTTCTTTCATGGGAGTGGTCAGAAATGAAACATCTCCTTGGTGGCTAGTGAACACTTATGCTATTCCAGGGGATGCTGAATTAAACCTGCTTAAAATTTGAAGGTATTTAAAAATGAGTTTCAGTTTTACTAATTGAGTGAAAATATAATGAGTCAAGAATTTGTAGTATACTTCTCTGATTATTTAAGGACATCTTGATAAGTTTAAGATTGGAATTATAGAAGGGTAATCTGACAAATTAGATATGAGGTGGCTCTTTACTAATTATTATTTTAGTGAATGGCTTTCCCACCCCTTTTAAGATTTTTTTTTATAAAAAAAGAGCTCAGAAACTAGGAGTTGAGGACCATGAATAAGAGTCATTATGCATCTTCATTTATGCCTTTGTCTGTATGCCTGGGAGGGAGAGAGGGCGGCAGGGAAGAAGAGTCCTTGTTTGAACTCTAAACCGCTGGGATACAGCATGTTCAAAAAGTGCTGGAGAAGACTATCACAACCTATTGCATGAGGAACTGAGGAGCATCCTAGAAGGATACTCAGCTTCAGAAATGAGAAAACAGAACAAACTGACCTGGGGACAAAGCTTTAGTTTTTAGAGGAGAGGACCAATTGTGGCAATTTTAGGGGGAAAAAAAAGAACTGAAACTTCAATAAGAAATTGGAATCTGTACAACACTTAAGTGAGGAGATGGGTATTTCTGATAACATCTACACAGAATAGCTTGAGTCTAACTGGAACTAAAGAGGATTACTACTCCCACTCCTGCCCCCATCAGAGTTGCCTGTGGGCAGCTGATGTCCCTAGAGGGACAAATGCAGGAGCTGAGGAGAAAAATATGGGGCCATGTGGTAGCAGAGTGGTCTTATCTGTAAGCAAAGAGGAGACTCCATTCTTTATACCCAGAAAAACTCCATTCTCTACATCCAGAAAGAGATGGTGGTGGGAGAGTCTTTGGTGGTGAAAGTCCTACAATATTAATGGGCATCAAGAGTCAGTGAAATAACAGTTCTAGGTGTGTAATGATTATTACTATTAGGGCACTTAAATATTTTTAAAAGTGGAATCATTCAAATAATACTGTCTCTAAAGTTAGAAAATTGTATTGGGAGCCTAAATTTGGTACTTTCTGGATAAGAGACATCAGGCAAGCTATTAAACACTCTATATCTCAGTTGTACATCTGCAAAATCTGGGATGACAATGCTTTCCTCAGAGCCAAGCCAGATAAATGTTGAGAGCAACCACATTGCTACCATAAGGGCCATTTCTGCAAAGACATGACACTTCACACCAGTGAATTATAAATAGGTTTTCAGTTAGTCCAGCTTTCCGTACCAAGAGAGGAAGAAAATTGATTCCTCTCCACCAAGTAGACAGCTTCTGATCTAAAACTCTAGGTTGAATATTTTTGTCACTTGGTATGAGTCACAAGGTTTAACCAAAAGGCAGTGCTCCCAGCTCTGAGTTCAGCCAGTTTGAATGTTTACATTTTGAACAATTTAATATGTTCTCCATAAGCTGTTTAGTTTGGAAAATCGTGTTAATAAATTATTTCAAATGTAAAGAAAAAGTATGCATGTTTGTTAACAGAAATCAGTTTTGTCATATTTCCATTAGATATATGATGAATAAATTTTTAACAAATATTATTAGTATGAAGGGACACCAAATTATTAGCCTATCCAGGTTGCCCACAGATCTAAATCTGTCCCCCTTAGCACTGCCATAAAAAGGCCAGCATAGTGAGAATGTGGTACATTCTCAATGAATAGTTGTTGCATCAGAATTGATCTTAAATTCCATTCAATTTACAGACATTGACTCTGCCCTTTGGTGGTGATTAAAGGGAGATCTGAATATTCAACATTCTACTAGACATTTCTACTTGAATGTCTAATATACAGTTATCTAAAGTGTGGCCCCTGAGATCACAGCCAGCCAGGAAATATTTGTTACTAATCCACCAAAAGTTTTTACCCATCTGCAACAAAAGTACAGAAATTAAAAGTTCTTAAAAACTTCAGAGCAATTTGATGGAGTAACTACTTTATGTTACATATGAACAAAATTGAAGTTTATATTTTAAATGTCTTGATTTCATTTTCTAGTAATTTATTTGTGTTGTGTATTATGAAAGTATCAGCCTGTGAGAGAAATGGAAACAAAACCAAATTCCGTAGCCTCTGACAGTTTGAGAAGCACTTAGTAGACGTCTGAAGCACACGTTCACAAAGAACTACTGATGCTCCCCGCCAGCCTGCTCATCCTACAGTGGGCTTCACCTCAGCTGATGGCAATGCCATCTTTACGGTCACTCAGACAGAAATCTAGGAGTCGTCCTTGACTCTTTTGCTTTTATTTTTTACCCTTTGGGATATATTTAACATTGCAGCCAGAGGGATACACTTTTATTTTTTTTCTAAAACCTAATTTTTAATAGCTGCATAATATTTCATCTGGTAAATCTACCTTAATGTATTTAAGAATTAAAAAAAATGTATTTAAGAATTCACAATTGTACATTAAGGTTGTGTTTTATATTTTATATATGATTCAATGAATATTCCTTGTTTTTGTTTTCTTTTTTTTAGGGATACACTTTCAAAAGAGAAGACAAATCATGCCAGTCCTCTGTTTAAAACCCTCAGTGCCTCCCATTTCACTCTACATGAAAGCCAAAGTCCTTACAATGGCCTATGGTTGTGGTCCAGCATAACCCAGCCCGTTCCTGGCCTCATTTCCTACCATTCCTTCCTGGGGCTCATGCTGCTGCAGACACACTGGCCTCCTTGGGGTTACCTAAACGTACCAGGTACTGGGCTGCTTTACATTGGCTGTTCCCTCTGCTGGAATACTTAACGCAGATAACTTTTCAGTCTTTGCTAAAATGTTAACTTCTCAGTGAGGTCTATCTCCACACTATTTAAAATGGCATCTTCTCAACATTCCTCATTCTCTGCTCTCTGATTCTTTTTTTATTTTTTTTTTAAGATTTTATTTAATTGTGGTGGGGGAGGGTCAGAGGGCAAGGGAGAGAATCTCAAGCAGACTGCACTGAGCACAGAGCCCATAGTGTTTGTGTGTCGGTGAGGGGGGGTGGGGGTGCTGAGGGGGTAGTTGTGATATCCCAGGACCTGAGCTAAAACTAAAAGTCTAGCACTTAGCTGACTGAGCCAACCAGGTGCCCCCTCTGACTTATTTTTCCCCCCCAGCACTGATTATCTTCTAACATACTCTATAATTTACTTATTATGGTCATTGACTGGCTTTGTCCGCTAAAATATAAACTCTGCAAGGGCAGAAATTTTTGTCTTTTTTACAGCTGTGTCTCCAATGCCTGAATCTCTGTCTGGGAAATATAAGATACACTATATATATTCAATAAATGATTTGGAACAACCGCTTTGGAGAATAATTTGGAAGCACCTATGGAAACTAAAAATGTAAATAGCCTATAATCTAGCAATTCTACTCTTGGATGTTTACCCTAGAGCAAATCCTACATATGTGTATGAGGGAATGCTTCATGGATGTTTACTGCAGAATTTCTTTGTAAAGGCAAAGGATAGAAATTACTTAAATGTCCCTCGGTAGGAAAATGCATAGTGTCTTGCTTTAGTCAATAAATTACCATAAAGCTGCCGAAGTAAACAAACTTGCTTGGGTATAGCTCAGAATCAAAATGGTGAGTTAAACATTGAAGACTACAAAATAATGCCATCTTTGTGAATAAAAATATGCACAAATTATTTCTACTCATTATGGATACACATATGTGAGAAAATGTCACAAATGAACAACTTATGATGATTTATACCAATTCATGACAGAAGGTTACTTTTGGGAAGGGATGGTTAACTTTATAATGTTTTATTTCTTGTAATAAAAAGACTGGAAATAAATCAAATGACATGTAAAATTTGTTGTATTTGGGAGCTGTATTTTAGTTATTTTTTGTGCTTTTTTAAAATTTTTCTTAAAATTAAAAAATTGTCTTCTAGACCATAAGATCTTTAAGAGCATTCAATGTTATTACAATATTATCGACTTTTCCCAATGCTGTACTTTTTATCTCTATGTACCATCTATTGATTTTTGACAAAGATGACAAAATAACGTAGAGAGGAGAATCAAACCTTAATAGTCAACATAATAATATTATTGGCTCAAAGGAATATACTGATGTCAAGTCAAAAGGAAGACAGGAAATGCTGGCATGCTGAGTCAAAGATTAAGGTCGACATTTCTGGAGAGCATGACAGGAGCACATTAGAAAGCACCAGTTAAGATCTAGTCAATCTTGCGTGTTATTGTTGCCATGTTATAAGTGTGTGTTCCTGGTCTTGCTAGTGAGTACTTCTTGCAAATAAAATAAACATTAATATGTTTATATACATAGAATACATTGTGCTAATCCTCTGGATAGTATGGTATTTTAAGAAATAACAAGTTTTACAAGAAATACAATCATTATGTTATACACCAGAAACTATTATAATATTGTGTGTCAACAGTACCTCAATACCGAAAAAAGAAACACATAACCAATTACCAAATAAGTGAAATATTAATTTCATATTTAAAAAAAGCAAAAGAGAAAAAGGGGAAAACATAAATTGACCATATATATGTATATCTGGATTCTTTAGTCTGTTCCATTGTCTATATATATTTTATAAGTCTCTTTTCATGAATACCAAACTGTCTTCCTTATATAGCTTTATAATAAGTCCTGAAATCAGGTAAGGTAAATTCTCCAAATTTGTCCTTATTTTTAAAAAATGCTTTGGTTATTCTTGGCTTTTTGCATTTACATATTCATTTTAGAATCAGCTTGTCAATTTCTACAAAAGAGCTTTCTGGACTTTTGACTGAAATTAGGTTGAAAGTATAAATGAATTTGGTGAGAACTGATATATTAACAATATTGACTCTTAGGATCTATGAACATGGTTGATCTTTTCATTAATTTAGATCTTCCAAAAATTAAAAAAAAAATCAATATTTACAAGCACATGAAATATGCCAGGCACAGTATTGGGTGCTTTACATGTATACTATTAATTAAAATTCTATCATTCCTTTCATTGGACAGAATAAACACAGAAGGAAATAGGGAGGGGGAGGGGGAGAGGCTCAGTAATTCCCCACAGTCAGTAAATGGAATGAAAGGGTTGGGCCCCCATTCATTAGACTCCATTTTCTATTCTTCAGTTTACTTACCTCAGCTGCAACTAGGGTTAAGTGAGGGCCACCATTTATGCCTGTGAACCTCTCTAAAGTTCAGATTGTTCCTGAACAATCAAGCATTTCAAACTCCCACTGTCATAAGGACTTTACTGTTATGATAAGGAAGTAGTGTTAAATCATGTGGAAGCATGTGGGCATTAGAGATTAAATTATATTTTCCAAATTACACTTGAGAACCAAGTGTGCCAATTGCCCACTTTTTAATATCTACTATGTTCACAGCACCTGGGATCCGGGTTTATTAACAGCATAAAATTCTTGTGCCCCATTGCAAGAAAAGATATTTCTATTTATTAATTATCCATGCAAACTGGTTTAGGATTTTTAAAAGGTTTTATAAAAGATCTGATAGCTCTTGATATCGTTTTGAGGCATTGCCTGTTATGGGTATTCAGTGACCTTTACAAACTTAACCGTGCCCCCCACTCCTACCCCCAGTAACTTAAAAAGCAATTACAACAAGCCGGAAGTGGTTGTAATTAAAATTAATCAAAGTTCTGATCTATTTCTGACAAGCAGTAAGCTCAGGTTTAATTTTTAAAAAGAATTCATGAAGAAAAAGGTCATAGTGGGAGATGTACTCTTAAGGAAATAAAGAATGGATGACACTTGGTAAGGATGGTAAGGCGGGCTTTATTTAGGGCCGTCCAGAGTCTAGGGACCACTGCAATAGGACTTTAAGATGGGGGGGGGGGGGGGAGACGAGGCGCAACTCCTACTACCACGTGGGCAAGTGGAAACTGATGGGAGGAGGGGAGAGGCCAGTGAATGGGAAATCACTACCAGGACAAAGCAACAAGGTCGTTTTGGCTAAACCCACCTAGCAGGATTCTTGCTGAAAACAGCCCAGGAGGATCAGACTTCACCTGGGGGCAGGGGAACTTCGTTGAGGGCCATCGGATATTGAGGATGTGTGTGTGGGGGTTTTGGTTAAGCTGACTTTGCAGGGCCCTTGCTACAACTGGATTTTAGAAGCAAATGCAGAGATAAGCCACGAGGGTTGTTAGCAGCCTGGCTAATGTTTGGCCACGCAAACAATCCTTGTCACGACCTCAAGTCTGTCCGGCCACATTCCTTCTGAGAGCTTCCCAGGGCTTCCTGTCCCAGCGCGGCCTAGAGGCATCCAGAGAACAGTCTGCACGCAGTCCTGCAAAGCCCAAGGCCTAGAGCACGTATGAGGCTCCGGTTTGAAGAGTCTTGCACTGGGTGATTCCCCACGCGGGCCACGGAATGGACTGCGCGCAGGCCCCCGCGGCCCGGCCGCCCGCACCCCCGCACCTGCACCCCCGCACCTGCACCCCCGCGGCCGGGCCGCCTGCAGCCCTGCACCTGCACCCCCGCGGCCAGGCCGCCTGCAGCCCCGCACCTGCACCCCCCGCACCTGCATCCCCGCACCTGCACCCCCGCGGCCAGGCCGCCTGCACCCCCGCACCTGCACCCCCGCGGCCAGGCCGCCTGCACCCCCGCACCTGCAGCCCCGCACCTGCACCCCCCGCAGCTGCACCCCCGCACCTGCACCCCCGCACCTGCAGCCCCGCACCTGCACCCCCGCACCTGCACCCCGAGCGCCGCGAAACCCGAGCCGGGCTGTGCGGCCTGTTTGTGGGAGCAGGGAGGGGCGTGACGGGGCTCAGGGGCGCGCGCGGCGCCGGGGGCCCACCCAGGAAGGGCGGGGAAAGGAGTGGGCGCGAAGCGGAGCGGCTCCCGAGCCGCGGGGCCGAGCGGGGAGGATGTCCCCGGCGGCGGCTGGCGGCCCGGGACCCGCGCGGGGCGGGGCTGAGCCGGTCCCGGGGCTTCGGGAGCGGCCCGGCTGCCGCGCCCCCTGCGGCCGAGAGGACCCGCGCCCGCCGCCGCCCCGCGCCCGCCGCAGGGAGTCGAGCCCGGCGCCGCCCGCGGCATCAGGTGTCGTGGGAACGGCGCCCGCGGCGCGCGGGGGGACCGCGATGAGCCGAGCCGTCGGCCACGCGCAGCGGGAGGGTCGGGGCCCCGGGCGTCGGCGCCATGGAGGGGCCCCGGGGGCCGGCGGGGTGCGAGCTGCAGCGCGTGGGCTCCGCGCCCGCCCCGCCGTCGGCGCAAGGTCAGGGGCCCTCGGGCGGCGGGGGCCGGGCTGGGGCCCGGGGGGGGGTCCGGGCGGGGCGGAGGGACGCTCGGGCGGCGGGGGCGCGGCGGGGGGCCCGGGCGGGTGTGCGCTGGGGCGGCGCGGGGCGGGCGAGGGTCCGGGGGTCCGGGCGGGGGGCGTCCCGGCGGCGCGGCCCCGAGGCTCAGCGGCCCCCCCGCCCGGCGCGAGGCCCCCGCGAAGCCTGCGTCCTGGGGGGCAGCGCATGAAGCCGCCCGCGGCCCCCTGGCGCCGGGGAAGACCCGGGCGGCGGCCGAGCGCGTCCCCGCGCACCCAGCTCTAGGCGCCAGGGGCCGGGGGGGGGGGGGGACGGGGCCGCAGCCGGGGCCTGGGCGGGCAGACCCGCGCCTCGGGGACTCGGGGGTCGGTGTGGGAGCTGGTGAAGGGCAGCGGGGAGGGGCTCCCCGGCACGGGATCGAGTCCCCGGGGCTCCCCCTGCATCTGCGGGCTCCGTCTCTCAAACTAACGAATCTTAAAAAGAAGAGGAAGAAAGGCGGGAGGGAAGGAAAGAAAAGACTCGGGTGTCTGGTGAAGTGGGGAAGCGCTTCTGGAGAAAGTCGCACGCGCGGTCAACTCCGAGGTCTTTCTACTCGCGCGCATCCCCCGGCTTCCTGCCCCCGCGGGGCCCCTTGCCGGGGTGGGGGGGGGTCGGCGCTCCTTCAGGCTCGCGGCCTGACACTTCGCAGGGTTTTTAAAAAGGATTTTATTTATTCACGAGAGACACAGAGAGCGGCGGAGCCACAGGCGGAGGGAGAAGCAGGCTCCGTGCGGGGAGCCCGACGCGGGACCCGATCCCGGGACCCGGGGTCACGCCCTGGGCCGAAGGCAGGTGCTCACCGCTGAGCCCCCGGCGCCCCCACTTTGCGGTTTTGTGCGGTGCCCGCCCCGAGGCGTCTCCTCTGTGCCCGGGCAAAGCTAACGTTTGCAGCTGGTGTAGTGGCGTTAAAAAAGCAAGTTTTGTGAACGAAACGCTGTGCCTCTGGGACAGCCTGACGCCCGGTGCAGGCTCGGTGCTCCCCGCTCCTGTGGGTTATGCTACACGCGGGCCTTGTTTGTTTCCACTTTACTTTTTCCTTGTATCAAAAGACAAAGGGCGTCTGGGTCCTCCGAAACGTAACTTCCCAGCAGCTTTATTATTACCAGCCTCACTACTGCTGATGGTGTTCATGTGCAAGTTTTGATTTTACGGTTTTAAAATCCCATTTAAATCTTTAAATGCTGCCTTTTGAAGAAGGAAATAAAATGTTCTTGAATGGAAAGCCTAAGGAATTGATAGCTTTTTTTCTCTCCCTTACGTCTTTGCCTCATACTTTGCACTTTAAGACGTAAGAACCGTACTTGAAGGAGTTCTATCATAATTATTTCATTTTGAAGATACGGCATATGCTATTTTTTATGCCAGTGTAAACTGTTTTATGCTTGGCTGACTCAGCACTGCCCTTGTTAATCTTTTCATTAATGAAGATTGTACAAACTTGCCCCATAGCTAGTTTTGATGGCTAATAATTTTATCTATTATTTGGAGATGTCGGGTTTGCTAAGAATGGTTGAATCAGAACCAAAAGCGGGATTCTGTATTTGGAAAGCAGTGTGATACCTAAACAGAGACTTGTTAGATGCTCTATTACTATAGTTTGACTCCCTCCAACCCCCACCTTGATTTCTGAGTAGAAGTCACTGTAAAAATCTCTCATGGAGCCGGCCTTTCTGTTCTGTGTGGAAGATCTCAACTCTCCCAGGTGGTTTGGGGTATTCTATTTTGAACAGGTTTCCATAATATTAAGTAATCTGAGTGAAAATCCAAGGTAAGTCCCCACTTCTGGAGTGACATGTTTGTCATTTTGGACTACAAAGGCAATAAAAATAGCCCCATCCTTTTCAAAGAGACAAGAGAAGTAGTGGATAAGAGGTACTTTGAAAAGCAAAATGTACTACATAATATTAGGCCTTCAATAAAAATCAAATACGAGTGGGATTTGGACTTAAGTTGAGCTTCTGCATTCCCCTTTGGGGAGTAGTTAAGTTTCCTGAGCCTCCACTGCCCCTTAAGAATCTTGTTTCCTGTTTAGGACGCTGACTTGGCTGTTAAGGCTCTAGGGGGAGTGAGGCTGCGTGCTCAGTGTTGGACTCTGTGCAAGGGCTTTATTTGCATTTTTATTTAATAAGAATCATATGAGGATAGGTATTGTTATCACCCTTTTGCAGAAGAAAAAGCTGAGGCTCAGAGAGGCCGAGTGACTTGCCTGGGTCACAGAAGTGTCAAGCCCTAGAACCAGGATTACATACTAAACATGGCCTTAGTTCCCTACACCACACCTTGCTACCTTTAACTCAGTGTTTTGTTTTGTTTTTTAAAGACTTTATTAGAGAGCATAAGCAGGGGGAGGGGCAGAGGGAATGCAGACTCCTCACTGATCAGGGAGCCCAAGGGGGGGCGGGCACTGGATCCTAGGACCCTGGGATAATGCCCTGAGCTGAAGGCAGGTGCTTAACTGACCGAACCACCCAGGCGCCCCTAACTCAGCGGGCGGTTTAAATAATTAAACTTATTTTGATAATCTGATGAAGCTTTAAGTATCGCTGCAGGAAAAATGGCCATATCTTCATATATACAAAATTTTGCATATAATTTCTGAGGCTACCTACCTTCTAAAACTCTTCCATAGGCTTTCAGGTCACCCTGCTCTAACTGTATCTGTTACTGAAGGAGGCACAGAGTGTATACCTGCTATATAAATGTCCATATATTCCTCTACCAGTAGAAGCAGCCCATGAATTCAATAATTCAACTGAGCGAAAATTTACTTAGTAACTGAAACAAAAAGAAACAGGACGTGTTACATTCTAGTCGATTCTATAAACATCTAAAGTGCAATTTAGAACAATGGTGTATTTGAAACCAGATCTTTTGTTTGGGCTTCTTCAACTATCCTACTATAGCAAAGAATAAAGATTAGTGCCTTTAGTTACAGAATGTAAACGATCTTTTTTTTCTCCCCCTAGAGATGGCAAATCCTACAGTTGTTATAAGTAGCTGCAGCTCTCATGAAGAGGAAAATCGTTGCACTTTTAGCCAGCACACATCGCCCTCTGAGGAGCTTCTGTTAGAAGACCAGATGAGGCGAAAACTCAAATTTTTTTTCATGAATCCTTGTGAAAAGTTCTGGGCTCGAGGTAGAAAACCATGGAAGCTTGCCATACAAATTCTAAAAATTGCAATGGTGACTATCCAGGTAAGCATCTCAAATCGCAAGTTTAGCGACGACCTCTTTTAGTAACAGAGGAGTAAGGACAGTTGTTTTTTCTAACTCTGAACTGTATGTATAATGGAGATCAATAAATAAGGAAACACACAATCTTAAACCCCTCTGCAGTGTTTGTGAAAGAAGACTGGGGTTTTCCCCTTTTTTCCCTTCTTATCTTTCCTTAACTATTTTAGTTGCGTAATAGAATCAGTTTTTAGGAAAAGAAAACTTTAATATTTGCTTTTTAATAAAGAAGCTGAAGGTTTCTAAATCAGCCATGAAAACTAGTGGTTGCCCAACCAGAGGATTCTTTTCCTTCCTAGTTTCCTGGGAATTTCTCTCTTCAGAAACTTTAAAGGTTTCTGTTGAGGCGAGTGCTTGGATTCTCATAGCCCTGTAGTGGGAAAATGTGGAGTTAACTATAAAGGAGTGACATAGGTAGTGAAATATGAGACTTCATTTTAGGAGAGTTTGAATCTCATTTCCTTGACATTTTTTCTTCATCAATACTGATTGTGATTTACTCTTGTGAAGATATATTTTCCTACTGGTGAGAGTAATTATCCCATTTCACAGATGAGAATACTGAGGCTTAATGAGGTAAAATAAAGAGTGGAGCTGGGATTCAATTCAGATTTTATTCTAAGACCTGTGTTCTTAATTACTCCTAAATTTTTTAGAGAGCTCATCTAACCATCTTCTGTTTCCTGGAGTGGTCAGGAGGAAAAGTGACCAATGGTTTAAGATATTAAGGCTGTTAGTAATAAGCATATAAAAGGCATTTAGGTACATTCTTAAAAGGAACTGAGGGTTTTTCTTTTTTTAAAGATATTATTTTTAAGTGATCTCTACACCCAACATGGGACTTGAATTCACAACCCCGAGATCAAGAGTCATATGCTCTCTGAGGGTTTTTCTTTTCTTTCTTTAAAAAGATTTTTTTTGGGGGGGTGACAGAGAGAGAGAGAGAGAGAGAGAGAGAGGGAATCTCAAGCAGACTCACTACCAAGCATGGAGCCCAACAGAGGGCTTGATCCCACAACCCTGAGATCATGACTTGAGCTGAAACCAAGAGTCTGTCTCTCACCCAAGTGAGCCACCCAGGTGCCCCGGGTGATGTTTCTTAATTGTGGTGTTTCTTTAATCTGTATTAGAACAGCCAAACAAATACTACATAAAGACTTTGTAACTGAGCAAAGAAGTGTCACTTGGTGACAGGTACCCTCTTCTCAGAGGGAAGAAGGTAGACTTCCTGTTCATTTGGAGATTTTGTGTCTGCAGGAGCAAAAAGAAAGATATCTGCAATGATGGGCACCCTCCTAAATGTTCCCTTTCCCCACAACCTGGCACAGCCTCTGAGTTACAGGGGTTTTCTCTCTGTCATGGGTATCCCTTGAGGTCAGGGACCATTGCTTCTGCACTGCATCCTTGGGACCCAGCTCAGTGCCGGCATGTGGGGGGAACTCACTGATAATTGGTCTTTGGGAATTTTCTGGAGGCTTTTTGTCATCAGCTTCATTAGATGTAAAATCCTTGGCTGTCATCTTATTGGGATTTATATAGGACACTTGGCTTAAAGAGGCTCTTCAGAGATAGAAGTCCAGTTAGATGGGGAGCACTGACATGTGTAGGGTGCAGGGCATACATCACAAGGAGAGGTGAAAAGAGAAGAGATTTTTGTGCTCTATTTTGCTCCAGTCAGACTCTAAACAACTTTGTGTAGCATGATAGTGTGGCTAGAACTTGGATTCAGTCTGTTAGACTTGGGTTCAGATTTTGACTATACACTTGGTAGTGATGTGACTTGAAAAAATTATTTAATTTCTCTGGGCGTTTATGTGCCTATCTATAAAATGGGATTAGTATGAAGGAAGTTCCTGGTATGGCACATAGGTGCTCAGTGTTGTTTCCCTTTTCCGTATAAAATACACCCTGCCTCACTCTGGGATCCAAGTCAGAGTGTATGTTCTAAACTTACAGTGTGTGTGTGTGTGTGTGTGTGTGTGTGTGTGTGTGTGTGTGTGTGTGTGTGTGTGTCAAAAAGAAAGTGAGAGCAAGAGAGTGTGTGGGAGAGAGGAGGAGGGAGGGAGCAAGAGATTGAGATGATTTCGAAGGAAAGAGAAGGTGAAAGAGAAACTTGGAGTAAAGTTTCAGGTGTGATGGAAAGCGCTGATGTTAATATGACAGTGTAGCAGTTAAACAGCTTTTTTGTACATGAATAACCGAGTTTCATGTAAAACTCTGGGGTCAATCCCAGATAGTAAAGATATATTATGTTAATATCCTTTAATTTAGAGATCAGTTGAAAGAATGTTTTTATTTTTGGTCTTATTGTCACAGTTTTGGTAACTGACAACTATAGTGATTTGATAAGAGGACTTAGATTTATTTAAGACATTTCTTATATTGCTTGTACACCTGCTTCAAAACCTTCTTGGTATCCTGCACAATTCATTTAAAAAAAATCTTCTACTTGGGGCACCTGGGTGGCTCAGTGGTTGAGCATCTGCCTTTCGTTATCCCAGTGTCCTGGGATCAAGTCCTGCGTCAGGCTCCTTGCAAAGTGCTTGCTTCTCCCTCTGCCTATGTCTCTGCCTTTCTCTAAGTGTCTCTCATGAATAAATAAATAAAATCTTTTTAAAAAATCCTCTACTTGCTGTAGAAGAACCCTGCACCATCTGCCTCCAGCTTTTCTGCTGACTTTTTTTTCTTGCTGTTCCTTTAGTTGGATTGTCCTGGGATCCTCAGTACCCACCCCCCTCAAGTGCGAAGTTCCACTCTACCTTTTTAGCCTCTTTCCTGTGCTCCTGAAATGTCCCCACCTGAGTTATGCACGTACTTCAGGGGTTTTCTTTCTTTCTTTCTTTCTTTTATTGATCTCATACCTGTGATCTCCCAATATGGTTTTTTAAAAACATATTTTATTTAAATTTAATTTGCCAACATATAACACCCAGTGCTCATACCATCATCCCAGTGCCCTCTCATTGTTTCTTTCTTAAGGAAACCTTTCCATTTCTTTAGGTACAGTGACTTTGCTTCTCTAAATTCCTAAAGAAGGGGATCCCTGGGTGACTCAGTGGTTTGGCGCCTGCCTTCGGCCCAGGGTGTGATCCTGGAGTCTCGGGATCAAGTCCCACATCAGGCTCCCTGCATGAAGCCTGCTTCTCCCTCTGCCTGTGTCTCTCCCTCTCTCTCTGTGTGTCTCTCATGAATAAATAAATATAATCGTTAAAAAAAATTAAACTTCTAAAGGAGGACTTCTCTGAGCTAAAGCTTTTGATTGGGACAGCAGCATTAAGTAAGATCGTATGTGAAAATGTGCAAAACCACTTTCTTTCATTTGAAAACTAGAAGCCTACCTTATCCTCAAGGCCAAATTAATTTACAGCTACCAAAAGTTTCATTTCTGTTGAATATTCAGGATTAATTAGACATTGACTCTTGAATAAATAAATTGACCTTTTATTTTCTTGTTTTTGTCACTCTCTTTTCCTTTTTTCTTTTAAGCTGGTCTTTTTTGGGCTAAGTAACCAGATGGTTGTAGCTTTCAAGGAAGAAAACACTATAGCATTCAAACACCTCTTCTTAAAAGGATATATGGACCGAATGGATGACACATATGCAGTGTACACACAACGTGATGTATATGATCAGATCATCTTTGCAGTGAACCAGGTAAATCAAGTATGTGCGTTCTTACTTGGAAGAAAGAACAGACAAGGAAATTGTTAGCCAGGTACACAATAAAAACTAACATTCTATCGTAGAAGGGTGAACATTTCTGTGGTGATATGTATAAATGATATGCATAAAACCATTGTAAAATAATTTTTAAAAAATATCACCATCAAACTGAACCTAGAAATTGAGAAAAGCTTTTGTTTAGTAACAAAGAGACAGAAACTTTAAAGAGTTAATTAAAAAAATCAGAGCTAGGGGTTGGCATGAATGCCTCAAAGATTTAAAATTATTAACCATGGCCCTGGTTGTTAGTAGCCATTAAGTCTTGGGAGTTTATACTTTCAGGGGCCCTTAACAAATAATGAGAATATTAACTTTGCAGAGCACATATAGCAACTAAGACCTGAAAATTCATTTAAAAAATAAGGGCTTTGTGTCAGACATGACAATGATTTTATTGTAATATTGATTCACTGCCCCCCCCAAATAAAAATTATTATAGTGTAATTATAGTTCTTCATTATCTAGAGATAATCTGCACTGTGAGATAGTAAATTCCTAGAATGACATATCTGTTTATGGCACTAAGGCTTTCTGTTAACACTTGGATTGTGTAAACTGGCCAGAAATCTACAGTAATAGAAGTAAACTGTGTAAGTTACTAAACAGAACAATGGATCTGTGTGAAAAATTTCTCTGTCAAGGCAGAGCTGCAGAGGCAAGTGAGGACAGACACACAGCCTGATTAAAGCCCCTAGAGGCCACAGCCGCTTGGAGGCCCCACTGATCAGTCCCACAGGTCACCTACCTTCCAGCCATAGTTCCACATTCCTGTCCCAGAGTCCTGTGACTCAAGCTCCAGGGCTGCCGTGTAGTTGGACACAGTCCTGCACTTGCCCCTGACCATCTAGCTCTTACACAGACCTCCACAAAGAGTCTTATTAGGTCAGCAAGGAAGTTTGGCCATAGCCAAAAAATGTTAGCAAGTTACCTGCAGTGCCCTTGCACCTAGATCTTTTATGTTTCAAGATCTTAGAAAGTTTAAGACATACAATTTCTGTGGTCAGGAGGTTTATATCTTTAGGTAATTCCTGTGAGGATTGCTTCAAAAATAGTGGGCACTCAGAAGGGCTAGGGACCTCATACTCGTATGACTCTACTTCATGACCCCTGCCTGTCTTTCCAGCTTTACTTCTTACCACGCACCATTGCAGGCACACTGTTCTACTTGGGACCTTACCACATTCAAGATCTTTTACCTTCTTTTTCATTTATTTTTTTTTTAATTTTTATTTATTTATGATAGTCACAGAGAGAGAGAGAGAGGCAGAGACACAGGCGGAGGAAGAAGCAGGCTCCATGCACCGGGAGCCCGATGTGGGATTCGATCCCGGGTCTCCAGGATCGCGCCCTGGGCCAAAGGCAGGCGCCAAACCGCTGCGCCACCCAGGGATCCTTCTTTTTCATTTAATGGACTGTTTACCTCTAACACCTTCCCACACCCAATATAAAACTACCAGTTTGGCTCTGAGTAGCTTTAGCAAGGCTTAATACACTTATTTCCTTGAATAGAGAATAAAACCCTCAAAACCGAGTATCTCCACTGTTGCCCCCTACATGTAGGACATAATGCTGCTTAACAACTTTTGCAGCTTCCTTTTATTACCATAGATTTCTGGCCCCTTCCCCCAGTCCCAGTGCTAACAGAGAGCTTAGTGCTGTAATTATATATCCTGTCCTAGGAGTTTACCATCTCACTGTGAATTGGTCATTTCTAATAATGAGGAGCAATAATTGCATTATAATAATTTTTACCGTATCATAAATTTGACAAACATTTGAATACCTATTCTATGCCTACTGCTGTTTTAACTGCTGGGGTTGGAACAGTGGCCTTGATAAGTTCCTCGTCCTGTGGAATTTACATTCTAATGCAGGAAATGGATTTTAACAAGTTCAATCAAAATCATTTGGTTTCAGATACTGATGAGTGCTATGAAGTAAAATTAAGTAGCATAAGGGCATTAACAATTGCCTTCAGGTGGTCAGAAAAGGCCTCTCTGAGGCCTGGAAGTCTGGGGAAGAATATACCAGGCTGAAGGAGTAGCAACAGCAAAGGTTCTCGAAGCCAGAAAATGATAGGTATGCTTGAGGAAGAACAAAGGAGATGAGTATGGCTGGGCTAGGTCTGGTCTCTCAGGGCTTTTTAGGCCCTGGAAAGAAGCTTTGAAATTTATTCTGAGAGAGACTGGAAGCCATGGGAGGGCTTTCAGTAGGGGAGAGACTTCAATATACATTAGCAAAGGCTAGTATTTATTCTCCAAATGTTTAGTATCTGTTGTGTATCAGATATTGGGTTTTGTTTTTTAAATATTTATTTGAGAGAGTGTGTGTGTGTTTGTGTGAGCAGAGGGAGGGCAGAGGGAGGAGACAAGGAGACTCTGGTGAGCCCAACATGGGGTTCAATCCCCATATCCAGAGATTATGACCTGAGCTGAAATCAAGAGTCAGATGCTCAACCACCTGAGCCACCCAGAGACCCCTCAGATACTGTTTTTGCTGCATGGGTACTAGTGACCAAATAGGTCGAGGAAATCATATTTTAATCATATTTAATCATATTTAATATAAGCAGTAAATAAGATAATAAACAAGGATATTATTTGTCAGTTGGTTATAAGTATACTATATTAAAAAAAAAGCAGCAGGCAGAGTGAATGAATGGAGGTGGTCAGGAGAGGCCTCTCCGGTAAATGACAGGTGGACAGGGCAGACCAGAGTGTGGGGAGGCATGCTGTAGCCATCTCAGGGAGGAGCCCTCCAGGGAGAAGGGGTAGCATGAACAGAGCATAGAACAGTTTTGTGTTTTGGGTATCGCTGTCCTAAGGGCATTACATGCATTAATTTCACTTATTTCTGTAACAGTCTCATGAGTTCCATATGGAGACTAGACTGTGGTGAAAGGCAGATGGCAGGCAGGAAGACCACTGAAGAGATTCAGCTTGTCAGGGTGAGAGATGAGGGGGTGTGGACAAGGGTGAGAGCAGTGAAGGTGATGAGAGGCAGTCAGATTTGGGGTATAATTTGAAAGTAATGCACAACTTTCTGATGGACCAGAAGTGGAGTATGAGAGAAAGAGGCTAAAGGATCATCATTCCTAAGCTTTAGCCTGCAAAGCGGAGAGGCTTATGGAGTCACTGATTAAAAAGGGCATTTTCATGGAAGGAGCTAGTTTTTCTGTTGGCACATTTATGTTTGAGGTATCTCTTAGACACCAGAGGTGTCCTGCAGGCAGAGTGCTACCCATGTATGGAATTCAGTGGAAAGGTCAGGAGATGTAAATTTGGAAGCCATCAGCATACAGATAATGTTTCAACACGGGACTGATTGAGATCACTTATGGAGAGAATGTGAATGAAGAAGTCGAGGACCGAATCCAAGGGCATTCTGAGACATAGAGTTTGGCAGGAGCAGGATTCAGCAGAGGAGACTGATACTGTGTCCCAGAAGTCAAGTGGAAAAGTATCCTGGGAAAGCACCAGGCTGCATCAAACACATGGGCAGGCTACGTTAAATGAGAACCATGCCTCAGATGTGATAAAATGCTGCTCTTGGTGGGCTGGATGAGGCCTAGCTCAGCATCTATCCCATAAGGCTCAGATTATAAATGATTTATTTCATTTAATTTAGCATGTTTCACATGCATTGTTTCATAGGGTTATTTATCTCTGTATCCATCCCGTTAAATTGTTAATTCCAAAAGATGGATACCTATCTTTGTATCACTAATTGTGCCAAACAGCATTGTTCATGGTAAGCTCTGAAACACTTTTTTTCTACAGAAATCCATTCAGAGTTTTAAGTTGATGATTATTCCTAAGTACCATAAGATCCTCATTTGTAAAATCACATTTTATTTTATTTAGAGGACTCCCTGGGACAAGGGAATATTGCTGTGGAAGTGACTAAATTGTGTTCTTGCAACGATAAAGAAGAAACAGGTTTTTTGGGGGAATTATTTTGCATGTTAGCTTCCTATACTTGCCCTTTCCTATATTACAGCAGCAAAGCAGAACCCTGACCTTACAAGAAATAGTTCAGAGATAAAGTTCGTATTCACACTGAATGTAAAAATCAGTTCCTAAACATAGTTCTTTAAAGAAGGAAAGATCCACAGAGATGATGTGCTGTAAGCCTTTCATTTTGTAGACAAGAGACCAGAGGTTCAGAAAATTTGTGACTTGCCCACGCTCATAAAAATGAGACGCAAGCCCAAAACTCTAGTTTGGAAGTACTCTTGGCTGGCTGCTGTCCTGGTGCCCATGATCATGTCCTGTGCTCTGTGTATCACTGTGAATGTGAATGTCTCCACCTAGGACGCAGGTTGGAACCTGCCCATTTCACAGGAGGGGTGAGTAAAATCGTGGCTTCATTTCTGTCTGGCTGGTGTTCCCATCCCATTTTGTTTCTCTTTTCCATTGAAGTACTTGCTGCTACGCAATACCTCGGTTGGGAATCATGCTTATGAGAACAAGGGGACGGAACAGTCTGCTATGGCAATCTGTCAGCACTTCTACAAGCAAGGAAACATCTGTCCTGGCAATGATACCTTCGACATTGATCCAGAGATTGAAACTGGTGATGTTCTTCAAAAGACTAGAGCTTCTATTTTTTAACTCCTTGATTCATACTTAAAATCAGCAATTTCATCTCTGAAAATGTTCATTTGGTCAGTGCTATTAGGTCATAGCAAGAAACTATGTAGGATTTATTATGTGTTGGGTACTGTGACTTTACTGTGACCTATGATTTTAAAAAGCAACAAGAACAAACCAATAAGGCAAAATATGTTATTATCCTCATTTTATAGAAGAGTAAAGTACGGCTCAGAGTTAAGTGATATGGTCCAGATGGAGCTGGTGAGAGGTGGTGCTGAAATTTGACCCAGGCTCTCTGTGCTCTTAGGCACTATATTCTTAGCCTCTGTGTTCCACTGCCTCTTGCACTGGATAAGCCAGTTAAGTACACTCACCCTTACAAAACATTGTACCTGCAAATTTGTCATGCATATAAAACTCCCTCCCCTCAACTGCTCTTCTCTACTTAATATCTTGTTTTAATCATTTATTTGTTTATTTTTTAAGATTTTATTTATTTACTCATGAGAGACACACAGAGAGGCAGTGACATAGGCAGAAGGAGAAGCAGGCTCCATGCAAGGGAGCCTGATGTGGGACTCCATCCTGGGACTCCAGGATCATGCCCTGGGCCGAAGGCAGGCACTCAACTGCTGGGCCACCCAGGTGTCCCAACTACTTAGTATCTTTGATGGTTGGTTCGAGAGGGAACCAGAACCAGGACTTAGAATAGAATGGCTTATTATATATATATATATATATATATATATATATATATATATATATATATATATATTTTTTTTTTTTTTTTTTTAAGTAGGTTCCATACCCAGAGTGGAGCCCAGTGCAGGGCTTAAACTCACAACCCTGAGATTAAATTAGCTTAAGTCTTTAAGTTAAAAGTTAAATGTTCAAATGCCTTTAACAATAGTCACTGGGACATTTTTTGGAGGAGGATAGTAAAGGGTTACAGTACAGATTAGTGAAATCTTCTAAAATACTGTCTTCCTTTTTTTTTAAGTGCTTAAGGAGAAATAGTATTTTAAAAAATAGGTCCCTTAAATTCAGAAAATTTTATCTTAGGTACTACAAGTGCTTCACGTTTATGCTTAGGATACAAAAAAGAGAGAAGGGACTCAAAGTTTAGGCTCACAGAGGCAGGGAGGAAGATAGCATTCTATAGAAGACTAATGTGAGAGTTCAGGTCTCCTACCCCTTACCCACTCCAGAAATGCTGTAGCCACTTGTGTCTTAAAAATAAATGACTCATTCAGTCAGAGAAAGACAATTATATGGTTTCACTCATATGTTGGAATATAAGAAACAGTGCAGAGGACCATGGGGAAAGGAGGGAAAACTGGGAAGAAATGAGAGGAAGACAAACCATCAGAGACTCTTCACTTTGGGAAAGAAACTGAGTGTCGCTGGAGGGGAGGTGGGTGGGGGATGGGGTGGGGGTGGGGTGACAGGGGGATGGGTATTAAGGAGGGCATGTGTTGAGATGAGCCCTGAACGTTACACCCAATGGATGAATTACTGAACTCTACATCTGAAACTAATGATGTACTATATGTTGGCTAATCGAATTAAAATTTATTTTTATTTTTTTTCTTTTTTAAAAGAAGCAACTCAGAATTCTTCACCCAAATTGCTTCTAAGAACCTTTTTAAAAAGTTTTAAAAAGGTTTTATTTATTCATTCATGAGCAATAGAGGGAGAGAGGCAGGGACATAGGTAGAGGGAGAAGCAGGCTCCATGCAGGGAGCCCAACGTGAGACTCGATCCCGAACCCTGAGATCATGCCCTGAGCCAAAGGCAGATGCTCAACAGCTGAGCCACCCAGGTGCCCCCGAATTAAAATTTAAAAAAGAAACAACTCATTGTAACCAAGTGGTACTGACGTTTAGCTTTTAAATCTGAATTCAGAAGAATAGTAGAATCGGAATATCTGGTCTTAAACGCTCTATCCTTTCAAGATGCAGGTCACTTCTTTATTTTAGGCTCTGTGCGTGACGTTGTGCTCCTTTCCATGGCAGAGTGTTTCTCTGTAGAGCCAGCTGAGCCTTTCCACGTCGGAACGCTGGAAGAAAATAAACTCAACTTAACGCTGGACTTTCACAGGTGAGGGAGGCAGGTGGGAGGGCAACCTCTGTGTCTGCGCGCCTAGGTTTCCGCTGCACTAAAGCCTCCCCTGTCCCCTAGACTCCTCACGGTGGACCTGCAGTTTAAGCTGAAGGCCATTAATCTGCAGACCATTCGGCATCACGAGCTCCCTGACTGTTATGACTTTACTCTGACTGTAAGTGTGGGCTGGGCTGAATTTGGTCCCAGTCCCTGAATTTTTGAAGAAAAATTGTTTGACTTAGTTACACGCTTCATCTACCTGTATTAAAGCATGGTCAAATGTATGGGATGTCTGCACTTGAGTGTGCAGAGGGGAAGCGCTGGTAGAGCTGCCTTTATTTCGTGATGGTACCTCGTTTACTTGTTAATTATCCTCCGTACCTCAGTGTAGGTTCTGGGAGGGCAGGGCCTATGCCTTGTTCGGTGCCTGGCACAGGGGAGGTGTTCAAATACAAAAGGAGCAGAGGCTTCTGGGTCCTCTATAGTTGGCCCTTACCAGTCTGTGGCTGTCGGCTTAGGGTCATTGCCAAGAGTTCTTGCTGCTGAGGCTCCTCACTGCAGGGGTGTGCGGCCTGTGGGTTATTGTTTGCAGTACCTTCCGTGGGCTGCGTCTGGATGCTCTGGCTCCTCCCCCTTCAGCACACGCTGTCGCATCTTTGTTCTCTATATTCCAGTGGCACATGGAGCTATTAATGCTCTCTAGAGAGCACAGGATGCCTCTCTTGTGAGTTGATCACCTCATTAGGCTCAGGCTCAGAAATCCAATGCTGAGTGGGGCATATGTGGAACTGCATTTGATACAACTTGCCTCCATATGGTCCAGATTGCTGTTACTTCGGCAGTACTTCGTACCAGAGCTACGTTCATGATATTCAACTAATTGGCTATGAGAAATCGAGTTTTCAGAGGTTGAGGTTAAAAAAGTTTCAGAATATAGTATAATTAATAATTATGCATATCATTTAACAGGAAAAAACACTAATACTATAAGACTATTTTGTATTAGGCTACAAATTTTGATCCTAATATTAGTCAGGAAGTTATGAGTTTTCAATATTACTTGATTTTTTATAAAAATTGAGCCACTGTCCACAGTCTTCTCTCTTGCCCCTCGTCTCCCTTACCACCCCCTGTACCACTCTCAAACTGAGAGTCACCTTTCAGAAGTTTTATCATTCTCAAGGCTCAGTTCAACTGATCTCTTTGTGGATTCTTTTTGTGATGCTTCAGATAGGAACACATCCTATGCTCTGAACTCCAGGGTTTTATTTTTATTTTTATTTTTTAAGATTTATTTATTTATTTATGAGAGAGAGAGAGAGAGAGAGATAGAGAGAGAGAGAGAGAGAGAGGGGCAGAGACACAGGAGGAGGGAGAAGCAGGCTCCATGCCGAGAGCCCCACGTGGGACTCGATCCCGGGACTCCAGGATCACGCCCTGGGCCAAAGGCAGGTGCCAAACCGCTGAGCCACCCAGGGATCCCCCTTTGGTTTTGTTTTTATATTTTATGTAGGCTCACCCACCTTCTCTTTTGTTTTGTGCATTTCTAGGCTTTTATCATCAACTCTACTAGATTGAAAGCTCCTGGAAGGCAGGAATCATTTTACCAGTCTCTGCATCCCTCAAAGCACATAGTAGATGACTCAAATATTTGTGGGATGAATAAATGAAACATTTGTAAAATGTAGACCCCTTCCCATGACTCAGTACAGTGATGAGAGCAACCTGGCCTGTTAGCTGCATGCAGCTGTTCTGTTTTTCCTGTTATTGCAGATTCACCCCAAGCTATGCCTGTGCGTTGTGGATTTAGTGTTGTCTCACAGAACTATAGTAGAACTGATGCCCTAGAGGGTGGTTTAATAATAGTTCATGTTTACTTATAACTTTATGGTTATAACTTTATGGTTATAAGTAAACATGAACTGGGGCACTATATGCTGATTTAAAATGCAGGGACTTTGGAATCAGGCAAGCCTAGATTTTAATCTAGTTCACCAGTTAGTAGCTTATAACTTTAGGCAAATTACTTAATTGGTTTGAGTTCCAGTTTTCTCATTTGTTAAAACAGAATTAATGCCCACCTACCTAACAAAGTTGTGAAGACATCTATCTGTTATTTGTCTATCTATCTATATACTTCATATATATGAAATATATAAAGGACCTCCCTTAGTACCTGGTATATAACAGCTATTTATGAAACTTTCCTGGGCGTGCCTGTAATTTGGATTCATCATGTAAAAGTAATGCGTTAACATTCATTCATAGTGGTTTAACATATTCTTGCATCATATATTTTGAAACTATTAGGTATATAAACATCTAGGATTCTTGTGTTCGTTTGAGGAACTAACTCTTACATCATTATGAAATGGTACTTTTTACGCCAGTAATATTCTTTGCTCTAAAATCTACACTTTAATATAACTACCCCAGCTTTCTTTTAAGTAGTGTTCCCCACTCTTTTGATATTAAGGTATTTGTGTCTTATGTTTAAAGTGGGTTTCTTTCTCTAGACAACATAGAGTTAAGTCTTGCTTTTTTCTGTGCTATCTAATCTGTTCTTAATCCCATCCATTATTTTTTCTTCTTTATTTAAAGAATTGAACTTCTTTGGAGCCCTCCTGAGATGTGATTGACATTGAGCCAAAGTGTATTTACTCAGCAGATATTTAGTGAGCACCTACTATTTGTAAAGCCCAGAGACTGTGTGGGGATAAGTATGGGTTCTCCTTAGCAAATATTTCTGACTCATTCAAGTAATATGAAGCATCTTTCCTTTGTGAGGCCATGGGCTGGGTCCTCCAGCAGCTGTGGAGGTATGCGACACTGACAACACTTTAAGTTGCTTGTCAAGGAAAGATGCTTACAGTCCAACATGAGAAACGGAGTAATCAGACTCACCAAATTTATTTGAAAATTTATATTTGCAGGCATGTCTGGTTACCCCACATGAAGAAGCTTCAGTAAAACTCATTTAAATGGCAGACTTTTTTGTTGTTGTTTTTTGAGATTGAGAGCACAAGTGGGGGAACAGCCTCTCTGTTGAGCAGGGAGCCCAGCAGGGGGCTCAGTCCCTGGACCCTGGGAACATGACCTGAGCTAAAGGCAGATGCTTAACTGCTTAACCACCTGAGCCACCCAGGTGCCCCTAAATGGCAGACTTTTGAAAGGATGTTTTTCCTTTAGGACTTGAGAGAGGAGGCACTAAAAACAAGCTGAACAAAACCAAAACTTATTTCCTTGCTTTCCCTATCCCAATAAGGGGAAAGTGGAGAGAGCTAGAAGGGGGAGACAGTAGGAATATGAAAGTTGTTCTGGTGTGGCTTTGTCCTGCTGGGTGCCTGATGTCTTGAAGTGGTGATCCTTGAAGCAAGACACACAGCTGTTGACTCCCTGGCACCACATCCTTTTTTATATATGGTACTAGAGTGACTAAGAAATCTAGGTCCAGGGAATCCCTGGGTGGCTCAGTGGTTTAGCACCACCTTCGGCCCAGGGCGTGATCCTGGGGTCCCGGGATCGAGACCTGGGTCGGGCTTCCTGCATGGAGCCTGCTTCTCCCTCTACCTGTGTCTCTGCTTCTCTCTCTCTCTGTGTCTCATGAATAAATAAATAAAATCTTAAAAAAATAATAAAAAAGAAAGAAAGAAAGAAATCTGGGTCCAGAATGAAAACCTGTGAAAACCTCCATCTGAAATGTTCCAAGCCTGAGATAATGAACCTCTGTCTTAGTAAGAATTATAACAGTACTGACGAACTATCGCCAGCTGAGTCCCTGGGGTGGTGGGGAAAAGCATACTTATATCAGCTCTTGTTCATACCAAGAGGACATCTAAAGGTAAAGAGGAGAGAGATCTCTTGTTTTATGAGTTGTCCAGGGCTGGAATACTATCATAGAAATATAGGATATTAGAGACTAAAGGATCTCAACCGAAGATCTTGTTCAACTTTCTCATTTCACAGAGAAATAAAGGGCATTTCCCAAGTTGAACAGAGTTAGCATCAGCTCAGGGATGAGAGTCTGAGATGAAATCTGGGTGGGTATCCGTTCACCTTAAAAGATTTGTTTCCTAATTAATATATAGAGATGTCTTGACTTTAAAAACTATAGCTATGTTTTTGACACTTTTCCTGTTCTTCACAGATAACATTTGACAATAAGGCCCATAGTGGAAGAATTAAGATAAGTTTAGATAATGATATTTCCATCAGAGAATGTAAAGACTGGCATGTATCGGGATCAAGTAAGTGGTGAATTTTACTAGTTTTGAAAATGGTTACTAAATAAAAGAGCTATTAAATTACTGGGATATGTGGAGCAACAAATGAAAGAATTGGAGCATTCTCAAGTTCCTAATTCTCTGCAAATAGATCAACTCATTGTAGGGATCTGGTGTTCCAGGCAATTCATAAGTTATTAGTAATTGAAATGACTTTTACTGACCTCTCCATGTGCCCTCACTGGCCCAGTTCTTACCAAAAAGTGCACACGACCCCCCAGGAAAAAAAAATCACATATGCCCAAAGTAATATTTATTGAGTGCTTACTGCATACGAACTTCCACCTACATTTTAATACTTTTAAAATTTCCTTGAGATAAGCAGCATCCCTATTTACACAAATAAGAACCTAAGGCTTAGAAGTAAATCTTGGTGCCAGTAGTCATTACAGCCAGGGAGAAGTCATGTAGGCTCACCCTGAAGCATCCCGCACATTATATTTATATTTAGGAATGAGGAAAGTGTCCATTCTTGGAAATATGGACATGGACATGCATTCAGCTATAGACTAAGTACCACTGAGAATTTTGGGGCTGAACTGGAGAAAATTGACTGGAAAAGAATGTATCTGTCTCATTTTCTAGCCCCTTTGGTATGTTATACTGGACTAAGTCAGGGGTTCTTGGATTCTAGTGAGCAAAAGAATCAAGGCAAGGCAGTCCACAGGTCTGGGGTGGGACCAAGGATTGTGCAGGTCATCCTTTTCCATGCAATACTTAGAAAATCATTGCCTTAGGGCTTGCTGTTCGTGGATTCACAAAGTTAAGAAGTGGTAATGAGATAGTAAGGAGAAATGAAATTAAATTTCTTCATTCTCGTGTTTTTTTTTTCACTATTAGGTAACTTCAAATATATGAGGCTCTTGAATCACAAATTTCACTTCAGCTATAAAATTGTTTATTTGAAATCCAAGCCTGTTATGTCATCTGTAACCATTGCAGTACTTCTCCACAAACTTTAGAATAGAGAAAATGAGAGCATATGAAGGTACCTGGCACTCAGGCTTTCTCTCAAATGTTTCTTAGTTTTTAAGTTTTTCTAAAGTAGATATAGACATTTTGGTAACAATTAGATGCCCTTTGGCCAATATTAATGGGATGCTTCATTATAGAGTTTTGAACTATAGAACTATAGTCTTAAGTGCTTATCTTTTTATCAGTCTACCTTGTCAAACAAAGACAAGCTCTGTAGCACAGCACATGACAGCGGAGACCTCTGCTCACCTTCTTCACCTGGCTCTAATCATGGTGGCTAGCACTTTGTGCTTGAAATTCTCCAGAATCTGTACGTGGGTGGCTCCGCCTTGTCACTCAGGTCTCATCTGAGACCTGCTGCAGCTTACAGTGCCTTCTAAATGAGCCTCTTCTCCCCACTCCACTACACCAGCCTCTCTCACTTACACCAAGTGGTTCTTGAACTTCAGTGTCATCTGAGAGAGCTTGTGAAAATGTGGTTTCTGATTCAGTGGGTCTAGGGTCGGGCTAGAGAGTGTGCATTTCCAACAGTTCCCAAGGGATGCCAAGAACCACTAATACAGAGTGACAGATGTTGGAGACAGACTGCAAAGGGTTGAATCCTGACTCTGCCACTTACTGGCTATGGAAACTTGGGCAAGTTTCTGTGACCTCTTTGTGCATCATTTTCTCGCCTGCCAAGTGGGGGATAATCACACACACCCCTTTATTGGCGTTGTTGTGAGGATCAAATGCATCAATACATATAAAGTGCTTAGGACTATGTATGGCATAGCAATACCTGTTAGTTACTATGCTTTATTTTCTTCATATCACTTACTCCTGTCTGAAAGCATTGTGTTCATTTACTTGTTTACCTCTCTGCATGTCGCACTGCAATAGAATAGAAGTTCCACAAAGTCGGGGGTCTATCTTGGTCACCACTTGGTATGCATTCAGCTATAGACTGAGTATTCTCAACATCTAGAAAAACACCTGACACATAGTGGGTTCTTAATAAATATTTTACACCCAGATAGTATATTTTAGTAAAATGTGCAGGAAGGCTAACTGTATTAAGAACAAAACACCATAGACTGATAATTAAAGATCTATTATTGATGGTTGTAGTAGTTTTTAAAAGAAGGAATTTTTAAGAAAAGATTTTATTTATTTGACAGGGGGAGAGGGAGCATAAGCAGGGGGAGTGGCAGGTAGAGGGAAAGGCTGGCTCTCCACTGAGCAGAGATGGGGGGCTCAATCCCAGGACCCTGGGACCATGACCTAAGCTGAAGGCAGATGCTTAACCAACTGGGCCACCCAGGTGTCCCTAAAAGAAGGAGTTTTAACTTTCTTTAAATACTCATGGGGAACACTTACCAATTGTTTTTTGCAGAAAGAATGTCTGAACTATCTAAATTATTCCAAAAAGCAAAGTGAAGGGTTCTGATAAAATTTGAAAATGCTTCTAAAGGATGCAGAAAGGCCTGAATCAATGGAATGGCTCATCATATTTTTGAACAAGAGATTCTACATTATGTATATGCCAATTCTCCCTAATTTATACATTTAACATGAGTCCCCCCCAAAAAATTACCAGTAGGATTTTTATTGGAATTTAACATCTGATCCTAAAGAATATATGAAAAACTAAGCAAGAACATCCAACAAAAATTCCAGAAAAGAGTAATGAGAGTTATTTGTCTTAGGCATTAAAACACACAAAAACATCAGAAGGGTAAAATATGGTACTTGAATACATACAGTAATTTGGCAGCTGATACGGATGGCATTTCAAATCATTGGGAATAGGATTTAGTCTTTTGATTGCCAAAAATAAAAGATTGTTAATTTCCAACAGTGGAGAAGATGTGGAGTTATGTGTCAGTGTGTACACTGGTACGATCTTTTCAGAGGACAGTTTCTTAGGATTTTTTTTCAGAACTATGTATATGCCTTACCCCAACAATTCCACCTTTATATATTCATTTGCCTAAAGAATCATGTGCACCTGTGCATAGAGAGGACTTGGAGAATTGTTATAACAGGAAAAAACAGATTACAATCTGAGTGTCCTTGTAAATGTTAAATATCTGTACTGTGGTATGTAATGCAGCAGTTAAAATAAATGAGGCTAAAAATGAAAAGAAAATAAAAGAAGTAGAGGTCACCATATTGATGTTCCACTGCATAAGCAGGTAATGCTCTTTCCTTCCAGTTCAGAAGAACACTCACTACATGATGATCTTTGATGCCTTTGTTATTCTGACATGCTTGGCTTCACTAACCCTGTGCCTCCGATCTGTAATTAGAGGACTTCAGCTTCAACAGGTAGGGCTTCTTGCCCTCTAGAAATGCTTCGACCACTGTGATTGACAGAGAAATTCACTGTGCCTCCCCTCTTTTCCCTAAAGGAATTTGTCAATTTTTTCCTCCTCCATTATAAGAAGGAAGTTTCTGTTTCTGATCGAATGGAATTCGTCAATGGATGGTACATTATGATTATTATTAGTGACATGTTGACAATTATTGGATCGATTCTGAAAATGGAAATTCAAGCTAAGGTAAATTTTTTCCATTTATACCATCATTAGTATCAGATTTGCACTAATATTTTTCCAGAATGTGAGAATTTGCAGAGTAAATTATTTCTTTCAAACATTATGTTGAGTAAACTTCAAATCAGTAGCAGTCTCTTAAATCATGTCAGGAAATCTCTTCATGATTCTTTAGGCACACAAGCCTCCGTGTCAGAGTCATTTGGGGATCTGGTAAAAATGCTCCATGTTAGACTGACTGAATCTGAGCCCTGGGAGTGGGCCAGTGAATTCTTACCCCATGGAAACTGAGGTTTCACAAGAAATGCTAGAATCTTCAACAACAACAAAAGAAGTAGGATTGGGAGTGAAAGTGAAACCCACCTACTACTATTTGAGTGCTTGCAGTTGCTGCCCTTTTCTTACTTTGCCCATTGATAGGCTATAAGGTTTTCCATTTTTTAAAAAGATTTTATTCATTCATTCATTCATTCATTTATGAAAGAGAGAGGAAGAGAGAGAGAGAGAAGGGAGGGTAGAGTGAGAAGCAGACTCCCTGTTGAGCAAGGAGCCAGATGCAGGGCTTGATTCCAGGACCCTGAGATCATGACCTGGGCCAAAGGCAGACATTTAACCAACTGAGCCACCCAGGTGCCCCCCAAGGTTTTCCATTTTAAGTTAGGATTAACTTAGCCTAGAAATCAGTTGTACCTCCAAAGCAAAAATCAAATGAAAAAAACAAAAACAAAACCCCACAACCCTATGTAGTTCAAACTAACCTTATTCAAATTTATATTTTTCATATTTTTTTCTTTTCTGAAAACTCTAAAACTCTAAAACCCCTGCCCCATTCTCACTGTCCACTGATGACCTTCTTTCTATTTCACAAAAAACAAGAAAAAAATAGAAATTCTACTACCTCCCACTTCATTTATCTACCTACCAGCATCGGTTCTCTACAGCACCCTTCCCATTAGCATGTTCTTTGTTCTTTTTAAGAGACAAAAATCTCAACCTAGTTTCCATCTAGCTACTTCCCTATTTTTTTGGCTCCCCTTTATATAGCAAAAGACCTCAAAAGAGTAGTTAATCTTGTTTCTAATTCTGCTCCTCCCATTCTCTATTATATCTGTTCCAATCAGGCTGCCCTGCCACTCTGCAGAAAAATGTTCCTTCCAATGACCACCAGTGCTGCTAAGTTAAATAATCCATTATTTATCCTCATCTTGACCTATCAGCACATTTTAACACTGTGAGCACTCCCTTTTTGATGATGCACTTTTTCACTGGGCTGTCACCCGGTTCTCTCCTACATCACAGGCTGGTATTCTGACTCCCTTTGCCGGCTCCTTCCTACTTCTCCAACTGACTGAAGTGACAATGCCTGAAGGTGCAGTGCTTGCACATATTCTCTTTCCTGCCACTATCTGGGTGATCTCATCCTGTCCCATGGCTTTAACTAGTAGCTCTCTACTATTGATTTTTATTTCATTGATTTCTAAATCTATATCTCTAGGTTAGAATTCTTCCCTGAACTCTGATCTCAAATATCCCACTGTTGGTTCCACATCTTCATTTTATGTCTACTTGGCTCCTCAAATTTAACATACCTAACACAGAACCCCCCCAAATTTCCACCTCCATGGCCCAAACCTGCTTCTTCATAAAGTCTCCATTTCTGATTTCAGTTAATGGCAACTCTTTTCAGTAGCTCAAGACAAAAGCCATAGATGCATCTGTGACTCTTCTCTTTCACTAATCCCATCTCCCCTCCATCTAATCCAAGAGGAAATCCTAGCAATCTATCTTCAAAAATCGCCTCTTTGCCTTCACCATGACCAGGCTGGTTCTAGCCACCATCAGCTCTTATCTATATTATTGCAACAGCCTTCTCACTCTTCTGACAATCTGCTCTTAAACCTTAGCAGCCCAAATGGGATCATATCACTCCTGTTCAGAGCTTTCAAATCTCCCCGGCCTATCAGATTGAAATGCAAAGTTGTTAAATGAGGCCCTAAACTACCTACCCCCTTACCTCTATGACTCTACTCTGCCTGCTTGCTCACTCCAGCCTGACTCCCTATCTTGCCAGGCACCCTCCTACTGTGGGGCCTTTGCACTAGCTAGTCTCTGTGCCTGGAACACTCACTCCTCTCCCAGATTTTTGCTTGGCTTGCTCCCTCACTGCCCTCAGGTCTTTGTTCAGATATCACCTTTTAAGTGAGACCTTCCTGACCAGCCCCATTTAAAATGCAACCCAATAGCCATTCTTTCTCCCCTCCCCTGGATTTTCTCCTCAACACTTAACCATCAGCTGAGGTATTGAGGGTTTTGTTAATTTATTTCTATTACTTCTCCCCACACACACTAGAATGCAAGCTTCATGGGGGAAGGAAATCTTGTCTCTTTATTCATTTATTTGTTCTCAGCACCTAGAACAATGTGCCTGATTCATATCAACCCCCAAAATATTTTTTTGCCCAAATGAATTCTGTTAAATAATCTCTTTTCCTCCCCTGCCCTGCTCTGTTTTAGAGTCTAACAAGTTATGATGTTTGTAGCATACTTCTTGGGACTTCCACCATGCTTGTGTGGCTTGGAGTCATTCGATACCTCGGCTTCTTTCAGAAGTATAATGTAAGGATTCCATGGATCGCCCACAACACTGTTACCATTCCTATCTTTCTGAGTTAGTGCACTGCTTTGGCTGAAGGACAAGTGGATTCTAATGGCCTCTCTTCCTTTCCTAGCTCCTTATTCTGACCCTGCAGGCAGCACTGCCCAGTGTCATCAGGTTCTGTTGCTGTGCCGCTATGATTTATTTAGGCTATTGCTTCTGTGGATGGATTGTGCTGGGGCCGTACCACGATAAGGTACCAATAAACAACTTTTTCCTGTTACTATTAAGCTCCTACATTAGTGCCAGGGGCTTGTTAGCCCTTTAAAATGAACTCCTTCTATTTCGTGACTCAGTCTGAAAATGTCGAAGGTAGTATATCTGGTGCCATGTTTATAAACTGGTAAGGTGTGACCAACTTGAGAGAATAATTGATTGACTCAACTACCTCACCTCCTCCCCTGAAATGTATCAGATAATTATGTCTTTGGTTAGTTAGTTAGTTAATTAGTTATTTCCACCAATGAGGTCAAGACTAGATTCATCAATATATATTAGAGTAAGCTATTTAGGCAAGACTTGGAAGTGTGACCTTATTAAAAAGGTAGTATAGGGAGAAACTTGAAGAAATATTTGAAAATTTTGTTAACAGAGTTATAGTCTTGATTGTAAAGCCATTACCCTAAATGGAATGAACTTTCAAATAAGAAGTATGAACATGCATGCTTAGGACTTGGGTATCTCTAGTGTTTCTAGAAGGGTTCAGAGGTTTTTCTAGGATCTCTATGTAGGTAAAGTGGGTGGTAAGACTTGACTCAGAAAAGCACTTAGGGTGAGCCTAGCCCCTTCTGCTTCAATTCAAGCTGTCCCATTAAGGGGAGCCTCAAGAAGGAGCTGGTCATTCCAGGAAAAATAGTAGATGTTATAGAGGTTGTGTATACCACACAGCAAATACTTATAGTTACGTGAGATTAACTACATAGTTTGTGGCAGCAACTTGAGATATCTGGTCCCATTATTTTATGATGTCATGAACAAAACCTCCACTGGAAAGGTACATGGAAAAAAGTGAACTTTTTCTCTTTTCCTTTTCTAGTTCCGTTCTCTGAACATGGTCTCTGAGTGCCTTTTCTCTCTGATAAATGGAGATGATATGTTTGCCACATTTGCAAAAATGCAACAAAAAAGTTACTTGGTCTGGCTGTTTAGCAGAATTTATCTCTACTCATTCATCAGCCTCTTTATATATATGATTTTAAGTCTTTTCATCGCACTGATCACTGATACGTATGAAACAATTAAGGTAAGTTCATCAAGAGCCGTAAGTAGCAGCATTTTCCCAGAACTTGTAGAATGGCAATAAAATAGGGTACCTAAGAGGGAAGAGAACTGATAGAATGTTCATTTTTTCAGGGTAGAAAAGAAAGACTTCAATTTTATTTTTTTTAAAGATTTTATTTATTTATTCATGAGAAACACAGAGACAGAGGCAGAGGGAGAAGCAGGCTCCATGCAGGGAGTCCAATGTGGGACTCGAACCTGGATCATGGGATCAGGACCTGAGCCCAAGGCAGATGCTCAACCGCTGAGTCATCCAGGCATCCCAGACTTCAATTTTAGATACTGAGACACAGAAATGAAGAATTAGAATTTGTAGAATGTTGAGAGTTTTGTCTCTAAGTAAGATTTTTCAAACAAACTTCTAAAATTTTATTAGAATTATAAAGACCAGGGGTGTCTTGCTGACTCAGTCAGGAAAGCATGTGACTCTTGATCTTAGGGTCATGAGTTTAAGCCCATGTTGGGTGTAGAGATTACTTAAAACTTAAAAAAAAAAAAAAAGACTTCTAAAAATCAGTAAGCATAGGGTGAACAAAATATATGGCATTTCAAAATTTTATTTTTTTAAATCTAATTTTCATAGAGAAAAGTTGAACTCTTAGTTTGGAGCGTGCTATGACTGAACCCATACTCTTTGCAAGGCCCTGTCTGGGACCATCCCAGAGGCCTGGTCTCTAGAAGAGTGAAGGGATTGATATGTCAAGTACTAGCCAGGTATGCTTTATACATGTCAGAAACATGATTTGAATAACTGTCACTTAGATGGGATATTTTAAAACTCAGTTTGAGCCCTTTGAAATATGGAAATGCAGGGTAAATATCCATATATATATTTAAATTTCTAATAACTTTATGCTATTAGGTATACTGTTAGCATAGACACTTCCACTTCCACTTGCGGACTTTCTGGGTATGAGAGGGCTGATGAAACATGATGTCATACAAATGGTCCTGGGGACAAAGTGAAGGTTGGCAGAAGTTGATGGGTTATGAGTTGATAATTATGAATACCTTGCTTATGAAGCGAGAACCATGACTTCATTTTTACTGAATTAGAGGACTCCCTGCGTGGAGCCTGCTTCTCCCTCAGCCTGTGTCTCTCTCTGTGTCTCTCATGAATAAATAAATAAATAAAATCTTTACTGAATTAGATTTTAAGAACCAACCGTCCTCCCTACTTGCTTGGCAGATGTGTGCTTAGAGTCACCAAAGCCACTGGGAAAGATTGTAGTACCTGTCCAGATCCCTCCCCACTGTGCTCTAAAAATTCACTGCCTTTAGCTTTGCATGCAGAGAACTACATGTTATTTAAGGGTGATATCTTAGGTCTCAAAGAATAGTAATATGAGTCGACATGTCTTGATGATACAAGTCTGAGACTCACCGTTTAGTTGTTTACCTCTTTCCATGAGCTCAGAGCACCTATCAGGTGGGCAAGTGATGGCAGATCCTCTCTAGTCAGGGCATGTTCTAGAGATCTTAGACCCCCAAACTGATGCTAATACAGGGCCCTTAAACACACCTGTCTGTCTGAAAGGGAGACTCCAAAATGATGTGCAGGCTGGATTCCCCCTGGAAAGACAGCTCAGACTCATTTTGGGTTGAACCAGACCCACAAAAGAGCCTCTGAAGACACTGCAGAATTCTAGACCCACTTTTCCTTAGCTAGACCGAAGAATTGCTCTAGAGGCAATATCTCCCTGAAAATACTTGGCAGTGACTGAACTATCCCCCTAGAAAGATCCCCCTCCCTTGCCAAATATTGAATTTGGAATAAAACTGTTTTCAAGAGACTTATTCATGAGAGCATTTTTATCCCCCTTATTCTTCCGTGTAGCATTACCAACAAGATGGCTTTCCAGAGACTGAACTTCGTACATTTATATCAGAGTGCAAAGATCTGCCCAATTCTGGAAAATACAGATTAGAAGATGACACTCCAATATCTATATTCTGCTGTTGTAAAAAGTAGCCATCAGATTAATCTGTGCTCTGGAGGGAAATATACAATATAGCTGAGTTGGGAAGCTATATGGATATTTTAAGATCAGGTGTCGTATGTTTAAAGACTATTACTTTGAGCAAACTGATAGCTGTAATTGATCAAGAACTATTTATACTTTTAAAAGCAACATTTAATGTCTTTTGCAGCTTTATGTTGTATTTTTTTAAACTAGCTTTGATGAGAGAAGCTATTGGATTCTTATATCTTGTTTATTTTGCCATAGTTTTAGGATATGTTCTCCGTCCCCTTCTTCAGCTCCTATCCTCTTGAGTCTAGCTATCCTGACTGGGTTGATTATATCATCAGGGCAGAACAATGCCTGGTCTGACTTCACACAATTCACCAACCCTGATCTTGACCACTCTCTGGGGTTCGTCTCTGAGAGAGAGGGGGGGATGTGGTTGCTGTGTATCAGTAATCATTGTATTTTAAAATCTTCTCTTAAAGGCCTCTTAAAGGGCAGAGTAAGAAAGAGACAACTATTACCAGCAAATAGTCTAAGATTTGGTCCTGAAGGGCAACTGTTACATGATGCCGCTTTTAGTTCCAGAAAGGATCAAGTTTTTTAGTATTCGTGTATAAGTTTTCTCTCCTTCAGTGTTAAAATACGGAGTTAAAGAGTACCCTATATATGTATAAAAATTAAAGTGCATACCAAAGGCATATTCAGTTCTACAGGGATTATTTTAGTGTTTGCATGGCCTTGCAAAAACTCTCTGATGTCCTGTGCCCCTCACAGCATATTCAATCTCACAGAATTGTGTTTTAGGATCAGGAACTGTGATTTTGGGGGAGAGGTTCGAAAACTCACATTAAAAACATTTCGAAAAACAATACTGCTCAAAACGTAAAAATAAATGGGAAATACATGCCTTCAAAAGACACAGAAACAAAGTCTCCACCCCTGGATGCTGCTGATTAGAATTTCAGGGATTTTTACAACATGTATCTTTGTTTTGTGTGCAAAACATGAATTCAATGGTGTGCAATAAAGGTTTTCTCAAAGCAGTCTTTTTTTTTTTTTGTAAAAGAAACTGGTTTGTTAATTTTTTGTTTTAAAGGTTAAATGAATATAGCTTTGAGACACTGAAGTCTTATTATTTAACAGAAAGTCAATCATAAAAATGACTCCCAATGCTGAAATGTGAGGTTTTACAATGAGTATAAGCTGGTGTTTCATTTGCACATTGAAATTTGAGATATTTGGAGTTCTCCATTGTAACTACTACTCCCTCTACAGTGTTTATCTTTTTATTTAAATTCAATTAATTAACATATAATGTATTATTAGTTTCAGAGGTATAGTTCAGTGATTCATCAGTCTTATATAATACCCAGTGCTCATTACATCACTGGCCCTCCTTAATGTCCATCACCCGGTTACCCTACCCCCTTCCCCTCCAGCATCCCTCAGTTTGTTTCCTATGATTAAGAGTCTCTTATGATTTGTCTCCCTCTCTGATTTCATCTTGTTTTATTTTTTTCCTCTCTTCCCCTATGATCTTCTGTTTTGTGTCTTAAGTTCCACATATAAGTGAGATAGTATTGAAGAACACCCCCCCCCCCCCCCCGTGAGTGGGACCAGGCCTAATCCTGAGGCAGCTCATCCAGGCGCCTCCCATGAATTCAAGCAACAAAAACATTCTGTTTTTCCGAGATAAAAAAACTATCCCCCCTCGCCCTGACTGGGAAAGTCCCTGAACATGGTCGTGTTGACCTTCAAAGAAATCAATCATGTCATAACCCGAATGCTATGCTACTCCCGCGGTTTTTTGCCTTTAAAAGATGCCTGTAATTGCTAATCGGGGCTCTGCCACCTCTGAGGGGGAGAGCCCGTTTGCGCAAACGTCCAATAAACCCTCTTGCTTGTTGCATCTGCCTGTCTGGGGTCTGAGTCTGGGGCGTCCACCGGGACGCGTTGGCACCCATGAGCAAGGGTCCAACAGTATGATAATTGTATTTCTCTGATTGACTTCTTTCACTTAGCATAATATCCTCTAGTTCCATCCATGTTGTTGCAAATGGCAAAATTTCTTTCTTTCTTTCTTTTTTTTTGGATGGCTGAGTAGTACTCCATTGTGTGTGTGTGTGTGTGTGTGTGTGTGTATATATATATATATATATATATACACACACCATATCCTCTTTATCCATTCATCTGCTAATGGACATCTGGGCTCTTTCCATAGTTTGGCTATGGTGGACATTGCTGCTATAAACATTGGGGTACAGGTACCCCTTCGAATCACTACATTTGTATCTTCGGGATAAATACTCAGTAGTGCAATTTCTGGATGGCCTGGGTGTTTGATAAGTATTTACTTACTGTTGGGGTGCCTGGGTGGCTCAGTGGTTGAGCGTCTCCTTTGGCTTAGGTCCTGGGATTGAGTCCTGCATCAGGCTCCATTCAGGGATCCTGCTTCTCTCTCTGCCTCTGCTTCTCTCCCTGTGTCTCATTCATTCATTCATTCATTCATTCATTCATTCACTCATTCATTCATCTATATAAAAAGAATTTACTTACTGTTTATTTTTAAAATAATACCTTGATACTGATCAATAATCTATCACCAATTACAGCTATTGATGTACATGTATCCCTTCTCCGCTTTGTGAAACTAGGAAACTTCTCCAGATTAGGAAAACAATTCAAGATCACTAACTGTTAATTATGTGTCTGTCTGTGTAGCAGCAGTGTGGTGAGAATAAGGGCTTTGGAAACTCAAAGACCTGAATAGAAATCTTGGATCTACTACAAATTGTGTGGATGACCTCAGGGCAGTAACCTAAACCTCTCTGAACTCATTTTCCTCATTTCAAAAGGAGATGACAGTACACAGAGTGCTGAGTGTTCAATGAGATAACATGTAAATCAACCTTCCTACCTAGTGGGCACTCGGGGTTACTCCTGGCCCCTTGAAGTAGGGGGCCCTCGCACGTGGTAAACTGTCTTAAAAAACGCACAGTTAACAACGAATTTTCTTTTTAACTACCCACTGATAAGTTATCCAGTAGAAATACTGAAGTTTTAGAAAACACTTATAATGAGTAGTTGGTTGATACAAAAAGAAGTTATCCCAGTTTACAGTCCCCTTCTAAAGGGATTGTTGTCCCTAGTAGAGTCCTAGCATTTTGAGGTTAATAGGGTAGTTCCTTCATGGCAGTTTTTCTTTGAATTAAAAAGGCTTGGAAATTCCTTAGTGTAAAAACTGTGTGTATACATATATATATCTGTACATATTTACACAATATACATAAAATGTCTTGCTTTCCATATATTTCCTCTAACACTTTCCAATCAAGCCACAGTCTGTCTTTTTCACGGAATCCACATCCTCCCCACAAGAACAGCCCTGGACAGTTTCCTCTCCGCTTTCTAAAAAGGAACCTAACCAAACCACCCTTGCACCCACCTGTGGGGGCTGTACTATGCAAACGGGATCTTCCAAACCCGGGGTGTCCTCACCCAGTGGGCACCTCTGATGAAAAGGACTCTAAAATAAGGCATTTTTGCCTTAAAAATGACTTTCAAAAGAGTGTCAAGTATGTATATCTATTTACATCATTCTGTCCAGTTACCTCTACCTGCAGACACATATTAAAATAATTACGCAGCAGACTATCCTCTGAGCTAGCGAACTCCAGAAACCTTTTAAATGCTTGCTGAGCCAAATCGCCTGGAACTGGGGACTTGCGCTGCTACCGCGTGGAAAGAGAAACAGGACTCCGCACAAAAGAGGCTGTCGCCGGGTCCGGGCTGCCAAGTGAGCATCACCCGCAGCTGAACGTGACATGTGGGCACCTGCCGCAGGCGGGAGCTCTGGGAGGGGAGGGCAGGGGCTGCAGCAGGTGCACCGCGCTCCCGGCCTGGGGCGGCTCCAGCTTCCCCGCTCCAGCGGGAGGCGAGGTCTGTTTTCTGGCCCTCGTGCGTCCAGAGCGCTTCACGTCTCTGAACCCTGACGCTTGTCACAGTTTGTGATCACACGCTTCAGAGTGCAAACACGCTCCAGTGACCGAGCTGATCCGGATGAACTTGCCGGGTCACGCGAAGTCCTGGGGGAGAGGACCGTGGGGGAGAGGACCGTGTCCCTTTTTTTTTTTTTTAAGATTTTATTTATTTATTCATGAGAGAGAGAGAGAGAGAGAGAGGCTCCATGCAGGGAGCCCGACGTGGGACTCGATCCCGGGTCTCCAGGGTCACGCCCCGGGCTGAAGGCGGCGCTAAACCGCTGCCCTAAACCGGGGATCCCCCGAGGGCCGGTGCCCCCAGCCCCCAGCGCGGCCCTGTGTCCTGGGTGCATCAGAACGGAACCGGTGACAGGACTGCGCAGTGGAGGAGAAACCCCGGAGGGCGCCCGGCAGGAGCCCGGAGCGCAGCGAGCGCGCGGCCCCGCCCCCGGGGGCAGTGCGGAGGGCGCCCCGCGCCGCCGGCTCCCTGGAGGCCGCTTCTCCGCAGCCAGACCTCGCGGCAGACACCCGGCGCCCCCCAGAGCCGAGCGCAGGGGCCTGGGGCCGGCACGTCGGGGCCGAGGCGGGTGCAGCCGTCCACCCTCCGCGCCCCTCCTGGCGCTCGGGCGCCGCGGCATGCGCCCCGGCCTGGAGGCCCTGCACCTGCCGGCGTGGAGCGGAGCCTCCGGCCCGTCCCGGGGGCCCCGCGGCAGGTGGGTACCCCGGGGCGCTCGGCTCCGCCCCGCCGGGCGCTCCTCGCCGCCCCCGCCCCGGGCTGCTTGCCCCCCGGGGTCCTCTGGCGGCCGCGCCCTGGCTCCGTCTCGCACGGCCCCGGGGCTCCGAGGCGCTCCCCGCGCGCTCCCCCGTCCGAGGTGGCGGCTCCGGGCCCCCGCCCGCTCCGGGCCCCCCTCCGCCCCGGGGTGCACGGCCGCGCCCTGGCCCCGCTCCAGCCCCGGAGGGCCCCCGGCCCGAGGCCCGAGCCAAAGCCGTGCAAGGTCTCGACGCCGGAGCCGCGGGGCCCAGGCCGACCCGGGAGGCGCCGACGCTCCGGAGAGACCCTCGTCCCGGGCCCCGCCGCCCCGCCCCGCCCCGCCGGCTGGTAACGGCTTGCGGCTGCCTCAACGGGCTGGGCGTGGCCTTGCGGAGCACCCGGGCCGTTCGCTCAGGTGGGGGGTGCGGTGCGGTTTACCCCGATTCCTCCGCCTTTCCGAGGAGGCCGCCCCGGGGGTGCTGCGAGGCCCCCCTGCTCCGGCTGCTGCCCGCTGCGCCGCGGGCCCGGTGAGCGCGCAGGCCCGGCCCCCCCCCCCCCCCCCCCCCCCCCCCGCTCACGAACACGGGGCGGCCCGCACCTTCCTAGGGCGGCGTGGACACGGCAGTGTCCCGGCGAGGAGAGCCACGGCCCAGGAGGGCTTCCCTGATCTCTCTGGAGACTGTCCTGATAAGCATTTATTCCCAGGCAAGTGTGGCATATGTTTGTTTTAGACGTTGGAAAGGCCAGTTTTGAGTCAGAGGACGTCACTGTGGTACGACTTTCTTGGCAACTGGATACCTGTGTATGTTGCACCCAAATGACCATCTCTCTCTCTCTCTCTCTCTTTTTTTAGAGATTTTATTTATCTACTCATAGAGACAGAGAGAGGCAGAGACACAGGCAGAGGGAGAAGCAGGCCCCATGCAGGGAGCCTGACGTGGGACTCAATCCAGGGTCTCCAGGATCACGCCCTGGGCTGCAGGCGGCGCTAAACCGCTGAGCCACCGGGGCTGCCCATGACCATCTCTCTTAATGCTGGATGTCTGGTTTTAATGGGGCAGATGAGCAGAAGTTGCGTATTTCTTCCATCTGCCTGAGCTCTAAGAGCCCTGTCCCGAGAGCTGGGGAGCAAATGGACTGTGGCTTTACCTAGTGTGCTCTGCTTGGACTGATAAGCAGGCTTGTGCTTATGGCAGGTGTGGTGTATATAATCTTTCTATTTCTTAAATCTTTACTTAAACCAGCATTTTTCTTCGCCTGTTTCCTTCAGGACTTAACCATTTGCGTCATATCCAGTGTCTCCGGAGGCTCCCACTCTTTACAGCTCTGGACACATCCTCCGCTGTGTGCACAAATAACTTTTGAAAGGATTCTGGTTTGAAATGTGTGTGTGTGTGTGTGTGTGTGTGTGTGTGTGTCTGGTTGTGCAGTGACAGGGGGAAACAGAAGGGGTCCTTAAGAGAGAGGTGGGACAGGTTGTCCGGATGTCAGGACAGGGCTTCTCATGTTTTATGTTCAAGGGACCTACAGACCACATTGTTCTCCGCAGGGGTGGGATGTGGGCTTCACACTTTTAGGAACTGCTCACCGCCTCTCTGATGTGCTAACTAAACACCCCAAGTTTGGGGGAATCCAGTAGCTTCTTCCTTTTGAGTCATCAGTCTCAAGATTTCAGCTCATTTTCCTCTTCATACTTTGAGTCAAACTCCCATTACTGTAAGCTTGCCCCTCTCCTGTAGCAAAGCTCCCATAAACCAGGTTCTGTGGTGTGGACCCTTTAAAAATACCTTTCCCACTCTTCCCCTGACTGTTCCCATGCAGGGGCCAACATAATGGTGCTGATTTTATTTAATCTCCTGCACTTAAAAATCGGTAAATCCTGATGAAGTGTTTGAGGAGGCCATGCTCTCTCCTAGCAAGGAGGAGCACATCAAAAGTGTGGTTTTTAACAACAGAATAACAACTATAAAATGTCTTCATGAGCAAGGGTAGGGAGACAAATTTCGAACAGAGTGGCAGAGAATAGAGAACTGAAAGTCAGCAATGGTCCTATTCACAAGCTGAGCTCTTCAGGCCCAGGCTCTGTTAGTGAAGTGAAACCCAGGATAAGACAATTCTCAAAACTTAGTGGGAAAACAGGTGATTTCTTGTGGCTACAATTTTCAAAGTAAAATTAGTTGCCAAAAGAAGCCCTTCTGGCCAGGAAAGTTAGAAGTGGGATCTTCCCTGAGGCTGGGTTGTTCTTAGCTGAGGCCAGGAGTCTGGGTTCCATGTGTCAGTTCTGCAGAATGAGATCACCCTTGGGGGAACTCTCACATCACGTGTTGTGGGCTTCATAGAGAAAAGACATTTTATTTCCAGACTCCATTCTTTTTTACTCAACTGCAATATTCTTTTCAAGGTCAAATGTTTATTTTTTTATTTTTTTAAAAGATTTTATTTGTTCATGAGAGACACACAGAGAGAGGCAGAGACACAGGCAGAGGGAGAAGCAGGCTCCATGCAGGGAGCCTGACATGGGACTCGATCACGGGTATCCAGGATCAGGCCCTGGGCTACAGGCGGCGCTAAATGGCTGAGCCACCCGGGCTGCCCAGGTCAAATGTTTAAAGCCAGGTTTTGGTTTGTGTACTTGTTTGTTTGCTTTGCCAATCATCTGGGGGGAGGGGGGGTGGTTCTTTCCATTTTCCTTAGCCTGCCTCTTGCTGGGCTTTCTGTTCTTGGGTCTCTGCCTCCTTTACCCCTGGTGTGACGAGACTGCTTTGGTGAGGCAGGGGTGCCAATAGGCCTGTCCCCTCAGTTGGGGGATGGCTTCCTTTCTTCTCCTTTGAAGGTTGTCTTTTGGGATTTCCCCTTGAATACAGCAGGTGTTTCAGCCTAAAACATCTGTTAGGCAATAATTGGTGACTAGTGAAGTTAAAGGTTCTGAAAAATTGTCCTTGCTATCATTCCAGAAGACCCGTAGTCTAAGTGGTGAGCTTAAAAGAAAATCCTGTCATCTATAGCAACCTATAGCAATCCTGTCACCTATAGCAACTAGAGGGAGTTTTTAGAGATAGGGTGAATATAGGGATTCCCCAGCTAACACTGAGGTGGGCTTGACTATAAGGTAAACTCATTCAGTGGCTTGAGGAGAAATTGATTAATTATGGTTTTGTGACTTTTAATTTTACTTTTCCTTAGGTATGGGTATCAACATGACCCTGGTAAATTGGGCACTTCTTGAAATGTTAGTGAAAGCAAAGTGTAAGGAATGCTCTAATTCCAGTCTTCTCCAGCTTTCCTTTTTAAATTTAATTTAAAATTTTTTTTTAAGAGAGAGAGATTGAGAGAGAGAGAGAGAGGAGGGGCAGAGGGAGAGGGAGAGAGAATCTTAAGCAGGCTCCATGCCCAGAGTGGAGCCCAGTCTGGGGCTAGATCTCACAACCCTGAGATCATGACCTGAACCAAAAATCAACAGATACTTAACCAACTGAACCACCTGCGCACCCCCTCTTCTCCAGCTTTCACTGCTCTTGGAATCCCGTATTGCTGAGAAATGGAGTTTTGCTTTATTTCTCTCTGACCTAGAGAGCTGATTGGTCAGAATGTGTTTTCAAAGGGAGTGTGACTTTTTCAGAACAAGCACTTTTAGGATATGTAGCCATGGTTCTGCTCTCCTGCTGGCCAGAAGCAGCAAAGTGGTGACGGGAGATGATTTTATAGGAACTGGGTGGCATGGTTCAGGCATCTCTAGGGAAATTCCTGAAAGTTGTAGCATGCACATTTTTTATCAGTAGCTCTAGTGAAAAATGAAAAGCTCTACAATCTGTCTTCTCAGTGCTTCTCAGGATTAGAATGAGCACATCATTTCTGTTCTGAGAGCTATGCTTAGAATGTAACTAGTTTCTCTCTCTGACTTTCTCTTCATCTTCTTCTTTTTTTTTTTTTTCCTCCTTGACTTCCTTTAATTGGGGCTTAACTACCCCAGAGCCTCAGCTGTCTGGATCTCGATCTGTCTCTCTCAACCTCTCTCTTTCTCTCTCTCCCCCTCCCCCTCTTTCCCTCCCTCCTCCTCTCCCACTCTCAGCAATTCAGCAAATCATGACAAAATCAGTTCATTGTAGAAATTGGAGTAGAAGAAAAAAATCTAGTGTGGGTTGTTGGGATTGTTCTAAAGTCTTCCATTTGCCAGATTGCCTTGTGACATTCCCCCCAGGCCAGCATGACCATTGCTGTAGAAATACTGAAGTTCAGGGGCACCTGGGCGGCTTAGTGATTGAGTATCTGCCTTTGGCTCAGGTCACTATCTCCCTTCCGCACAAATGTTGGGCAGGGAAACATTGGATTACCTGATAGGTATTATTAGATCCTTTTGGACATAGCTTATTTTAACTTAAAATGGCAACTCAAGAATCCATTTGTCAATCACCAAAAATCAAGAAAACGTGGAAAACTTAAGAAAATTCAGATTACATATAACACAATTTTAAGAGATTACCAAGATTTTTTTTTCTGGTTTATGCACTTCCAAACTTTTAAGATGTTTGCATACAGATATTAATGTTGACATTTTTGGAAAGAGGAGGACTTGATCGATGGATGTGAGAATTGAGGAAAAGGAGGAATCAAAGTATGGCTCTGGAGCTCAAATTCCTACACTTTACTGCACAGTAGAATCACCTGAAAAGCTTATCAGAAATCTTGATGCTCAGCTCATAACTGGGCACCAATTAAATTGGATTGTCTAGGGGCTGGAAGCCAGGCACTGAAACCTTTTTTTTTTTAAGATTTTATTTTTATTTATTCATGAGAGACACATACAGAGAGAGGCAGAGACACAGGCAGAGGGAGAAGCAGGCTCCCTGCAGGGAGCCTGGTGTGGGACTCTACCCCAGGATTACAACCTGAGCCAAAGGCAGATGCTCAACCACTCACCCACCCAGGTACTCGACACTAAAACCTTTTAAAAATCCCCAAGTGCTTCTACTGTGCAGCCAAGGTGGAGAATCACTGGTGGAGGGAGTGATTACAGCTGAAACATGTAGATAAATGTGTGCTATCCCTGCCTTGAGTAGTTGGGTGGAGAGAGGGGTGGGGAGCTGGTTGAGAAATTTATTAGACATGAGGGTGGAGTTTCAAGGAAGAGGTTGGATAAGGGAGTCTGTTCAAGAGAGAGATTTGTTGGAGTGGCAGATGTGAAAGTCCACATCATGTGGGTAGTATTTAAAGCCACAGGACTGGGCAAAGTCTTCTAGAAGGGAGGACTGAGGATGGAAGATCCCTCGGCTGTGTCCTGAGACACTCTGGCACCTGAAATTGGATGGAAGAGGAGCCAGCAAAGGAGACTGGGAAATGCCCAGTGAGGTAGGCAGAAGAACCAGGGAAGAGAGGTGTCCTAGAAGCAGAGAGAAGAGATTGTCCGAGGAATGTAGTGGTCAGCTGTGTCAAATGCTGCCAAGCCACTAAACTGTAGCCTGAGAAGTCCCTATGGGAATCTGCTGCAGGACAGGGTTCACTCTGAGGGTCCCACTGGGGTGGAACATGTAGAAACCAGATGTGTGCTCTAGAGAATTGGAAGCACAGATAGACTCTGAGGAAAGTAAATGTTGGATTTGTTCCATTAGATGGCTTTACTTGTTTTTTCCTTCTCATTTTGATAACATGACCATTTAGAAGTCTCCCGAATTTATGGACTAGGATGCTACGGTCTGCTAAATATCACACATCTCTAAGTAAGTGAAATTATTTCTGAAATACTAGTTTATTCAAACATAACATCTTTTTCTCCATTCCTGATTATCTTACAGGCCATTACTCAAGAAATATTTAATTCCAAAAAAAAAAGAGAAATATTTAATTCCTGTATAAGGAAGAAATACCCGAGGGGGTCAGTAAATTGGATTCTTTGGGGGCAGGTTGTAATCTGAGGGTCCTTCGTTGCCTCATTCATATGATAAGGAGATGGGAACAGGTGATCTCTAAGGTAGAGGATGTCAAACTGGGTGCACATTAGAATAACCTGGGAGCTTTTTAAAAGCCCTGATGTCCAGGCTGCACCCACACTAAGGAGGCCAGAATCTCTGTAGGTGGAAGATGGGCTTCAGTGGTTTTCCAGTACCCAATGGGCCTCAGTGTTCAGCCAAGTCTGTAGACAGTGGCCCTGCGATCCTGGCCAGAGCTTATATTGAATTATCCTATTCTTGGGTGATAATATATTATATATATTCCCCACGCTCAACAAGCTCAGAATGGGGAGGAATGGATACTGGGTGGGCAACCAGCAGTGTCTCAAAATTTACCTTCCAGGCTTCCTGCCACAGGAAGGAATTGATGGAAACTCCATAAAAATGAGGGAGCAAAGGAATTCCAGGAGATGTGAAATCCAATTTGGGAAGCAGGTGAAGGCAATTCCCAAATCGATGGCCCCAAATAGGAATTAGGAAGCAGGTTGGATGGAGCCAGAGGATGAGGCTCCAGGAATGAGGCGAAGGAAGAGGCTGACAAGTTGCCCGACTTGTTTGACTGTATTGAACGGAGCTGGGAGGTTCAGCCAGTTTGCTGAGAGATACCTGGTTGGTATGTTGAAAACTAAGCAAATAGGGAAAAAGGCAATTAACGCCCAAACCTTCTTTTTAGAAGAAACAATAAGAAAAAGTTGGGGGGGGGGGTGGCACCTGGCTGGTTCAGTCTGGTTCAGTCAGGAGAGCATGCCACTCTTAATCTCAAGGTTGTTAGTTCAGACCTCATGTTGGGCATACAGCCTACTTTAATTTATAAATTCATATATATATAACCTTTTTTTAAAAGATTTATTTATTTATGAGAGAGAGAGAGAGAGGCAGAGACACAGGCAGAGGGAGAAGCAGGCTCCATGCCAGGAGCCTGATGCGGGACTCGATCCCGGGACTCCAGGATCGCGCCCTGGGCCAAAGGCAGGCGCCAAACTGCTGAGCCACCCAGGGATCCCCTATATATAACTTTTTAAAGACTTTATTTACTTATTTGACAGAGGAGAGCACAAGCACGGGAGTGGCAGGCAAAGGGAGAGGGAGAAGCAGGCTCCCTGCTGAGCAGGGAGTCCCATGCGGGGCTGGATCCCAGGACCCGGGGATCATAACCCAACCCAAGCTGAAGATGGACTGAGACACCAGGCACCCGGGCATAGGGCCTATTAAAAAAAAAAAAAAAAGTAAAATCACAGTGTACTAGTGGCCTGTGAAAAGTATTTGCTATTTACTTAGTAAATTCTGAATGGTAATTTATCCAGAAGTTTTATTAAAATTTTATTGAGATTATGAGTGGGGAGGTGAAATGTGTATGTTTGCTGGTGGGGTTGCAGATATAAGAGCTAAAATAATCTTTTCCAGGGGAGGATATAAATTGGTAATATCTGAAAGAGGAATAAGTAGTGGGATGGCATTGTTTAGAAATACTAAAGTAAATATCTAAAGAAAACCATGAAAGAAGTTGCCTCTAAAGAGTGAAAATCAGATGTGGTCTTTGTTATAGTTCCTTCAAAATTATGTACATGATTAAGTGTGAGGAGAAAAAGATGACTTTGGGGAGGTAGGTGCGACCAGGTGATGCAGAGCTCCGCAGATGAGAGTTCCCTGAAGCTCCCTGTCCTCTGGGACTAGTAAGAGAGAATTTTGGATTAGGAAAACCCTTCTGTTCTAGCACCACCGCATCAGTACAAGATACCTAAGCAGTGCTATCTGTCGGGAGCTGGGGGAACAAACACCAATTTCTCCCAAGCTAAGGAGTTCATAATGTCAGTGGGGAGAACAAAAGAACAACCACATCTAAGGTGTGGTTGGAGCTCTGAAACACTAGGGAAGTAGTCCCAAACATGTTTGATAACTGACCGCATCAATTAAAAGAAGATCCACTGGCTCTGAATGTATATTTATATATTATATGTAGAACTATATATACTATAAAACACATAAAATGCTTTATACTATAGATGGTGAAATACTTTTTTTGTAAGGGGGGAGGGGCAGAGGGAGAGAGAGAATCCTAAGCAGACTCCATGCCCAGCTCGAGCTCACAACCCTGAGATCATGACCTGAGCCAAAATCAAGAGCCAGATGCTTAATTGACATATTAAATGGACATATTAAAGGGTGAGATGGGGGATGCCTGGGTGGCTCAGTTGCTTAAGCATCTGCCTTCGGCTCAGGTCATGAGTCCAGGGTCCTGGGATCAAGCCCCACGTTGTGCTCCAGGCCTCAGCATAAAGCCTACCTCTCTCTCCCGCTGCCCACTGACCCTGGCTTGTGCTCTCTCCCTTGCTATCTCTCTCTCAAATAAATAAAATCTTTATCAAGAAAAGGATGAGATAGATAAGGATATTAAAATGAATTGCTAAATGCAGTGACTTTACAGCATTCTGATTTCATATTGTCCTTACCTAATAACTTGGGGTACAACACATAATACTTAGGAACAGATTAGCAATCGCAGATTTAGCCAGTATTTTAAATAGTTTTCTTGATAAATGTTTCTTTATTCCAACTGCTTTTCAGATCAGATCTGCTTGGCATCGTTTTTAAACTCACGGCAAACAACGTTTACACTAGGGGAATATTAACGTTCTCCTAGTGTAACTTAGGAGATTTTAACTTAGTTAACAGTGAGTCTCATTTTTTGAAAGAATCTTCACGCCTTTTGCCCACCTTGTGAGGGTTGATCAAACTGGATTGTGTACTCCAAAAATGCTCAAATGGGCCCATATAAACCTTTAGTGGTAGGACTATGCTGAAAATCAGTGAGGCCATCACCATCAAGTCACTACTTTGGGCACTTGCTTTTCCCCCCCCCACGATACGTTGCGCACCTACGTGGGACACAGGCATCCGGCATTCTGACCAAGTAAAGGCAGCTTAGGTATAATAGATAATAATCCCTATATTAAACCTTGGAAACCGTAACTTCTCTCTCTGCTAAGTTAGTACAGTTGAAAGGCCTAACCTTTTCTTCGCACGTACCAGTGAATGGTCTTACATACCCCCTTGCACGCGCGCACACACACACACACACATACATACATACACCCCTCTTTGGGAGGCCAGTGCAGTAGAAAACAGTCTTTCATGCCTCTTGTTGAGTAGGGTAAGGGTCATGCAGGCTGAAAACCTAGCACTCTGGGCTGGTTAGCTTATTTGCTGAGCTGATTGTGCTAATAGGAACAAGGTACCATCATTGAGATTGGTGCGCACATTTTTCTGAGGCAAAGGTCAGAAGCCTTCACAGGTTCCCATAGAGGGTGATGACCCCTGTGAGATTAAGAATTGCTGGTAACTTGTTTTTCTTTTGTGTGTTTTTTTTTTAAAAAACATCAAGCTTTCATAGACTTTCTTAGTCATGGATTTGTTAAAGCTGGAATTGCCCTTGGTCACATGATAGCCTTAAAATTAGCTGACATGACACAGTCCTGATTATCTGAGGGAAGAGTAGGTTTTCTCATAATCTAAAGTAGCTTTGATGTGCTTCCTTTCTGACTTCTCCTGGTAGTAGTAAGGCTCAGGCTTCTCTCTTTCCTGAGTCCTATTTACTTTTCCATTCCAGCATCTCTACCTTTTATTTAGTACATGGTATGGGGGGTGAATTTCTGTTCTATTCCAGATCTTGTTTTTATGCTCACCAATACTGTGCTTTTTCCCCTCTGATATTTTGGTCTTTAGCAGTGCTGTTTATTAAGCTTATATAATCCAGATCATCATGCACTTCCTATAGTTTAGTGAAACATAAATAATTCTTGATTATTTTATTATATAAGAATAATTATGATTATTCTTACTTATTTTGTGAAATTTCAATTTCACGACTATGCTGCAGTTGATCGGTCAGATTTAGATCCTCATCGATTTCTCTTCCTTCATTGTTTTATGGTGCAATTTCTCTTTCCCTGTCCCGAATTGTGTTATGAGTTAGCCGCTCTCTGCCCTTTTCTCAACCTGTTGATGATTTTCATCATTTGTGATAGAACTTGCAGTGCTTTTCCTGCTGACTTAAGTCTTGCTTATAAAGTTGTGATCGCAACTTCAGGCCTCCTGTGCCAAACACCCAGCCTGGTGCTCAGCACAGGAGGGTGTGGGATGAGTATGTGTCAAATGCAGGGATGTTTTAGTTGTGGGATATTCTTGCCCCCCCCCTTTTTTTAAGTTTTTCTCCTTTTTCATTTTGCACTGTTTGTTTGTTTCACACCCTTGTATTTTTGTTATAGGACGTCCAGTTGTATGTGTGTATGTATTTTTTTAATTGTGTGTGTGTGTATTTTAATACCCTTCACTGACCAGGGAAATAGGGTAGATCTACAAATTGGGAAGAGGGTGACAAGAAAGAGCCCTCAGAAAAGTAATTTTAGAAAACTTAAGCATTTACATTATCCTTGAGATTCCAGAAATTTTTTTTTAAGATTTTCTTTGTTTATTCATGAGAGACACAGAGGGAGAGGCAGAGACACAAGCAGAGGGAGAAGCAGGCTCCCCGTGGGGAGGCTGATATGGGACTCGATCCCAGGACCTTGGGATCACACCCTAAGCTGAAGGCAAATGCTCAACCACTGAGCCACCCAGGTGCCCCAAGATTCCAGAATTCTTGAACCAAAATTTCATTACCTTTTCTTCCAAACTTTAGATGTTATTTATTTATTTATTTATTTTTTTTGGTAAAGATTTATTTGTTTTAGAGGGGAGGAGGGGCAGAAGGAGAGGGAGAGAGAAATCTCACAAACACTGCCTGCTGAGCACAGAGCCCAATGTGAGGCTTGATCTCACAGCCCTGAGACCATGACCGGAGCCAAAATCAAAAGTCAGAATGCTCAACTGAATGAGCCACCCAGATGCCCCATATGTTATTTCTAAATTTAAGTTGGACTTATTAAAAATAGCCATCTTGGGCAGCCCTGGTGGCTCAGCAGTTTAGTGCCACCTTCAATCCAGGGCATGATCTTGGAGACCTGGGATCGAGTCCCACGTCAGGCTCCCTGCATGGAGTCTGCTTCTCCCTCTGCCTGTGTCTCTGCCCCCGGCCCCCGCCGTCTCTCATGAATAAATAAATAAAATCTTTTAAAAAAACCAGCCATCTTATTACATAACTTTATTATTCACATTAGGTTTTTTTTTTTCTGTATTTCTATTGATTACATTTGATTAGTACTATCCTTTATTTTACCGGGTGGGTCCTGTATTCTTCAGGGGAAAGGTTTTCATACTAGCTTTTCCATTTTTCTGTTTTTCCTTTACAGTGCTAGAAGTATTGCAGCTGTTCTATAAGTGGAAAAACTTCTGTGTGGATAGACTTCTGTAAATAATTTAACAGAATAAGTGACCTGGTATTTTTTATCTCTGAGATTTTTTTTCATCTATGAATTATCTTAATAAGTTTTCTTACAGTAATGTTAACATTAGTTACCCTTTTTTGAACATTTAGTGGACATATAGTCAAAGAAACCAGCACCTGAAAGAATTATTTGAAGCCACTTGAAGCAGTTGGGGCACTGTCTTCTCTCTGTTCCTGGGGTGCTCGATGCATATTTCAATTATAGCCCGGAACACATTTTATCGTACCTTTATGTATTCATCTCTCTCCTTTCCACTGGATTGAGCTCCTGGAAGGCAGGAAAATGTCTCTGGCAGAGCTGGGCTCGCAAGCTGTTCACTAAGTATTTGACCTAATGCCCTGTTTCACACCACTGTTTTCAAGAAAACCATCTCTTCTTTCTTCCATATGGTTTTTCTCACACTAGAGGCCAAGGCAGGAGTTTCCATGCCATGTTTTGAGGGTTCTATCACAACTTTTCAGATGGCTTTTTCCTCTTATTAAATGGAAAAAATAGCATGAGTCATCAGGATGACTACATTAGCAACACGGGGCTGCTTAAAGTGATGGTGGTTAACTAAATTTAGTACTGCTCAAACATGCCCACGACGATTCTTCTGGCATGTTCTCGGGGTTCTGAAGGTTCACATTGGAGGATGTTGCTGTCAGGCACAGCCAAGAGAGCACGTTCTTCTGGGAAGTGCCATCCTTGATGCTTATTGTCAGGTGCCCCCATGGCACGTCCCCCCCTGTGGCTTATGGTGAGGTTTCCCCTCTGACTCAGTGAGCCCCTCTGTCAGAGTCAGGCCTGTTTCCACAGTGCTCTTGGCACTCAGGGACAGCATTCGCTGAGTTCTCAGGTAACGTGGGAACATGCACTCACGAGTATCTCTCCTACCGGATGCTAAGTATCTGTGATTCGGGGAGGCCCTGGTGTTCGGGTCCCGAGCCCCCAGCTCAGCCTCAGCACAGCACTCAGCAGGGGGGCTGATCTCACCCAGACCTAAGTAGCCTGGATGCAGTGAGCACATTTCAAGGGTCTCCTCATTCTTTTGAGAGGAGACTGACATGGTCATTGACTTTTCATTTCTAAACTAATTTTTTGTTTTTCGCAAGTTACACATATTTCTTCTAGATATTTTTCCCTGTTCTTGCCTTTCAGTATGCTGAGCCTGATGGTCTTCAACCCATGTTGGATTCCCGTATACCCGGCCCTGTTTCTAGGCCCTGTTTCTAAGTGGACTGCTCCACGTTCCTGGGCTTCCTCACATGCTTAGTTTGTGATCAGTAGGTTCTTCAGGTTACTCGTATAGTGCCCGAGTGCTAGGATGAACCTCGGGAGAGGTCTGTGAGTTCGCTAGGAGACGAAGAGCTGTTGTCAGTCGGGAACCCCCTGAACCAAGCTGGTTCTTGGTTTCATTTCTCTGGCTTGTCGGGGTGTGAGGCTCCAAGGAATGTGTCATGGGCATCATTTCTCAGGATGGGCCTATTTTTAAATTTTCTTTGTCTCTTCTTTGATCTAAACTGCTCTGGCCTTCTCTGTAGGCTCTAAGTTTGGGGACAGGAGTTTTGATGCACAGTACTTTTTCTGAGAGGGTGGCTCTTTGGAACTCCCATCTAAATTTGAGGAGGATCTTCTGTCAGATCTTGGAGGGGCTTTGGGCCTTCAGTCTTGGCTCTCTCATTCCCCTTTCCTGGGGCTGCAGACTGAAGCTTAAGTGGGCTTGAATAGCAATGGGCCCCCACTCCTCCAGGGTCCCCCCAAGACTAGACTGGGAGTTCCTTACTCTTAAATTTTTAAGTGTTCTTTTTATTTTTTTAAAGATTTTCTTTATTTATTTATAAGAGACCCAGAGAGAGAGAGAGAGAGAGAGAGAGAGGCAGAGACACAGGCAGAGGGAGAAGCAGGCTCCATGCAGGGAGCCTGACACGGGACTTGATCCTGGGTCTCCAGGTTCAGGCCCCTGGCTGAAGGCGGTGCTAAACCGCTGAGCCACTCGGGCTGCCCTTTAAGTGTTCTTAAAAACATCTTTATTATAAGTTTTTTTTAATTGGAATATATCTGATGTATAGCATTGTACAAATTTAAGGTGTGCAGCATGTTGAGTTGATACATTTATATATTATAATAGGATGGCCTCTGTAACAATAGTTAACTCCTCTGTCACCTCACAGGATTACCATTTCTTTTTCGAGGTGGGAATAATTAAGATCTAGTTTCTTAGCAAGTTTGATATTTATAATACAACATTATTGTATATATTCACTATATGGTGCATTAGAGCTCTAGGACATCTTGGTCTATTTTTCACTCCTCAGGGACTTTCTCTACCTGCCCCCCAAAAGACGTATACGTTTATCCAGCATCTGTCTTCTTTCTTTTCTTTTTCTTTCCCTTTCTTTCTAACTGCCCTCTTTCCTTTCCCCTTCTTCCTTCCTTCCTACTTTCCTTCCTTCCTTCTTTCCTCCCAGCAGGAAAATTCTAAATAACCTAGCCTACTAATTCTGGAAATAGGAGATCTAAAAATCAATTTAAAGATAGAAAATTATTAACTAAGTATAAGTCTTAAATAGTCTTAAAATAGTCTTTCCCTTTTAGTCTTCTTATGTATGTATGTATGTATGTATGTATGTATGTATGTATGTAGGCTCCACCCAACATGGGGCTTGAACTCATGACCCTGAGATCAAGCATTGCATGCTCTACTAACGAGCCAGGCAGGCACCGTCACCCCCCTTAGTCTTCTTTGAAACTTGTTAGGGTAGATAATGTAGATCTGAAGTCAATATAAACGTAGGTCATTTAGATATTTCAGGTGAAACGATGCCCCCAAATGACCCCCAATTAATGAAACTTCCCTAGAAATGGATACCTTGAATGATTGGCTGAAATTAGTAAAATTTATTCATTAAATTTATCATCAAGACACTTCCTATTGTAAGAAACAGAAGACTAATTTAAACTAGCATAAGCCCCAAGTAGTATTTATTAGCTCACATTGCAAGTCTTGGCACAAATGGCTTCAGGCACAGCTGGACCCAGGAACTCAAGTATTGTCATTAAGCTTAGTGTCTATCTTCTATCTGTTCTGTGTTAGTTCCACTCTCTGCATGTTCTTTTATGATGGCAAGGTGACTTCCACAAACTCGAGACTTACAGCCTTTGCTTTAAGTCTGTGATCTCCAAACTTTGTTGATTATGTATCCAATGATACAAGTTAAGTGCATGTTCTCAATGTGTGTATATTTATTTATAAATTATGCATGATTATATACCACTGTTATTCTATATGTTATATTAATAATTAATAGAGTTCAGTTTCTTTTTTTAAGATAAAGAATACAATAGGGGCATCTGGCTGGCTCAGGCAATAGAGTATGCAACCCTTGATCTTGGTGTAGTAAGTCTGAGCCCCCTGTTGGACATAGAGTTTATTTAAAATAAAAAATTAAAGTATAAAATTCATTTCTAAGAAAAGATAAAGAATAAAATAGAAATACTAATACTTTCTGTACTGCCAATGGATTGTTTTGCACACTCCAATTTGGTGATGACTTAGTAGGACATTTCTCCCAACAGATATTATCACAGTCTTGGGACCACAGCTCATTGCTTCTTTTTGGCCTAGCTTGCATCACATGCCCATTCCTGAGTCCAGACCCCTCAAAATAGTAAAGGCAAACTTTACCATTGTAAAGCGACACAAATATTTGACTAGGCGTAAATAGATACTATTTTGACTTCCTGAAGGTATTTGCATTTTGAACCTTATTATCATTGTTATATTATTAAAAAGGGACATAATCATTCAGTACATTATAGAACATGGATTCTCTGTTTTCATAGCAATTTAATTCAAGTTTCTGTGATTTCATATCTGGTGTATCATAAAAGTATCCCATCTAGTTTTTGTTATTGAATATTAACAATATTCCAGTGACAGGTGAATTCTATATGTTAAGATGTAGGATGATGAGTCTTGCAAATAAAATCCTATTCTTAAAAATTTTGACAATGGCCCTTTGGAACTAAATGAATAACTATGTGGAAAGGCAAGTGATAGAGGGTCCTGAATAATTTTCAGATTTCTAAAGAGAAAAAGAGGTCACTGGTTAGAGACAGAATTTTGCTTGTAAGAATGGATAAAAAAACATGAACAGGAAGTTTTATTCAGAAACTCTCTGATGAACGAGTTATTCTGTTTATTTAAAAATTGGTCTTCTGTGGCAGAAATGCAATGGCTCATCTTGATTCTGACATGAAAGAAGAATGTCTGAGGGAAGACCTGAAGTTTTACTTCATGAACCCTTGTGAAAAATACCGAGCCAGACACCAGATTCCATGGAAGCTGGGATTGCAGATTTTGAAGATAGTCATGGTTACCACACAGGTAATTCATATTATCAGTTTGATTCTTTGTTTTTTTTCCTTACTCTAAGATGAAACTATTTTCATTTTTCCGCTCTTGACTTTTGCTCTGAAAAGTCCACACTCAAGTTCATAAAACTGTAAATTTATGTTGACTCTGGAGGGTGATGGTGGGTTGAAGTTCAGTTTTGATAATGACCTTGTTTTAGTAAGGGATTATGAGGTCATCTTTCCACGGGTTCTGTAAATAGAGATAAATAGTAGGTCTGTATATAATAAGGAATTTGATATGGGGGGGGTGGAGTTCTATATCTGAATAAAACACATAGCCTGGCAAGAGCTGTTCAATCCCAAGTGATTATGTTCTTGAAATTTCTCATCTTTATTCAAATACACTTTTGAAAATGCATTTTTGACTGTTTTGACTTGAGTCTTGACAAAATGCTGTTTCCCTTGCAGCAGTAGCTAAGGCGGTAAGTAAATACTTACCATTGGGCTTATTAGGGGCATACAAGGGCTACATTGGGATCTTTTGTTGAATTTCATATTGTCAAGACTTTATCCCCGTATCACAACAGCCATCAGAGTTGTCATCTAGTTTTTGAGACTGTGGCTTTGAACCGGTTTCAGGGAGGCTCCTCTGTAGGTAACTACACTTGAAATGTGTGCCCTTTTAAAGACACTACCGATTTGGGGTATTTGGCTCCTTTGGCAAATAATCATTCTGATATCAATGTAAAGATGTTATTTCTGAACACAAAAATAAATACCTTTCTACAAATACTTTTGTATAGTTTTAGAAATGAGAGGAGGTTCCTGTTGTAACTGAAGTTACATCTTTACTCTGATCATAAAGAGATCTTTTCATTGTATGTTATGCTTTCCAGTACACCAAGCTTTAGGGTGACCAAGTTGCTTTAAAAGAAACAACAAAGTTTGAAAAAAACCAATAAAGTTGAGATACAGGGCTCCTGTTAAATGTGCATTCCTGGGTTTTTTCATTTAAAAATATTTTCATTTAAAAAATAAATAAATAAAAAATATTTTCATTTTAATTCTTGGCTTTGAAGTTTTAATTTTGGCATCCTCTAAAGTAGGTACATTGTTAGTATTACTTGGAAGGAGGAGAAATGATGTCCCCTTTATCATTTGGTTAATTTTAATGGTTTTCTAATTTCTTCTCTGGCCAAAACAGCTTTCATTCAGCTTGCTTCTTGATCTATTAATGTTACTATAACTCCACCTTATCTAGGCATAGAACATCGTGATTTTGACTTACCTTCTTTGTCCTGATATCTACGAAATCTTGTGGATTCTTCCTACAAAACTGTCTACTTATGTTTTGCCATACTCACTATCTTTTCTCTCTAGCTCAGACTCTTATCTCATTCATTTCAAATATGTATGAAGCACCTCCCTGCTGTGTATCCTGCTGGGAATACAGCTGGGAATGCATCACTGCAGCTGAGATGTAGCATAACATATGCCGTAGCATTTGCCATATGCAAGGCACAGGTGCCTTTTGCATGTTCGTTCATTTCATCCTCAGAGCAACCCTGTGTGATGGGTCAGTTTTTGCTCCCCTCTTGTGGATGAGGAAACGGGGCCAAAGAGAATACATAGTTTTCTTATGGCCATTCAGTTGATAAGGGGTAGAGTCAGATTGGAGCCCTCTGGTCTGGCTCTAGAGTCTCTGATTCTCAGATTGGTTTCATTCTAGACAGGAGTCCTGTCCTCATTTTGCAGTCTTGGGAATACAGACAAGTTAACTAGGCTCCTTCCAGACTTTTTCTGATGCTTACCTTCTTTATCCACATACATACCAGTGCCTTCAGTGCTAATATCAAATAAATGAATTTTTCTTAGAATGCTTTCATTGGGTTACTCTCCTCAGAAAATTTTGTGGTACCCATTTTTCCCACAGAAGAGAATCTTGACTGTGTAGCTTGAAATTCAGATTCCCACAGTCTCCTTGGACTTGCCTTTCCTTTTTTTTTTTTTTTTAATTTATTTATGATAGTCACAGAGAGAGAGAGAGAGAGGCAGAGACACAGGCAGAGGGAGAAGCAGGCTCCATGCACCGGGAGCCTGATGTGGGATTCGATCCCGGGTCTCCAGGATTGCGCCCTGGGCCAAAGGCAAGCACCAAGCTGCTGTGCCACCCAGAGATCCCTGGACTTGCCTTTCCAATGGGTCTTCAGCTACTGTTTCCTCCCCAGATCCCAGCCAGCTGGATGCACCCAGTGATTCTCATCCCTGCCCTGTTTGTAACACCAAGTCCAGAGTGATTCTTTTTCTCTATCATCTTGCAGATGCCACTGGAAGTCCCCCTACAGTCTTGCCTGACCACTCACCGCGTGGTTTTCCTGGGTATGCTAGTATCTGTTGCTTTCTATGTCACTGCTTTTAATAGACTATTCCTGAGAAATGATCATTTACTTTACGTGTAGATGTACCCTGTCTCCCCTAGCAAAGTTGAGAGGGATTAAGCTCTTATTCTGCTGGAGGACCATTCTAATAAGTTTTGCTACATGGATGATATCTAATTGGAGCAGATTTCTTGAATACCTTTCCTTCCTTCGGATACCACTTGTACCTCCTCCTGTTTTTCTGTCTCTTAGCACTCCATTCCCAAGTCTAATGGGATAGGTGGCATTTTATCAGGGTTGATGAGGAGGAAACTTAAAAAAAAAAAAAAAGACATTCCTACTCTGCGTTCTGCAGTAATGTATAATTTTGAGAGAGGTGTCCACATTCTTTTGCCAGTTCTACTCTTTCCTTCTCATATTCTTTGTTCATTATTTTGACAGGATCCTGTTTTTACCTGGTACAGAATATTTTCTCCTACACCGATTTCATAATCAGGTCTTACCTTCACAATCTTTGCTAGGCTGCGCTTCACTATTTTTCTATCATCATAGTCTTGGTAAATCTTAAGATCTAGTTAGTGGGGCAGGAGTACATTTTTCTGTCACCCATTTGACCAAACCCATCATCTCCTTTCTCTTGCTCCATAGAGAGTGTTTGGTTCTGCCATCGCAGGAAGGGCATTTATGATCTCCTCCCTAGGGTTTCTCTTCTCTACTAACATATGCTTTGAAAATCCCAACCCTGACCTGATGATGCTGGATCTCAGCTTGTTCTATGAATAATGGAATGGAGTAAATTTCCTCTTCCTGATGCCAGATGGGGGTGGTTCCAAGCAGAGTTTACACCTTCATGTTGTGTCATTCTCCAGGTTGAGTTGATGAGCTTTGAGTTTTAAGTTAAATAAGGTGGTAGCTTAAAATATCAGTAGTTAAAATGCTACTTTCTTGGTCAAGATATCCATTCCTCATTCAGATTGTGTGTGTGTGTGTGTGTGTATGTGTGTGCGTTTTATTTCAAGTTTGAGTGTGGGAGGAATGGTCGACTATCCCCACTTCTAGATTTAAGTTGGCAGCATCTCTGTTTGAGAGATAGTGTGGCCAGGTGGTCAAGAGAAGGGATATGTAATCTAAATGGACCTCACACTGACATTTTCTAGCTGTTCCAACCTGAATAAGTTCCCTGACTTCAGGTTGCACATGTATAAAATGGGACTATATTCATCAACAGATTTAGTATTTGACTCTGGCATTGTGATAGACACTATTCCAGTTCCTGAATAGTGGGGGGAAAATTCCTGTCTTTGTGGAGTCCAGTGAATATCCCCTTCATAGGGTATTATGAATTATATTTTTAAAAAATTGTAAATTTTAGGCATAGTCCCTGGCACTCAGTAGATAAGAGCTGTTATTCAACACCATGCAACTTGATCTTGCCCACATCATATCCCAGCCCAGGACAGAGTAAGCACTCAGAAGACTTTGATTGAAGAATTTAATTCACATGCATGTATACCAGGTTTTTCTTTTCATTTGTGTATCAGTATTTTACAGGACCTTGAAACAATCATGTATGTATTAATTCCCTGGTTTACTTTTGTCTTTCAAAAAACAACCTGACCTTTTCTGGCATCTACAGGCACCATTGAAAGATGTTATATGCTTAGAAAAACCTTTAGCTTCCAGTTGCTTGATTTCTAGCACAGGTTAGATGATGTGTGGTTTCTTATCTGATACTTTCCTTAGACTAGCTGGGTTTTAACAATTGCTCAATCCTTTGGCTTGGTATTTGAGGAATGTGACCTGGTGAGGCTCAGATGCTAAGGAGTGTCAATTAAGTACATTCTCAAACAGTAGTTGCAATTCTGGAAAGCTAGCATCTAAATTCTTTTTCTATAAGAAGAGTCCCAAAGGCAGATTCTCCAAGAGAGGGAAATTGTTATAGCACAATAAAGTGACTTTGGAGTTAGACCTGACTTTCATTCTAGCTACATGACTTAGGGCAATTAAATGGGGCTAAATCTCAGTTTTCACATGTGTAAAGTGGAGATAACCGTAGTGACCTCACCTTAGAGTTTTAGTAATGGAGATGGTGCTTGTAATGCAGTTTAGTAAGCACCTGGAGTATAATAGTTGCTGAAAAATGGTAGCTATTATTTTTAATTATTCAGCCTTTTCAAAAAGTCAGACAAGAAAGCTAAAAAATATAAATCACTAGAAAGTAGTATATATATTTGCATATGCAGATTAATGTGTTTTCATCTGAAAGGTTCGTTAGTTGATGTCTGGTTCAGTGCCATGCAGTCTCTCATATCCAACTGTGGAGTGACAGCAAATAGCAGAATGCCACAGTCATCTAGTTGGACTTGCTGATTTCACACATGAAGAAACAAGAGTCCCAAATTGCTTTAGGGACCTAGTGGGATGAAGATCTATGGCAAGATTTTTGGACTTTTATTGTCTTTTAAAGTAGATGAGATAAAGTAGGCAGATGGGGAGGGCTTATAAAGGTTTGACTTGTCTTCCGCCATTCATGTGTGTGGGTGCGCACATGTGCATGTGTGCATGAGAGAGAGAGAGAAAGAGAGTGAAAGATTGTTGGTGTGTGTATAATTTCCCGGGGTGGGGGGGTTGGTAAAATTTAGTGCCGGCTAATTTTCCCCCCATATTGGATTCCAAAATGGGCAGAATGAATACATTGCCCCCTAGTGAAGAGAGCCCTTGGTGCCAAATCTTGGACGAGGATACAGCGTGAGGGAGAAAAAGTAGGAGTTTTGTCACAAGAAGGTGGGTGCGTGCGGACAGTGAATGGGTTTGAACTCAGAGGGGTAAAGCAAACCCTGCTATTCTTTCTGGTGCTTTGATGCTATAGATCTTGCAGCGAGATCTCTAAGGTGTAAATCTTATATAAGAGTTCTTGCAGAGCTGGAATAATTGAATTCCTTTGACAACTATTACCTCTCAGGTAGAGTAAGTATTATATAGTCCACTTTTCAAAAACATTCTTAAAAGCCACATATAAAGCCTCATTGTGATTTTAAAAAATAATTGCAATTTCTAAATGTTAATCAACAAAAAAATGACATTACTTTATTGAGTACATCAGTTTTTAAAGCAATTAATTTGAAATCCAAATATGCAATAAATGGATTCCGATTTCACTGATTTGGATTTCTCCTCCTTCATTCAAGATCAGTAAGGTTGGTAGTCACTGGGAGTGGTAATTTCCTCTAATTTTACGCTATTTTGACTTGCCTATGTAGCTTAATGAGTGTATTCTTTTCTGGGACTTGTATTTTGACATTAATGTGGTTAGTAAACACTTGCTGATATTTATAGGCAGGAGTTGATGATAATATGAATGCATTTGCCTGCCCTGGTAAACGGTAAAATTCACATCTTCGTATTTGATTTTCTTTTCTAGCTTGTTCGTTTTGGTTTAAGTAACCAGATGGTAGTTGCTTTCAAAGAAGAGAACACTGTTGCTTTTAAGCACTTGTTTTTAAAAGGATACTCTGGCACAGATGAAGATGACTATAGTTGCAGTGTCTATACTCAAGAGGATGCCTATGAGAGCATCTTTTTTGCTATCAATCAGGCAAGTGTTTTGTTATGAATGATTGACACTTTGTTGTTTTAGCCTATTTTGCCTATTTAAGTTTTTTCTTAAAGATTTATATTTATCCCTTTATACCCACTACTTTTGGGAGATTACTTTGCCCAAGTTCAAACAGCTGAGAGTGGATTTATACTCTCAGAAGGTTTGATGAATTAGATATCGAATCTAAGATTGCAGAGTTTCAATTTTGATGTCTTAGCATTAATAAACCTAGCTGAATATTAGGAATATGGAGTAGGGTATGATATACTCGTATCTAAGTAAGTATTGAAAAACCACACTGATAGGCCTGAAGAAAGCATTTAGGGGAGGGAAATTGTTATTCATATTTTTTCTTTTCTCATTCATTCAATAAATATTTGGGTGCCTACTATATACGAGGTATTATTCTAGATACTGGGAATGTATCATGAATAAAATGAACAAAAGCCTTGTTCCCATAGAACTTCATTCTAGAGATGAGAACCAGACCAATGAAAAAAAGTGAAATGTATAGCATTGAATGCTAGCTCCCTCAAAACACCACCAAGAAAACGTGTTAATAAGCAAAACTGAGCTTATTACTTTCAGAGGTAAGGGAGATGCTCCCTTGACCATTCTTATTAGTTCCTTGGGTGAAAAGGGCACAGTCCAATACCGATTTTGAAGTGTAAGCTAGACTGGTCTTTCAGCTTGAGGGGAGCTCAATTAGAATTGGGTAAAGATATGATATCATAGTTTTGGATTGGTGGACACAGCATGGTGAGGGTTTGTGGGGAGATGGGCTTGGTTTCAAAGAGTCTTGCATTTATTAGACTAAATCTTCAGATTGATTGTCTAAATCAGTTGTTGTAGATGTTCCTGAAATGAACAAGTTATTTGTAACTGTTATGTTCCTGGGCAAAAGTTTCCTAGAATAGGGGTACCTCGGTGGCTCAGTTGGTTGTGTCCAGCTCTTGATTTTCTGCTTAGGTCATGATCTCATCTCAGGGTCATGAGATCCAGCCCCATTTGGGCTCTGCAATAAGCGTGGAGCCTGCTTAGGATTCCACCCCCCAACTCTCTCTCTCTCTCTCAAAAAAAAAAAAAAAGTTTCCTGGAATAGTAAAGTCATGTTAATGAAGGTGGGAGTTAGTAAAGCCCTCTTAGCCCTGTTAGTGCAGATAGGCGAATGGTAAAGTCATGTTTATGTAAGTAAATACCAGTTGTGTTAGTGTGAGCTGTGAGGTATGGACGGCTTGAGTCTTCAGTGGTGTGTCTGACAGTGATGGCTGCCATGAAATAGAGCTGGGGAGGAGACTGGCAGTGCCTGGTGGAGCCTGTGCACTGGTGATGGATGCTTGCAACTTGCACTGGGTAGTAAGGGAAGGCCTCACTGAAGTGGTAATATTTGACTCAAGACCTGAAGGAGTGAACCTAGCAGATGGAACGTGGGGTTCCAGGCAGGGGGTACAGCAAAGGCCCTGGTGGGAATGTGCCAGGCAAGCTCCAGGAGCCAGCTGGGGACCAGTGTGGCCTTGGAAGGTGGCACTTGGAGCCAGGAGACAGTGGTGTACTGTGAGGTTAGACAGGTGGGAGTGTCTGTTAGCACGTCATCTACTGTAGTTCCAAGTTCCGTGAGGCAGTGTGTTTCCTGCCCACCCATGAGAAAATTACCTTGTGGTATATTACATGGGTAAGTTCTATTGAGGGATCTGACACAAAGTTTAAAATAGCTATAAGTGTATTCCATATGCTGTAACTTCTTTTTTTTTTTTAAGATTTTATTTATTTATTCATGAGAGACACAGAGAGAGAGGCAGAGACATAGGCAGAGGGAGAAGCAGGCTGTCTATGGGGAGCCTGATGTGGGACTTGATCCCAGGACCCTGGGACCACAACCTGAGCTGAAGACAGACACTTAACCACTGAGCCACCCAGGTGCCCCTTACGCTGTAACTTCTGATGAAACTCTTAAAAGCTCATACGATTTTTATTTAACTATTTTGAATAGTATCATCAGCTAAAGAACATATCCCTGGGAACACTCGGTTACGGAGAAAATGAAGACAATAGAAGTGGCTTGAAAGTCTGTAAGCAGCATTATAAGAAAGGGGCCATGTTTCCTTCTAATGACACACTGAACATTGACAGCGACATTGAAGTAGGTAATGCACTTTCATTATATGCCTTTATCATCTTCTGTGGTAAGAGCAAACATCCCTTCATGTGCTGACAACCCAAATAGAATGATTTTGCTTCTTGTGACAGCTAACTTAATTGAGGTTGAACATATGCCTGCAAAGGCTTTTCTCTCAGGGAACTGTGGGTCTACCACGATAGGACCAGGGAACATTTGTGGAACGTCTTGGTATAACTCAAGACTTTTGGGGGTTGAGGTAAATGTACAGGTGTTTCCTGTTTGTTGAGGTTTGTCCCTCCATGAGGAAGCAATTAGGCTTTGGGGGGAAAAAGAGTCTAATTATATATGAAATAATGTATATTGAAATGCTTGGTACTCTTGCTATTAATGCAAGAGTTAACTACATTAATGCTCTTCAAAGATGAATTGTACTCAGCAATTCATTTTCTCTTTTAGGAGGTTGCTTAGCAAGAAGTTAGTATCTAATCAGGTAGAATTCTCTTGTGCAACTCTGTTAAGAATTTGAAAACACATTATATGTAAGTGCAAACTAGTTGACTTAAGGCTCTGGAAGTTTTGTCATTCATTTAGCAAATCTCTAGTGTATAACTAGCATGCCCAAGGCACTTCCTGTTTTATATACTGGGGTTATGAACTGTGAAGATTAATTAGTCATGACTCCTCAAGAAACAGTTTAGGAGCAGGGGTTCTAGTATCCATGTGGGATGGTTTTATTAAGAAGAGAGCATTGCATAGTTCGTTTGACCATATTTTCTAGCATTCAATTTAAAGATGCTTTGTTAAAATAATAGAAGAATACATCTGTAAAACAGAGGTTCCGAGTCTGTTTCCACAGGCTGCCTATTGAGAATCTCTTCGTGAGTAAAATGTGTCCCATACTCTTGACTCTGAAACCAGCAGCCCATCAGCCAAGCACCATGAAAAGCCTCAGGTTTCTTTTAGTCATCTAAGTATCAGCAGCCTGGTGCTGTGTCCAACAGCCTTGAAATACCCCTTGTCCTGTGTGACTTAATTAGATGCATCTTACAACTATTTTCCAGTGATTCTTATGTTGTTTTCCTCAATTGATTTTTCTTGGAAGATGAGTGAAAGAGACACGGCCAAAGTCAGTGTCAGTGGCTACATAGGCAGGAGTAGGACTGGCAGTGCCAGAGAGTGGAATTTATTACCTGACTCCTGTGCAGTGGTGTCCTTGTCTGTTTTCCTTCTATCAGAATATGGAATCATTTTCACCAAAGCAGAAGAAGTTGGTTATGAATTTTACTTTATTTTAAGAAAGACTATTTTAGCAAGTTATTTGTACTTTTGACTTATGAAATATAACTTGTCAAAGAGAACCTTTTGACATATCTATCTACTCAAGAGATGTAAAGAATATTCTTAAAATACTTGATACTAGATCTTAGACCTTCTTTTTTCAGATATATTGGAGACAGCCTGCACATGATAGGAATAGGAATTGAGCTGGACTTCATTGGTGAGGCATTAGAGTTTATGTAGGTGAATGAGCAGACGCTGTTCTAGATTACCTATCCGTGACTTTTGCATCATCTTTACCATTGAGAGGGTCATTCTTTGGTGTGTAAATGCAGCCATCCCCCTCCATGCCTGCTTCCTTGGTGGGTCTCTATTCATTGCACAGTCTTTGCATGACTGATTGTGTAGATCAAGCTAAGGGTTTCCCTTAAATCATGCTGTGGGCATTTCATGCCTCTAAGACCTATAGCTTTAGAGGCTATCCTCATTGGGGGAACTGTTATAAATCCTGCTTTTTAAAATGTCTTTACAACATTTAGATGGCTATCATTCTAATAGTGTGTGTTTCTTTTTCTGTAACACAGATTTTGAATATGTTCCTTCTCTTTTCAGAATATAGCCACGTAAATAAATGTAAATGTTTTATTTTCTTTTACTTTGTCTTCAAATAAGAGTGTAAGAGGTAGAAGGACCCTAAATATCATCAGTTTGGCTTTTACTTTACAGTTGAGGAAGTTGATGCTTAGTCAGGCTAGGTGGCTAAGCCAAGGTCATGTACCGATGTAGTGACGGAAGGTCTTTGCTGCTCCAGGCCCAGTGGGAGAAGACATTTAAAGGATTGGCTATCAAGTCTACCAATTTTCTCAAACACCTCCTGAGTACTAGGCACTGCCCTAGGCCCTGATTTTTAGGTTTCAAAGGCAGCACGAAGGGGCAGCCACAGTGTGGGCGAGAGTCAGCCCAGGCTGGCTTCCCACCAGTTCTGTGTCAGGGCTCTGTGACCTTGAAAGCCTTTCACTGTTTCTAGCCTGTTTCCTGCCAAGGTGTTGAGCTACCCAACGAAGAGACTATTTTTATGTGAGGCTCTTGGAATGATTTTATAGTTTACACCTCGTAATTTGTTTTTACTTGAATAAAACCTCAACTTCTTTCTTTTTTTATTTTGAAAAAGCATCAGACTTTACAGAAAAGTTGCAAAATAGCACAAAGATTTCCTTGTCTACCCTTCATCTAAATTTTCCAAAGTCTAACATTTTACCACATTTTTAAAATCATTTTTCCAATGTATAAATATTTCTCCTGAAACATATGAGAATAAAGTGCAGGCATAATGTCTCTTGACCTCTAAATACTTCAGTGTACATTTCCCCCAAACAGGAACATTGTCCTACAAAACCACCATACAGTGCTTAAAAGCATGAAGGAACATGGATACAGTACTGTAATTTACAAACCCAATTCACATTTCATCCATTGTCCTGTTCTTTATAGAAAAAGAAAACTGCCTGCCCAGACTGCCACCTCCCTGCCCCGCCCCATGCCCCCTCCATGCACCCCTTGCCACCTCCCTGGTCCAAGATCACATAATGCATTTAATTGTCAGGTCAGTTTAATCTCCTTTAATCTGGAGCAAAATAAAATTCCTTAGCCTTTTTTTTTTTTTTAATGACCTTGACATTTTAAAAGAGTAGAGTGTTCCTCACTCAGGTTTTCCTGTGTCTTGTTTATGACTTGATTGAGGTTATGTATTTTGGGCAGGAATACCACGCAAGTGGTACGTTATTTCAGGAGGTGCATGATGTCTGTTCATCCCATTCCTGGTGATGTTAACTGTGATTGTGGCATCTCCAGGTCCTTCCCTGTCAAGTCACTGGTCTCGTTACAATGAATCTGGATTTTGTGGGAAGATACTTTGGAACTTTTAAGTGTCCTGCTTCTCAGCACACCTGTACCACTGCTTTTTAGCATCTGATTATTGCCTGAAACAATCCTTCTTGTTGTTTCATTGCCCTAGATTGTGTTCACTTAGACCTCTCCAAGGACCCTCAGGACTGGAAGAACTTGTCATTCTTCAGACTGGAATTTTACCGGTAAATAAGTTTTTAAGTTTCATTTCCCAAGAGACAGGGATGGGAGAAAGCAGAGGAGGATAGGAAGACGCTGACAATTTATACCTTGTAATGTTTTTTGTTCAGGCTCTTAGAAGTTGAAATTTCCTTTCGCCTCAAAGGCATCGACCTACAGACCATTCATTCCCGAGAGTTACCAGACTGTTACGTCTTTCAGAATACGGTAAGTGTCTTGTCTTACTACAGCTGGTTTTTATTATTTTTCTCTACTGTTGCAGATGCCAAGTGTAAAACACACCAGCCTACATAGATGTGTTAGATGCAGTTGTGTTAGAAGCGGCTTAATGACACTTTCTAGCATTCTGGATCCAGAGACCATTACTTTGGAAAATGGAGCAAGCCCTTCCAAGTTCTTCTTTTTTTTTTTTTTTTTTTTTTTTAAGATTTTATTTATTTATTCATGAGAGAGAGAGAGAGAGAGAGAGAGGCAGAGACACAGGCAGAACGTGGGACTCGATCCCAGGTCTCCAGGATCACACCCTGGGCCAAAGGCGGCGCTAAACCGCTGAGCCACCGGGGCTGCTCCCTTTCCAACTTCTTAAAACCAGATTTCTGGGCTGCAAAGAGGACTTTTCAAAATTGCCTTTGGCCTTTTACTCCCCTAATACATTAGAAGAAAAGTCTATGACAGGTGTTTAAGTGTCTATGATGTTTTTCCTACTTTCAAAGGAAGGTCTTTGCAACCGTTGTCGCAGATGTTTTCAAACCTCCTGGCAGACACTGCTTCCTTGATCTGAAGGCCAGTCTGCAAAGGATTACTTGTTGCTTCTTGTGGTTTGGGAGGAGGCATGTGCAGTAGAAGAGAATGTTCACTTCTGTGGGGAGAGTAACCAGCCTTCTCATCTCATGGAGTTTCATGCTTTCCCTCTGGCCCTCGCTCCCTTCCTCATGTTTATTGAGGGGCAAAACTGAATGCTGAGCTGAAGTTGTATGTGACCAGCTTTCAGCAACTCGGAAGAGTGGCTCATTCAACAACAGTCAGTCAATATGTGATGAGACCCTCCTATGCACCAGACATTGCCTCCTATAGAGCTGCGGTGGCTCTCAGGAAGCTTAGAGCCTAGTGGAAGAGCGAGACTGGAAAACAAGCAAAGAAAGAAATGAAAGTAATGATAAATCTTGACATGCAGTGAGGAAGAACGTCTCTGGCAGAGGAAAGCATGATTAGCCTCCCTGGGGTAACCTCCAAATTACAAAACACATTACAAAATGTGTTTACCTAAAGCAAAGAGCTTGCTGAGCTGAATGCGTAGGTGATCTGTATTGAATCCACAAGTGCCCGAGCATCTCTACATATAAACCACACTCTGTGTAATCCAAGAATATCACTCTGACCAAACCAGAGGCTTGAGATTAAACTTGTTGGCTCTATTGCCCTACCTAGGACCTGTGAGCACACCTCCACTAACCCTGGCACACTCATTCTCCCCTATGGAAGCCCCACAAACACTTCTCTCAAGCTCTCAGATCTCCGCATATGTCACTTGTAAACTAAATGACTGAAACATAATGTGGAAGAATGAGGCTACCTGGAAATCTTAAATTCAGCCTGCAGCCTGGGAGCAATCTTTGTCACTTCTGAAAGTATTATAGGTAGCATTTGAAGCAAACAGAAAAATAATTTCTAGCCTAGGGAAGACCTAGGTTTTTGTACCCAGAGGAATAAAATGAAGCAAATGCTTTTAAATTCCATTTGGTATAATAAATGTGTTCTCTTGTCAAAGATTGGTGAATCTTGGTTTTGTTCCTAGGACTGATTACTTGTTTTGCTCTGAGGTTTCTCTGCACCCAAACATGATTCAGTAGAACTTTACATATTCACCCTTTGGATCACATTTTTTCATTAATAATAGAAGTTTGTGAAGGAATCATGTGATGTGGACATTTTCATCAGTAGAATTAGTTTTGACTCAGTATGCTGTTTGGATGCCAGTGATATTTTAAGCAGAGATGATCCAGGGTGCCCGTTCTGTGGGGTGGTAACCTTTCCATACATTTGTGTCTCCAGATTACCTTTGACAATAAAGCTCACAGTGGCAAGATCAAAATTTATTTGGACAGTGATGCTAAAATTGAAGAATGTAAAGACTTGAACATATCTGGATCTAGTAAGTATGTTACCTGCTTGCCTGTCATGGATTATGGGTGATTTTTAGCCCTTTATTTTGGGACTTGGGATGTTTAAATGGTGATGGGAAGAAAGAGCTCCAGAAAACTCTTGAGCATTCAGTTCTGTACAGCATATCCTAAAGCTTTGCCTTTTTGTTCAGTTTCAGCAGGTGTTGATTACACACCTCTTGGGAGAGGCAGTGTTCCCAGTCTTAGGAGCTAAGTTTCTGGAGCCAGACTGCCTGGGTTTGGGTCTTGGTTCTGTTCACTGTGCCTGTGATCTTGGACAAATTACTTAACCTCTCTACTTCTTAGTACATTTCTCTATAAAATGAGGGTGATGGTATCTACCTTCCAAGATGTTGATTAGTAAATGAATTAGTAAGTCAAGAAAAGCACTGAAAACAAGAGTTGGCACATAGTAACCATGAAGCGCTATGGAAAGAGAAAGAAAATGCCTTAGTGAGAGAGACTGACATGCCTGTGAAATCTAAGCAGTGGAGATAGAAAGGGATGTGAATAAAGCAAGCAAAGGTTAACTTTGGGCCCGAGTGAGAAATAAAACCTAGCAGTGATTTTTGGAGAAAGTGTGCTTTGAGCCAAGCCTTTGACAATGGACAGAGATTAAAGCTTCAGAGCTCAGAGAGCAGCCTGGACAAACACTGGGTAGTGTACTGAGTTGTTACTCAGAAAACCCCTCTTCAGCCACAGTTTAAAACGGGCTATGCAGCACTTCCCACTGAGGGGGTTGTGATGGTGTTAATAATGGATTGTCATATTTCTTTTCTTAAAAATTTATGTATATATTTGAAATAGAGAGGGAGAAAGTGCAAGCAAGTTGGAGGAGGAGTAGAAGGGGCGGGGAGAGAGAGAGAGAGAGAATCCCAAGCCAGCTCCATGCTGAACATGGAGCGGGGCTTGATCCCACGACCCTGAGATCATGACCTGAGTGGAAATCAAGAGCCAGACACCTAACTAACCGAACCATGCGGGCACCCCGGATTGTCAGTATTTTTTAATTTACAAATTTTGTTGAATTTGCCTTTGTCCAAATTATCAGAACAGAGTAAAATGTAAAATACCTGTAGTTTTTAAACTATTTTAGATTTATTTTAATTTGGATTTGTTTGTGGCCCATTGCTGTTCAGTTATATAATACATCTTGAAGAGTGTAAAGGATTGGTTTCAGTATTTCCATTAACTGACTCAAGGCTCTGATCAGCATAGGCAGTTTTAGTTTCCTTCTGTTTGAAAGTGGTTTCTATTTCCCAGCAGACGCACTGTCTCCACAGAAGCGCACAGATCAGATGCATACTTGCCAAGTCCTAGTATAGGTTCAGCTATTTAATGTGAGAAAAGCTAACCTTTGTGTGCCATACAGGAAATGTGGTTTGGAACAGTCATTCTGACCGAATGAGTTAGTGGGTCACACCTGTTGTCAGAATATGGTTTTCTTCCTCCCCAGGGGCTGGTCCAGTGTTCGTGAGCTTTCCTTGCCTGTACTCAGATCAGAGCTCTGGCTCCCTTCTGTGGCCAGGAAGGAGAAACACAGACATCACAGACCTCTGAGTAGAAATACTAACATTTCTGTTTCTCCCAGAGCTGTGTCCTAAGAAACCAGATTGTGTTACTAGGAGAATATGAATTATGAATGATGTGCTGAAACCCTTAAGAAGCTGAAGTTTGGAAACCAGCTTGTGAAGTGGATTTTTTCCCTTCTGTCTATGGGTGTTGTCTGGTGGAATGATTGATTGCTCTGGCTTTGGAGGAAGTGGGAAAAGGCGAGGGTGACATCTGGTGGGATCTTTGTGCTATTTCCAGAAAGTTCTGAGGCTCCTTCAAGTCTGTACACTTAACCCTGTACACTTAACCCTTCAGGTCTGTACACTTTCTCTTCCTCTTGTCATTACCTATGTTATCTCAGGAAGAATGATGAGGGATTGTCCATTTTCACATACAAACTTCATGTCGCCTTTTATGACTTCTAATACCTATCCTAAGTTTGCCACTAACCTTCACTTTTAACTGGATTTTATAAACATAGCAAGTTGGGCATGAGGAGCAAAATTCCCCACTGGCGAGTGGTTTCCCAAGTGTCACAGGGGAAAGGGGGTTTAGTCGGCAGAGGAAGCCCTGGGTTAGAGTCCCTCAGGTGGGCAGTGTGGCAGTGCGTGCAGGACTTCTCAGGACCTCTGAGAGAGTGGGTGGTGTGTAGGGTTCCCTAACCATGTTGGCAGAGCATCTCTCTGGATTAGTGCTTTATTTTTATTTTTATTTTTTTAAATTTTTATTTATTTATGATAGGCACACAGTGAGAGAGAGAGAGAGAGGCAGAGACACAGGCAGAGGGAGAAGCAGGCTCCATGCACCGGGAGCCCGACGTGGGATTCGATCCCGGGTCTCCAGGATCGCGCCCTGGGCCAAAGGCAGGCGCTAAACCACTGCGCCACCCAGGGATCCCCTGGATTAGTGCTTTATAACCAAAGTATAATAAATGTTCCTGTGGAGCTAAATATAGATTCAGTAGAAGTAAGAAAGTGATTGCAATGTTCATAAAATACTTTTTGTAGCACACTAACTTGTCTTCTCAATAGATCAAATTAAAACAGAATATAAGAGAGAGACAAACTAAGAAACAGACTCTTAAAAAAAAAGATTTATTTTAGAGAGAGAGAGAGAGAGAGAATGAGGTGGGAGGGAGAGTCCTAAGCTGACTCCACGTTGAGCATGGAGCCCAACACAGGGCTCAATCTTATGACCCTGAGATCATGACTTGAGTTGAAACCAAGGGTCAGACAAACAAAAAGTCGGACACTTAACCTACTATGCTGCCTAGGCACCCCAAGGAACAGTTTCTTACCTTTAGAGAACAAACTGATGGTTACCAGAGGGGAGGGGAGTAGGAAAATGGGTGAAACAGGTGATGAGGATTGAGGAGGGCATTTGTCATGGTGAGTACCGAGTGATGGATGAAATTACTGAATCACTCTATGGTACACCTGGAACTCATAGTGTGCTCACTAACTGGAATTAAAATAAAAGAAATTTAAAAATTAAAAATATAAAAGTGTGTCCGAAGCTAATATGATAAACAACAACAACAACAACACAACCAGAATATGACACTGGTTTCTCTGTTAGGAGGGACTGTTTACCTTTCCAGATATGGGCCTCTGTTTCCCCATTCGTATATAAGACAAGGTACAAATAATCATAGAGGTTTTGTTCTAGTTGTATGTCAGAAAGGAACGTACTAGATGTTGTCCTTGCATTTCATAAGGTTTTCGGTCCTTCTTCCCAAGAACTATACCGATTCCCTCTGCCTCATTTCGCGGCTAGATAGGTAGGTAAGTAGGTAGGCAGATAGGTGGATAGTCAGTCAGTCTTGGGTTCTGGTTGAGTTGTTTTCTTACCTACCCATCAGATGTTATCTCAAGGTAACTTAAACTTCATAATTATAAAATGGCTATAAGTAAAAATAAGTGCTAGGTCCTGTTCAACAAGCACTTGATCTGGATTATTTCACCTGATTTCCTGACAGCCCATGCAGTAGGGACAGTTGCTTCCCCTATTTTGTAGTGGAAGCCTCTAAAGCTTAGTAAGGCTAAATAATTCTCTCAGTGAATTACATTTACTATCCGACTGTGCTCATAACCCACGGATGAGCTGCTTTGCCCTCAGACCTACCTGCCATTGTAGCTCACACCTTTGCATTATTTTTTTTTTTTAAGATTTTATTTATTTGTTCATAGAGATGCAGAGGGAGAAGCAGGCTCCATGCAGAGAGCCTGACGTGGGACTCGATCCAGAGTCTCCAGGATCACACCCTGGGCTGCAGGCGGCGCTAAACCGCTGCGCCACCGGGGCTGCCCCACCTTTGCATTATTAAACCCATGGACACTTGGTCTTTCTGTTAAATGCCTCTTTTGCAGAGGTGTCACTGGGGAGCGCCCCACTTTTTAATCCCTCTCGGGCACCCCGCCAAAGGTCACCTGTCCTCAGACCCATGCTGTCTCCCATGGCCCTTCCCAGTCTACGTCCTGAGCTCAGCTCTTCTCACAATTCCCCACATCGCTGCCCCTCTCCTTGTCCTTCCCAGTCTGTGTTTCCCTCTCAGGACCTCTCAGTGGTCTCTCTCAGTGGCCGGGTCCACACCCATGGCTTTTAACTACCACCAAGTCGTCCTCTCTTGTCGTGAATGTCCAGACTGAGCTCAGTTCACCCAAGACAGAAAACCAGGAGTCGTTCTTGGATGCTCCTTCTCTTATTGCTTAGGTCCCTCTGGAAACCAGGTAGACTGTCAGGCTGTCACGGCTCCATGCCTTCTCTCCCTCTGCCTGTAACTGAGCTCACACCTTCACGGGTTCCAATTTGGATTATTTGGTAGCCTTCTCACGTTCTGTGGGAGTCTCTGCATTCATCTGGAAGCACACTGAAGCATTATGAAAGCACAGTCACTGTAGTGTTGGGCAAACACACACAGTCCCCACTTCCTAGGGTTGGTCACTTACTGGAGAAGATGGACCTCAAGTGATGTACAGTAGGAACCGCTGGCAATGCTGTTCCTTCTCTGTGCTGTTCCAGGTGCTTTCACATATGAACTTGTGTAATTCTCACCACAGCCCTATGATAGAGTGGGTCCCCCCCCACCCTTTTTTAGATGAGGAATCTGAGGCAGCTTCCCCAAGGCCCCACAGCTTCTGAGTGCAGAGCTGAGATTCAGGCCAGCTCATTCTGCTCCCCAGACTACGTCTTTCTTGTTTTGCACTGTCTCTCTGCGCCTTGCTGTGCCCTTAGAAGATGTAATTACAGGGTCAGTGGCCATGAAACAGAGAAGGATAAAAGGAGCTCTGGGTGTGTGTACTTGCGGAGAGTGCGATGAAAGAGTATAGGAGGAGGCTAATAAAGATGGGAATTCAGGGAGTTCTGAGGAGGAAAACATTTCATCTGAAACCTGAGGCTGAAAAAGAAACATCTAACTTGCACGACAGGGAGGGCCCTGCTCTGGGCAGAGCAATCAGCACTTGCAAGGTCCCTGAGGCAAGAGAGCAAGCAAACCTGATAGGAGCAGGGATGGAGGAAGAACAGTATGGCCTCAAGGTAGAGAAGGTGGGGAGAGGAATGGCAGGTGATGAAGCTGCAGGAATGGGCAGGGGGCCAGGCATTGGGAATGCTCCCCTCAGGTCCCAGAGAAGCTGGGGCTACCGGTGCATCTTTCTCCATTACCTCCCCCCACCCCCATGCTCCTGGATATTCCACGCCAAAAATTTGATTTACTTCCTTTCCAAGAGGTTCTTTTCACCACGTGCAGAAGAAGCTAACTAAATTGGCCTTATTTGCTGGTAAAGAACTTACACAGTAAGGTTGAGAAGCAGGAGTGGGGATTCTGAGGAGTAGTGTTTTAAATTGCTCCCTCATTAATGGAGAACTTGATGTTTGTGCTTTTATGAAAAAGACAAACTCAAGAGTTTGTCAGTTTTGCCTCTTTTGAATAGAGCCCAAGTAGACCACTGTCTGTTGAGCTCTAGCCTATAGAAAATATTTTTAGTACATTTAGCAGAGAGCATAATATTTTTATGTGTGCAATCCTTAACGTCAGAGAATGTTTCACCCTGTTTAAAGACTTCTGAATGAATGCAGTGTGATTTGTTTCTGATGATTAAGTATTTATCATTTGAACTTCTTTTCAGACTGCCTTTTTTTTTTTTTTTTTGGAATTTTTTCCTAAGTAAGGTGCGTTTAACGTTTGAATTCTGTTTTTGTTCCTCAGTTCAGAAAAATACTCAGTATGTCCTGGTGTTTGATGCATTTGTCATTGTGATTTGCTTGGCATCTCTTATTCTGTGCACAAGATCCATTGTTCTAGCTCTCAGGTTACGCAAGGTAAGCGTGCGTTCCAATATTCTCCCTCCCTTCTTGGCTTCTGTCCTATTTGTCCAGACAGTGGACCCTTGACGTTGGGTCATCCTGCCCTTTCTGGAGCTCTCAATTAGATTAGATGCCTTTGAATGATTGCCCTCCCTTCTAGGCACTAATCAAGCTGAGGTGTAGAAGGTGAGTAAAGGCTCCTGGCATGTCAGGCGGGATCAGATAATTATCCTGCTTAAAACTGAGCTCCTAGGCACAAGTGCACAGTGGTGAACTCTCAAGCTTTTGAATGTTTCCAGTACGAGATCCTTTTAAATTCAGGAGTTGATCTTAAGAACAGAGTAATAGCATGTGTAGGTTTCATCTTTTGTCTCCAAATCAGAGTTCATTTTGACAGGGAGGCATGGTAAATGAGTTATAATGAAGCATAAAACACTTTATTCTATTTTTAAAAATAGTTTAAAAATTCTCTCCTGAGTTTCTTTTTACCTTTTTACCCTCAGAGTTCTTTTGAACATATACTTCAGCTTCCCACAAATCTTTTTCTGGTTTGTGGCATGTGGGTAAAAATGCAGACTGGGGTCAGAGGAAATAGGAAGTCATCAGTTGTGGATACCATTTGTAGAGCAAGAAAATAGTCTACATCCTGTTTTTCTTATTCTTGACCTTTGTTGTCTTATTTTGTAAATATCCACTTCTCTTACCTTTCTCCCAGGCCTCTTGATATTCTGAACCCAAGGTCAGAGTCCTGGGTCTGCCAAAGTTAGGGGGCACCATTGAGAGTGGCCACTGGCTCTCATTGTTGGGAGCACCCAATTCATGGTTAGCCTTTCTGAAGATAGGCCTGTTCATAGGGTTGTCAGATTGAAAGAGTTGATAATAGGTAACATACTGGGAACGTACTAGGTGTTAGCTGTTATGACAAGAGTCTCTTGGTGTTAGAGCATAAGCATTTGATGGTCACGTTAATTTAGCAGGTACTGGAATACTCACTTATAGCTACACTCGATTATGAGGGGAAGTAAGGGCTCTAGTCCCCACCCTCAAAGTGGATCTATCAAGTTCGGAAAGGTAATGTCGTATCATTTTACAGGCGACAGCACTGTTTTGCGCTTGTCTTCTCCTTCCAGAGGGCAGTGTGTGGTTTGTAAGAAATGCTTTTTAAAATGTTTGCCACAGAGATTTCTAAATTTCTTCCTGGAGAAGTATAAGCGACGTGTGTGTAACACCGACCAGTGGGAGTTCATCAATGGATGGTATGTCCTGGTGATTATCAGCGACCTAATGACAATAATTGGATCCATATTAAAAATGGAAATTAAAGCAAAGGTGAGGGGCAACCCATTTGAATCCTCTGTTCTTTCTATTCTTCTGGGTGACCCCAGGCACTTTGAGGTATAAAATCCTTACGGAGGCTACTTTGAGTCTCATGTTTTCACTTTTCTCACATCTGTATAACTGAAGCTTCCTCTGACTTCATTCCCCATCAAAGGAAAGTGAGAAAGCCATTGTCCTGTGGCAGATGATATTCCTATGAGCATCCCCCAGGAGACTCGGCAGCATCTTTAGATCAGCAACTGAAGTTTGAGAAGATTGACTGTTTGGGTGGGCTTCATTTTTTTTTTTTTTTTTTAGTTGCAGAAAAAGCAGCTGACCCATGAACCAGTCATGTCAGGAGCCAGTGGTGACCCTTGGGGACTGATGGGTGCTCTCAGAGGGGAATGAGGGTGGGAGTATTGAGTGGTCACCAGGCATCTGACGCTCTCTTGTTGTTCATTGATTTAATCTCACGACTGCTCAACGACAACTCCTCACCGGCCATCCTCCCCTCCATGCTGTCAGTGGAGTGGAATGTTACTCACGTCTATTTTTTTCATTCCTTAGAATCTCACAAATTATGATCTGTGCTCAGAACGTCTATGCTCTTTGTCTGGGTTGGCGTCATCACCACCTTTACCTCCTAACCACAGTGTCTCCCTCCTCTCTGCTCTCACTACTCTGGCTTTCTTCAGCCTATCTTCCTCTTTGGGCTGCACTGCTGCAACAATCTCCTCATTGGCTTTCCTGTGTTCTCTCTTATATTCCTCAGGTCCATCCACACCACTGTCAGACTCATTTTCTTGAAGTATCTAAACCCTCTGCCTCATGGGCCCACTGGGATGAAGCCATCTCCTTTCAGCAAATGGCCTCTGCAGTCCTCATCATCTTGCTCTGCTTCCCTCCCCGTCCTAGCTCTCCCAAACCCATCAGTACTCATCTCTAGGACATCCTGCCCGCTCTTGGCCTTGTGCCTCTGTGTAGCCTTTGTCCATTGACCTACAGTACCCCTGCCCAGCCTGTCGTCCAGGCACACCTCCATTTTAGAGTCATGCCATGGAAAGCCCTAGGTGACAAGCTGGGCGTTGTGGCTCTTGTTGCACTTAGCATATTGCGTTATAACTGTGTTTGTGTGTTTGTCTCCTCAATGAGACCCAGAAGTCCTTGAGAACGGTAACTGGCTTAACAAATCAGGTTGGAGCTTTCTTTCAAAACTAACTGAGTGGTATTATTTGATATTTAACAAGCACCATTACTTTATACTCTTTAATTGCCTAGGTCAGTAGTAAAGGCAATTTCTACTTTAGGATATTGTTTGAACAGAAACTCAGTTTAATCACTTCAAATACTAAGAGGAAATGAGAAACACATTTGGAATTGGGCTATTTTTCTTCTTCAGTTTACAGCTCTTAGTGGCACCTATAGAGAGGCAGGCTGTCTATTCTTTTCCAGTCAATTTAAAATGAGGCTAGTAAGGGGAGTGGAGTGGAATGTTTTTACTCACGTCTATTTTTTCCATTCCTTAGAATCTCACAAATTACGATCTGTGCAGCATTTTGCTCGGAACGTCTACGCTCTTTGTCTGGGTTGGCGTCATCAGATACCTGGGGTACTTCCAAGCATATAATGTAAGGATGTGGCATTGGGTTGGGCACTGGGATGGAGACTCATTTCTTCTTTGGGTCCTACTTGGCTACTTTTTAATTACCCCCATTCTGCTGGTCTTTATTTCAGGTGCTCATTTTAACAATGCAAGCCTCACTGCCCAAGGTTCTGCGCTTCTGCGCCTGTGCTGGTATGATCTATCTGGGCTACACGTTCTGCGGCTGGATTGTCTTAGGACCATATCACGACAAGGTGTGCAGCCCTCATTCTTTCCTCTGCAAATTAGGCACTTGGGACCCTTACAAGTGGGTCCCTCCACTGCCCTGCTTTCTGCTTTGCTCTAGCATGTACCCTCGACACCAGTAAGATGTATCTTTGCGTCAGTTTTCTTTCCCTTTTCAGGATATTGAAGCGACTTCAGAATATTGAAACAAGAACTGTAGGATGGTAACCGGAGTTACATTTCCTAGTTGTCTTGGACTGGCTTCTGGGGGGAAGGGGCATCACATACTCACCCAGCTGATCATCAGATGAGAAATGTTTGGACATGAGATCACTATAATACAAATGAAAATGAAATGGGAGCAAATTATTATAATATCCTTCTAACTTAAAGGGTTAGGGTTTTCATCCCCATTAACTGAGAGGAGTGAAGGTGACAGAGACTGCCCAGAATGACCATCTTAGGTCTGTGATTAAAGTGATAACACCTGTTGGCTTTGCAGGTGGTTGATTGCAGGGTCATCTTACTACCTTATGAAAGATCAGTATCTGAATTCTCAACTGTCGCTGGGCTTTGGTCAGCAGCAGCATCTCAGGGACATGGAAGTCACTTCCAGATGTTCTTGTTTAAACAGATAAATTTGATCGATAGACGATGCCTCAGGAAATGAAATTAGGTAGGCCTTGTCTTCAAACCAAAAAAAGAAGTGAAAGGAATTATTGCATCTTATCGGTTTTCATCCACGGGCCTCTGTCAGTTGGAACAACGGAAACAACACGGTGAACAATGGTAACAGCTATTACGTGATGCTCGTGTTAGGTACTGTCTGCTCTTATTTCATCTCGGTAGCCCAGGGGACTCTTATCTTGGCTTAGGTTCTCTGCAAGGAGGAAAGAAGCAAAAATGCAAAGGATTATGTTGGAGCTTGTAGGACAGCTCAGCCTTAGGTTTGACCTTGACAGTTGCATTAAACAAAACATGATCAAATCTGGTTTGCAAACTGCTCACAAGAAGCGAGCGGTCCACAAAGCTCCAGCTTCCTGTGTTTGCATAATAAAATAACTACACACACACACACACACACACACAGGTTTCTCCTCTGCAAGTGTTATACTGAACATGTCCAAAGAGAATTCCTGTTTGAGAAACTGTATAATTAACAAAGTGACAATCGCTGGGTTAATAGTAAATCTTGATAATCTTATTGCTCTTCCAATTCCATGCCACTGCGTTAAAGATGACTCATGAGTAAAATTGTTCTTTGATATAATCTCTGTGATCTGGAGAACTTACTGTCTTAGTACTGAGGAAAATTTACATTTTTCTTCCTGATGTTGCCTCCTGCTCTGAATGCGTCTCCACATTTTTGTCACTGGAGGGCAGTGTTGCACCGTGTGGAATGAACACTGAGCCTAAGAGTTTCTGCCTCAATTCCGGCTCCAAGGTCTCAGGATGAGGTTTCTGTCTCCTTTGCCCTTCCTCTCTCCTACTCCATCATTATTCTGGAAGGTGCTCAGATAATGTTGCTTGAATTTTACTAACCTAGCTACCATTCTCGAGCATTATATGCTAATTAATATAGTTCTGAGTATAGAACTAAATAATCTAAGTTCTTGGGGGATCCCTGGGTGGCGCAGCGGTTTGGCGCCTGCCTTTGGCCCAGGGCACGATCCTGGAGACCCAGGATCGAATCCCACATCGGGCTCCCGGTGCATGGAGCCTGCTTCTCCCTCCGCCTGTGTCTCTGCCTCTCTCTCTCTCTCTCTCTCTATCATAAATGAAAAAAAAAAAATTAAAAAAAAAAAGAAAGAAAATAAATAATCTAAGTTCTTTACCTCTTGCTCTGTCAACCCTCCCAGCAGTCCTGTGGGGAAATATTCTATTTCTTTTACCAAAAATACGGTTCTTTTTTTTTTTTTTTTTTTAATTATGATAGTCACACAGAGAGAGAGAGAGGCAGAGACACAGGCAGAGGGAGAAGCAGGCTCCATGCACTGGGAGCCCGACGTGGGATTCGATCCTGGGCCTCCAGGATCGCGCCCTGGGCCAAAGGCAGGCACCAAACCGCTGCGCCACCCAGGGATCCCCAAAAATACGGTTCTTAATATGTTAATTTTCCCGAGGCTACCCAGCTAGTAAAGAGCAGAGATAAGATTCAAACCCAGATTTGTCTGCCCCAAAACATGTGCTTTGACCAATAGCCTGCAGGGATTTTCTTGGTATTACCTAAAACAGATTATTACAAAAGAGCATTTAGTTTGACCTATGAATAGATCAACTGTGAGAGGAGATCCACTAACCAGTTTTATTTCTCTCAACGTGTGAACCTTGGAGAAAATGATGTTATTTATTTTGTGAGTCTGAGTGTGTTTTCGTATGTTTGGTTCTGCCCTTTTTTAAGAATCCCAGTGAGATTGGGATGCTCTGGACAAGTGCTATCCAATAAAAACATGAGAGCTACAAATGAGAGCCACATGTGTACTTTCCAATTTTCTAGTAGCCACATTTAAAAAAGGAACAGATGAGGTGATTTGAATTATGTATTTGTTTAATCCAGTATATCCAAAATATGAATAGATTTCTTTAGCATGTACTCAGTATAAAACATTGAAATAATCTACATTTTTTTTTAGTACTTTGAAGTCTAATGTGTATTTTATCCTAATAGCACATGTCACCCTGGACTAGCTGCCATGTATCAGGGACTCAATAGTCACATGTAGCTACTGGCTGCCATGGTGTACGTTGCACCTCTTGATTTGTACCTCCCACTTAATGCCAGCCTTCCATTTCTCCCCCAGAAGAGCAGAGGGACAAGGGCTGTCTCTAGGGTTGCGTGGCAGGTCTGTTTATGGCATCTACCTTTCATCTCTAGCCGGACTTTCATATTGGGGAAATGCATACTTGAATCAATCCAGTGAATGCATTTGTCAGTGGAGGGAGAAAACCTTCACTCTGGTTCTGGACTTTTGTGCTTTTCTTCTCTATTTTGCTGCTGCTGCTGCTGCTGCTTCTTCTTCTTCTTCTTCTTCTTCTTCTTCTTCTTCTTCTTCTTCTTTCTTTCAATCTGAAGTTTAAAATGTTTACTGCCCCTTGCACCCCTTCCCCTGCAAATTAATCCAAACCGTCAGAATGTTTAGATTCTCTGTCAGCATCTGTTGAATCAGAAGACCTTTCGAATTACCTGAAGCCTTGAGAAGCTGGGCACCGCAGCAAGCATTTTCTAGGATTTCTAAAATACAGCACCCTTGGGTGTGGAAGCTAACTCTTCCTTTAAACAAACAAGCAGAACCACTCTGAAAGGGAGGTATCAGGAAAACTAGATTCACACTGCGGTTCGCTTGGCAGCAGGACTCCCATATTTTAGCTCCCTAGTTTCCTGTCAGACATTGGATTTCAGTGGCTCAACTGAAAGGCAGTAAGGGTACAAGTGTCCTGCCAACGTTGATTCCATTGCTAATGGGCTTGGGCACAGTGCCCTCTCAAAATGTCTGGGCAGCGAGGACTAGAGACCGTTGATGTTTAATAATTCAAGGTGAGGTTTGGAAGAACATTATTCTGATGCGGCCCTTACATTTCCAGAGGACTTTTTCACTGTGAAGGATAAATCAGTCTTCACCTTGTCCTCATTTTACAAATGAGAAGGCCAAGCCATCGAAAAATGGTTGGACTCTGCTGACACCCTGCGTGGAAGCTCAGCAGGGCCCACAGGACATCCTTGAGCTTTCAAGGCTTCTTTTTTTTAAAGCCAAGCTCCTCTCTTATTCAAAACAACTGTTAGCCACTTAAAATGTTTTCCCTGAATGTTGCATGAGGTTCTCAGGACCAGCTCTTGAAGCAAGTTTTTATGTCATTCTCCATAATATGCCACTGTCGGTTGTGTTTTCATTCAAATGAAAGTTCTCTGTGGCTCAATCACAAGTGATCATTTTGCAGAACAAATGCTCACGTTCTCTGTGGTTCCATAGAACCTAGGGACACTCTTTATGGAAATAACCATTTAATGCTTACTAAATGTCTACTGTATGCCAAATATTGTCAGGTTCTTCTAGACTGAGGTCTTCGAGGGCAGTGACTACGGCTCGTTGCTCTTTGCATTCCCATGCCCAACATGATGAGTAGAATATGGTAGTGGCTCAGCAAACTTTTTAATGAATAAAACCCAGAGGGACAGTAGGGGCTTACAACCTCATAGGAACCAATGCAATTCCCTATAAATGTAGTCCTTCAAGACCAGAAGCACCTGAGGATCTTATTCTCCTTACCCTGGGTATTATTAAAGTTCACTTCCACTGTAGATTTTGGCCACCGAAACTGACTGTGTGGCTCAGGGCCGCTTCTTGAGGTACAGAATGGCAAGGTGTGTGCCACTTAGTTTATTGGGTCTCTTTTACATTTTTGGTGGGTTAAAATAAATCTCATGTGCATAGAGGAGAGGGAGGTGTGATGGTTGTGAACAACATTACCATTGAGGCAGGCATGATATCTAGGATGCTTCTGAGTAACTGCAGAAGAGAGTAAAAAACAGATTTGATATGTACCCACCAACTGGATATTTGCAGTTTTAGTGAGGCACAGACTGTTACGGGTTCTTGAAACTAGAGAAAGGAATTGACTGGCTTCCAAAAGAATTATTAATGGTGCCGGCAGAGTCGTAATTCATGTCCATAGAAACCAGCCTTGATTTCATTGTCCAAAGGCTAGTTGGGATGGAAAATATTTGCTCTGGGAACTGCCCGTCTTACTGTTAAATAATCTGCATATTGTTAAGTGATTTGCTCAAGTGGACGTTCCCTCCAGATCTCTGCGGAGAGCAACTTTAGAGGTTTTCAGAGCTGTTGCTGATGCGGTAAAGGCATGGGCATGACTTTTGTTTGGGCTACATCAGTATACTCTCCCTGGGTTACAGGCTTTACCCTGTGCGTTCAGTCATGGAACAGGGAGTTAGGACATGGTGTATATTACTTTGCTGGGGTTTGGAGAAGCGTATAAAACCAACTAGAAGACAAGCTAGTGGTTGACTGTGATGCAGAGAACAGGGAAGGGGCTAGAACTGCCAGGACAGTCTGTCTTGAAGTAGACCTTGAAGTCGCCTTTCCACATTGGCTTAATGGAACACAAGGATGCGGAGGGCATTGGAGGGGGGAGAAGGACATCCATCAGGCGAAGAGAACACATCATGAGGGAAAGAGAAAGAAGGGGGCCTGGTGTGTGGGTATAGACAGGCACAGAATGCGACATCGACTCTGAGGAGCAGGAAAAGAGGCCACGTGAAGAAGAAACTTACCCCAACTTTCTTGGTTTGGATTTTTACTTTGCAACCTACCTTTGTGTATATCCGTAAGCAAGAGAAATAACCTGAAGGCCATGTGTTCTATGAAGTTTAGATTTAATAAGGTTTGGACTGCAGGACAAAGAGGCTGGAATAAGGAAGACTTGCTTGGAGGTTTCCATAGCAATCCAGGTGTAAAGTTGACATCAGAGTGGATCAGGAAAACATCAGAGGAGCAAACAGCCCTTCAAAGAGGGAAGAGCGGGGAAGGCTAATCAATTCGATGTGTAGTTTTAAGTACTTGATTATTTTGGAGTAAATGCTTCTTTGATAGGAGACTGAAGTCAGTGACAGAAATTGGAGATTTCAAGGGAAAGGCTGGTTCCCGGCTTAGGGGGTGGGAGGTTGTACCTTACGACCTGTGAGTGGAGGAGTTCTTGTAGGCGTTTGTCAGGGCCAGGGCTACCCCCAGAGCCACACGGACTCAGTGGACATGTGCCCCTCGTGCTAAGTAAGGACAGAATTTGGTTCAAAACTCTACACTAACTTGCCCCCTCTGTGTTTGAAAACTGCATTGTTGGAGCCTCTGGGTGGCTCAGTGGATTAAGCGGTTAAGCATCTGCCTTTGGCTCAGGTCATGATCTCAGGGGTCCAGGGATCAAGCCGGAGTCCCGCTCCCTGCTCAATTGAGAGTCTGCTTCTCCTTCTGCCTCTGCCTGACGCTCCTGCTGCTTGTGCTACCCCCCACCCCCCACCAGCTCTCTGTGTCAAATAAATAAATAAAATGTTTAAAAAAAAAAAGAAGAAAACTGCATTGTCTTTTGCCTATTAGGCCATTATTTTACATTCCACTAATGTTGAACCCTCGAGATGGCCCTCGAGATGTCCATTTATTAAGCACCTGCTGTTTGTTAGTTGCCATGGCAATCACTGGTCAACCACTTAAGGCAGGATGGCTGCCTGTGGGATTCCAGTGATTCGACACTGCGCACGCTCAGCCCCTGGAGCCTCCCACTAACCTCCTACTAGCGGCATTTCTCCCTGGCACATCAGACTTGGCTCGTTGAAAACTGAGTCCCCCAGGTGTCTGTCCCTTCCCAGGCTTATCTTCATCTCTGCTTCCCCCTCTCCCCAGTCTCTCCTGGATTCCTTGCCAACCAGGCTCCTGCACACACCTCTCGAGGTCTCCCTGCCCCTAGGCTTTTCTCATTCTAAATCTTCTGAGCGCTGGGATTGCCTTTAACAAACACAGATCACATTATGTCACTTTTCTGAGTGAAGGTTTTACTGTTTTCAAGTCAGGGCCTGTATTAGTGTGAAGTGTGTAGAAGCGCACAGGAGGCCTTTGCAGCAGGCATAGACACACCTCTCCAGCCACTTCCCAGGCCGGACTCTGCATTTCTCCTGTGTTCGCTGAGCAGATCCTCCCCTTTCTCCTCTCACTAGCGAACTACTCAGCCTTCAGGCCCTACTTCGAGGGTTGCTCTCCTTACCCTAGCTCTACCACAGGGCGTTATGTGGTGTACGTTACATGGTATCTTGATTATGGCCTGTCCACTGTTAGCATGGAAGCCCCTCGAAGGCACGAGCTGTGATCCTTCATCATTTGACACTTTCCCACCCTTTGTAATCTTTAGTTTTTAATGTGTTAAAATTACCCAGGCCCATGTTTGGAAGGACTAAGGTGAAACCCTCCACATAGCAAAACTTTCTTGAGACTGTGCTACGTCTCAGCCTCTTCTCTCTCTGCTGGTTGTAGAATACAGCCCCCACTGTTCTTTCAGAAAGAAGTTTGGCTGATTAGACCCAATAACAGGAAAAAACATTGTGCTAAGAAATGCTTATTACATTGTCTTTTATAATAACAAATATTATCGGGATGTCTCGCCGAGGGAAATAGTTAAATTTGACATCCAAGAGATGGTCTGTTGTATAAAGGCTTTCTAAGTGTGAGCCAAAATCAACAGTCAGACCCTAAACCACCTGAGCCACCCAGGCACCCCAAGGAGAGTTTTGAATAATGTTTTCTTATTATGGTATATTCTGAATGTTTTAAAATGAACATTACAGGCACCTGAGCGGCTCAATTGGTGAGGTATCTCCCTTCGCTCAGGTCATGATCTCAAGGTTCTGGGATCAAGCCTCATGTCGGGTTCTCTGCTCAGCAGAGAATCTGTTTCTCCCTCTGCCCACCCACTGCTGTGCTCTCTTTCTCTCAAGTAAATAAAATATTCAAAAAAGTAAATAAAATGAGTGTTACTTAATAGTAACAACAACAACCACAACTAAATAAGCTAACTAGATACTTCTCTGCTTTTTTTTGGATAATACCTCTTAAAAGCTAATTTTGGTTCCCCCTCCTCCCCACAGTTTGAAGATCTGAACACAGTTGCTGAGTGTCTGTTCTCTCTGGTCAATGGCGATGACATGTTTGCGACCTTTGCTCAAATCCAGCAGAAGAGCGTCCTGGTGTGGCTGTTCAGTCGCCTGTACTTATACTCCTTCATCAGTCTTTTTATATATATGATCCTCAGTCTGTTCATTGCACTTATTACAGACTCTTATGACACTATTAAGGTAAGTAATATTTCCTGCCAAAAAACAACAGCAAATTCTGTGTGGTTTGGAACACGGGAGAAGAGTATGCTTTTTACTTAAAATAGTACAATTTTATTTTGATTTTGAGGGTGTTTTTAGGAAAGAAACTTTTTTAGGTGCTGGTAGTTAATTTTAAATATGCATTTAGGGCATTGTCCCTGTCACCCCGACCAGGGTGGACTGTGGACTGGTTTGGAAGTGTGTTGGAAAAGAGAAAGGACATGGGTCAGGATGGGCTGAGCCTGGTAAGGCAGGTAGTTGGGCTGTCAGCCTCAGCAGTGACAGGTGTGCCTGCCTGTCCTGGAGCTTAAGTTTTGAATAAGCTTCAGTGAGAAGGGGTGACTGCCACCTTGACAGCCTGTCCAGAAATGAGCACACCTATACACGGGATGACCTAGCCATTTGTGTGGTATAGGTTTCCTTGAAATTATGAAAGGTAAAGCTTTGGGGGCTGCTTCACTTCCTTCCTCCCTGAGCCACCCTGTGAATTCCGTATCCTTTTAGACTGGATCTATTGAACTGATTTGTAGCTCGAAGGAAGTTCTGTGCTGCCTATGTGGTGGCACCTCCACACCAGATAGTCCTGCTTGGAAAATCCTGTTTTGAGACCAGTGTCTGAACAACCAAGGGTGTCTTGGGGGTTTGCCCTCTTCTTAAGCCCTTTTCAGGCTAATTCAGAAGAAGACCATCCATTGGAAATGCTCCTGGGGACTTTGTTTGTCAATGGGGAGATGAGCGCTCATGTGGGAATGGGTGGTTGGCTCTTGTAGCAGGGTAGGCATGGAGACAGGAGCTACATTCTCTTACCCTGTGGGTTCCTGTCTTTGATGTGGCAGTGGCACTGTAAGTGGGCCAAGCCTGGGTGACCTCACTGAGCATGAGTGAGCGGATCTCAGGGTGTTTGTATCTGTCGGGAAGAACCTGCTGCTTTCTGACGCACTAGGTGACCAGCTTCTATAAAAGTAGAGGAACTGGGGATTGCTTCCCTATAGAGTCTACATTGGCAGTAGGGAAAGGGGAAGTCTTATCTGCACTTAAAACTAGCAATAAAAATTTTGGCTTATGACTCTTTCCTTCATTCCCTTTATTATTGCACGCCTCCCCTGCCCAGCCATGGCTTTCTTTCTGGGATTTTTAGATTGTTTCTGTTCCCATGGTGGCCCTGGCTTGGCTTTCTGGGACTGACAGATTGATGCATCGCTGCTAATATCAGTTCTTGGATCTGAGCTAGCAACGTGGGAGAGTTTTATTTTAGCAAAGGTGGGTTTGATGTGTTGACAGAGGGAACAATTTCTCATGCTCTCTGAGTAAGGTAACAACATTGTGTACTTTTTACAGAAATACCAACAGAATGGGTTTCCTGAAACGGATCTTCAGGAATTCCTGAAGGAATGTAGTAGCAAAGAGAAGTATCAGAAAGAGTCCTCAGCCTTCTTGTCCTGTGTCTGCTGCCTAAGGAGGTAGGTATTGTGTTTAACCAGGTCTCCATGCTCCTGAGGTGAGCTTCTCTGTGGCCTGGACAAAGAGTTCTTCCAAGGTTTACTCTACACTCAGAAATCAGCTTATTGTGGGAAATACTTCGTCTTTCATTTTTCCTCCCACTGAAACTGGCTTCAGAAATGAATTGTTTCTTATAAAACAGGGTAGAAAGCAACGTGACATGGTTGAAATCTCTTGGGAATGTTATGAGACTCTGCTGAGAAGGCATGAGTGATATCCCGAAAGTCAAGAAGGTGAACTCTGAGGTGGCCAAGAAAGAGGTCCAAACTCTCGTTATTCTTAGAGGTGGTGCTCTGGGAACGTCAAAGGCCTTTTCCCTTTCTGCAATATTTGGTGGAAATAACCTTTCTTTTTTTAAAAAGATTTTATTTATTTATTCATAGAGACATACACAGGGAGGGAGAGAGAGAGAGAGAGAGAGAGAGAGAGAGAGAGAGGCAGAGACACAGGCAGAGGGAGAAGCAGGCTCCATGCAGGGAGCCCGATGTGGGACTCGATCCCGGGTCTCCAGGATCACACCCCGGGCTGCAGGCAGCGCTAAACCACTGTGCCACTGGGGCTTCCCAGAAATAACCTTTCTTGAGCAAAGCAGGAAACTTGCTCAAGAGGAGGCTGTGTGTAGCCCTGGTTGGGAACACACATCAGTAGCCTGCATTGACCAATGGCACTTTGCTCATGTTCAGGACACTTATGCAAATGGTCTATACCTCAGGGGCAAAGCATCTGCGTAGTGTTCTGGGGACTAGAATGGGGGTCATATGAGGATAGCTTTCTTAATTGTACCCATATTTGTTTTCATGTGAAGTTGGAGGTGGGGTTGTTGGCTAAAAATATCCCCTACCCATGTTTTTTGAGAATTCTCTAAACCAAATTCCTGAAGGAAGATGGAGGAGCCTAATTGCTGCTTAAAAACCACAGGATGTATTTTCTGTTAATCAATTCATACCGCATCTTGGGATTTTGAAATGATATGATTGAGCATTTCCAAAGAATGTCTGGTAAATATAAAATGAGGTCTTCTGAGAAAAGTGAGGTTTTTAAAAATCACATTTCTTCCTCTCAGAGCATTAAACTGTTGCCATAGAAGCTGGGATAAAGGGAAACTAATTCTCCTAATAGGCAGCTGCTTCCTAAGAGACACCTTATATAAGGAATTCTCGCAGAGCTGCTTTTTCTAATGTGTATTTAACTGTAAAGAAAAAACATTCATCAGAGAATGTAATGGTGAATTCTGGGAAGTCACCAGTCTTTGGTGTTTGGTTTTTGGACCTCAGTGTGCATCACAAAAAGCCACAGGACGTTGTTAAATGTTTTCTTGTGTAGCCATATGGAACTAGTAGAAGGTTTAAGGGATAGAAGAGAAAAGTTCTTGATCAGATTGAGTCTGAGAGATGAGAACAAGTAGCAGTGTCAGCAGACAGTCACTGTATGGTGTGCTAGGGGCCATTGAAAAGATGCTAGTTCAGAGGAGGGTCTGCTTATAATTTTGAATGAAAGAATTAAATGCAAGGAGGGAGTCTACCAAGGAAGTCAACTGAAGAATGTTGAAAGTTTTCAACAAAGAGGATATCAAAAATAAAAACAGAAGTGTCTATTACCAGAGATGATCATGGGTGAAGTCAGCTAGAACAGTTTTAGTTGAGTCATCAGATCAAGGCCTGGATCCCAGGCAGATTTGGATGGACCCTGCTAAGGGTAAATGAAGCTCATGGGACTGATGCAGGAAATGGATTGTAATGAGAATAAGTGATGGCTTTGACTCCATCAAGAACTCACTATGCCTGATTGTGTTTAAAGGCTAGGAACCTAAGAATGGTATAAATTGAGGAAGGCCATCAACGGAGAGTAAATATTGGAGAAAGCCCTCACTGAGGGAAACTAGGGAGTAAGGGCATCACAGATATTGGTGTCTGGGCCTCCTGGCTGGTGCCCATGACTGACGGCACCAACTATCACAGCTCCACCTCCTGCAGAACACAGATGGTGGTCATTCTTTTTTAATTAAGCAGTCCAGGAACCAGCACAGACTAATTCTCCTTCAAATTATTGACAGAGCTTCTAGCCTGATCATCAGAACACCTTGGGTTTCTGTTTTGGATCCTACCAGTTACTGAATTTGTCCCGTGACCTCTCCTTAACCTTCTGGTCCTTTCAGTGCCACAGGCTGCAACATACGATCTCTGAAACCTCTTCTAGTTCTACTATGGTGTGATTCTTTGGAAAGATCTACTTGGCTGGACAGCTGCAGAGTTAATCTTTCCCCTTCTCCACTGCAGCGAAGGGGACAATCCATTGTAGCCATCGAGTGAGGCTTTGCCAATGTAGGGGATTTAGGGTCCCAGGACAAGGACAGCTCCTCAGAATTGCCAAAAGCATCCACTCAAACCAAAAATGATGTGCATTGCCCTTCTTAATTTTTCTTCTTCTTATATGTGGCACTCAGCATGTCTAGAACCTGTACATGCCTAGAACATAGAGTATTCCTATTCCTTTTCAAAGATTTTGAAATCATTGTTTTCTCTTTCATCCTCCCCCTTTCTGACACAGGAAAGGAAGTGATGACCACTTGACACTTGTCAACTAAAATCCTTCTGCTAAAGATAATCGGGTGTCAGGCCTCTTTACCCAGTGACAATGCAGAGGGACCCCAAACAACTTGGACCAGCAGTTCCAAAAATCCCAACTTTTTTATTTGTGGAGAGGGAAAGAGGACTGTCACCTGGTTGAACACAACTGAAGTTCCAAAGTTCCTCTTATAAACTTGGATGATGAAGAATAGACCAGAGTCAACTACTGAGCATTGGTGCAATAGAGCAGTGACAATGAAATTCTGCATTGGACTTTAATTTATGACATCACAATGTTGGGATGGAAAAAAAATGTCACATTTCAGAGTGTGCAAAAACAATGGCACCTAAAGTCATGTGTTGAAAGTTGTGTGTTTATCATCCAATAAGGATTTGTTTTAAAAGTGGTTCTTGGACTAGAAGACATTTGTAAATTCATGGTATGCACAGAAATGAAGTTGGTTGCAATACTAAATTAAAAATTCCAAGCTGGAGAACTATTACGCCTTTTAAAGAACACACTTAAACCAACAAAAAGACCTCTTGTAGTGGACATTTCTGGGCCTGTGTGTGTGTGTGTGTGTGTGTTTGTTTCAGCATGACAGGAAGCAGCTGTTGGCATGTTCAGTGAGATAAATTGGAAGCAGAATTATTTGGACATGTTGTCATTTGTGCTAATTGTTGATTGTGCACACATGACATGTGGAAATGAACTGTAGCAGTGGTCACTCCTTTTAACAGTTGAACTCCACTATGGTGGTGATTTACCCTTGTCAAGCAAGGAAAAATGGTATTTTTTTCCTAAATAAATTTATTTTTTATCACAAAAAATGGAGTTACTGCTATTTTTTTAGTGTAATATTTCTTAATATCAACTTAGCACGAAATTCAGATCACATCTCTTTTGACTATCTGGTCTCCAAAAGGGATATCTCACTTTCTTAAAGGCAGTGAAGGAGGGCTAATATGTAGAAGTTAGTCAATAAATATTTATGATAAGGTCTTAAGATCACTTCATGCATGGATTTATTTCATACTTGAGCTATCTTTCAGGGGTCAACTATTTTAAATTTATTAGAGAAGAGAATTTGAATTAAGCAGAACCCTCATCCCAAGGCTCTCCCTCTTTTTTCCCTGCCCTCTCCTGCCAAGCCCCTGTCAGATTTCCTTTCTCATACCCCTTTCCTTGTCCCCCCTACTTTCTTCATTTGCCGGTACCAAATCTAGGCCAGGAAAATCATTCACTTAATACCACTAGCATTAATAAGTGAGTGACTCATGTCTACACACAGAATACTTGGCTAAGGGATCCCTGGGTGGCTCAGCAGTTTAGTGCCTGCCTTTGGCCCAGGGCGCAATCCTGGAGACCCAGGATCGAGTCCCACATCGGGCTCCCGGGATGGAGCCTGCTTCTCCCTCCTCCTGTGTCTCTGCCTCTCTCTCTCTCTATCATAAATAAATAAATAAATAAATAAATAAATAAATAAATAAATAAATCTTTAAAAAAAAGAATACTTTGCTAAAATTATTTTAATTAACTTCTCTTTTTTAAAGATTTTGAGAGAGAGAGAGAGAGAGAGAGAGAGAGAATGAGCCAGAAGTGGGGGAGGGGTGGACTCCCTGTTCAGCAGGGTGCCTGACACAGGGCTCCATCCTAGGACCCCGAGACCACCACCCAAGCCAAAGGGATATACTTAACCAACTGAGCCACCACGCACCCCATTTTAGTTAACTTCTTACAAAAAAAAATGTCAAGAGTTATATTCAACTTTTAAACTAAGGACCATTTAACTGGTTGTTCTAGGGTCATTCCCAAGGCTCCAGAATCAGGTATGCAATTAGATCCCTTGCCCCAGTATTTGGTTTGTCTCTGAATAGAACTTCTATTAAAGCCTTTCTGTAATCTGCAGCTGTGACTGCCATTTGAATAGAAGATTAATGATGGTCTTCCATGCTCAGGTTTTTCTTTTATTGGCTTTCATGTTTCCTTTTATTTCTTTTCCCTCCAGCTGAACAAAACCCTTTCAGGAAGAAAAGTCTTTTTCAAGGTTACCCTCTATCCATGGAAGTATTGTTTTCTCTCATTTTGATAATTTTAAACAATTGTCGTCTTACCAACTGTATTATCTTTTTGGGTTTTATTGAACAATGTTGCTCTCATAGCTCTGCTAATAGACACATCTGGGACGAACCATTTTGTCTCCCACCTAGGCCTCCACTTGGAGAGTTCACCTTGAACTCCTACCGAGGGCTCTCTCTCCCACCTAGGGCTCCACTTGGAGAGTTGAGAGGCTCTCCTTGAAAAGTGGGAGACGTGTTCTTTCTGGTTCTGCCAGTGTCATCCTGGTATCTCCAGCTCTTGAGGATGTTCCTCATCCGCTTGCAGGGACACACTCACAGCCAGATGCAACACCCTTGAGCTTGTTGACCTGTGGTAGGAGGAAAGAGCATGGGTGTGGACACCATCTGGACAGACTCGAGTTAAAGTTCAAGCTCACCCTGTAGCTCTGTGGCCCTGGGCCTATTACTCTGTGCTTCTAAATGATGGTGATAACCTCACTGAACTGTGGGAGTCACATGTGAGTCAGAGAACCCAGGCAAACCTGGCATCAAATTGAAACCTAAGTCTTTTTTCCCTTTTGACTTTTTCACCACGTTTCTAAGTAGGTTCCTCAGGACCAGGGAAGAGTGAAGACGTTACGATGTTTCATCTGCAGCCCTTCTGCATGGGCTACTGTCCTCCTCCTACTGAGTCTCCTCGGCAAGATGACGCACGGCCCCAGTGTCTTCAACTGTACAGTGGGGACCGTGAGGATTAAACAAGTCAAATGTGAAGTGCCCAGCACAGGGTATGACTCCCAAGTGTATGGTAAATGTTAGATCTTTAAGGTGCTTTTCTAGCATGGTCTATAAATGTGCAGATCTGTTTGCCTGGGCTGACCAGGAAGATCTTTATTTTGTATTGGGCTCACCCCACACTTTTGGTGGACTTTGTTCTGGTTAGGACTTCCAGTGTGTAAATATCCCACATCCAGTCCTGTGCTGGAGGCAACGATCAAGTCAGCTGTCAGAAAGTCACACTGACAGTGCAGAAGTGGAACGGACGCCCTTCCATTAGGGGCAGAGTGATCCTCCTGATGGAAGGGTTAAGGTCGCTGAGGTGCACGAGCCATCACAAACCCCAGTCCTTCACTCTGAGTGAACCCTTCCATCCTCTGCTAGGAAGCCACTATCCTAACCACATTTTTCAGAAGGTGCGAACAAAGTAGAGGTTAGCTTGCTTCTAGGCCCTTGTGGACATAGGGCGGCAAAGGCAAGAGGGTGAGAGAAGGTACTCCGCAGGAGCTCTTCAGGAGATTCCAGTCACTGCTCCCAATCCTATCCTAACAACGGTGGGAGGGCTGCCTGGCTCAGCATCTCAGGTTTAGGAGAAGCATGGCTGCCCAGCCTTTTGCTCTAGGGACAAGTAGCTGGTCACCCTCTAGTGCCTGAGGGCCTCCCTGTAGAAGGGGCCCAGCACTATCAGCCATGGGCAGGAGCCCTGGAGACACTGGGGCAGTATGTTCAGTGAACTACTGCTGTGCTCTTGGCCTTGGCTGCTCCCGCCACTGCAAACATCTGTGGTGTTTGAAGATAACGATTCCAGGTATCTGAAGAATTCCCCTGTGACCACCGTGGATTTTAGTAACTTTGGATGACCAGATCACACTGTACTATTCATCATTTCCACCTTTATTTTCACAGAACTCAAGCAGATTTTATTTTGCTACCCCTCACTTCAAGCTTGAACATCTCAACCATAACACTGAGTTTGTCTACCGAATCCAGAAGTTCACATTCCTCGTAAGACATACAGGAAGCAGCTGTGGTGGGACAGAGGGGCTGAGGACCTCCCAGATGAACCCCTTAGCACAGAGTTCAGATATTAGGCACTTTAGGTGCTATAGGCACAGGAGAGGAATGTGATGCCCTGAGTTGGAGCCAGTGTGGAACACCTCTGCTTTCCCATTCTTTCTACCAGAGAAGCTTGATATCGATGCCATGCAGTTTTGTGGCTGTGTGACCTATGCATTCACAAAGGACCCTGGATTTAATGCTTTGCCCTCACACTCTTGCAATTCTTAATATTTTTTGAATGGGGGGGGGCCACAAGTCATGCAGCAAATTCTCATGATAGAACTGTTATTCAGTGATGATTTCAGTGATTAAAGTGTAGCCTTTTAGGAAAAGGCTAAGGAACCTAGCATTTTACTTTGTCTTTAAAACAATCAAAATTGAACAGAAAGAGTGAACCGGAGTTCACTGGCAGGTTGGCTACTGGGCTGTGCACCTTCTCCCCCTCCATGCTCATTTTCTTACTTTCCATTCTATGTTTTTCCCTTGACAGGTAGCTTAGGGCGGTTCGTCCTCTAAATTCAAGTATGTTCACCCAGTTATCGTGTGACCTCTGAGCTGGCTCAGCAAAGTCCAGTGGGACCTGCTCCACAGGACAATCAGATGCTCTCTCCAAGCTCTTTGCAGCCATTTGCTGTTAGAATGAAGGGCCTGTCTTTGAATGAGAAGCTATAGAATTGTCAAACATGCTGTGTGTTAGAGAAAATAACATATCAGCACTGGGAAGACATCAAGATGAACCAAATCTCAAAATAGACATTCAAGTTGTTAGGGAAAGCAATACAGCTCATGGCTGTCCTACCGTGGACTCACTTAAAACAGATGCTGCTGCAAACCAGTGGGTGAAAATGGTGGCAAATGTCTCTCTTGCTATCTGTCTCTGCCAGAGAACCAGGGAGTGAATGAGAAGCTAAATGAGTCACATACAACATTTCCACACCATCTTGTATAACAAGGACAGCAAAACTCTGACTTCTTAAAGACCCCAGGGAGCTATTGGCTCTGGTGAATGGGAGAGACAATTTATTAGGGTGATGTATGTTTCTTAGTTTCTAATGATACATAAATTATCCCATGAGCCATGATACATATGGTTTAAAGAGAATTTTAAATGAAAGCAATTTTTTTTCTAGCAACACTAATTGCCTAGCAGCAGTAAATTACTCATCCCCCGCTGCCTGTGGGCTGTGGTCATTACTCTCTCCTCGAGGTTGAGCAGATGTCCCCCAAGAGGAATGTTTGCTTTGACAAAGTGAATTTACATCCTCACTTGTGAGCCTGCCATGCTGGGTCTACTGGAGGAGAGACTATTAATAGCACCATTTGGACCTAGCACCGCGTGTTCATGCCATCCTGGGTGTGTTATCTATGATAGCGAGACAATGAGTTGGGTCTTAGCTCTTGGTTGCCTTTGGGGGAAAATCAGGGAGCTGTTATCAATATTTAATTTTCTCCAGCTGGGAGTTTGAGAGGTAGACTTGGCTAATAAGCATGGAAGTTTCCTAGATGACAAGTTAGGCAGGGGAAGTGATAAGCACCACTAATTTGGGGGAAACACAGGGTAAAAGCATGATGTGTAGATGGCAAATGGAGGGGATGCTATTGAAGACCATTAATTCAATGGGTATTTGTTGGATTTCCAATCCTGTGCTAGGTACTAAGGATGCAAGAACGAATGCCATGATCTCTGGCCCCAAGAACTTTGGAGTCTAGTGGGAAAGACAACAGTGTACAAAGCAAGGATAAGGTCACCCCAAGTGCTATATGAGAACGGAATGGCCATAGCTCCTGCCTGCCTAAAGTATAAGTTAAGGCCTCTTAAGGACAACCAGACAATGTTGGAACTGAGACTTGAATAATACATTGTGCTTGACCAGATGGCCATGGTGTGGGGTAGGAGTGGGGCTTTCTGGGTAAAACCAGCTCCGTGGAGATCCCTGGGCGACTCAGCGGTTTAGCGCCTGCCTTTGGCCCAGGGCGTGATCCTGGAGTCTTGGAGTCCCGGGATCAAGTCCCACTTCAGGCTCCCTGGGTGGAGCCTGCTTCTCCCTCTGCCTGTGTCTCTGCCTCTCTCTCTGTGTATCTCATGAATAAATAAATAAAATCTTAAAAAAACAAAACAAAACCAACTCCGTGAGTCTTGCAGGTGGTAGGCCCAAGGCATGGACAGGAGAGAGAACCCAGCCAGTTACAAAAACTGTTTTGGGGTGGCTAGAATGTAGGTTATATATTGAGGAAAGTAATAGAAGCCAAGACCAGAGAAGTGACAGGAAGGCCACAGGGGCTGTAAGCGCCCAGGGAGCGGCATGACCAGAAAAGGCAGAAGCAAGGAGGACGGTGAGACAAGCAGGGAACCAGTTGCAACGCTGCTGCACTCATCCAGATTAAAACAACAAAACAGTGGTGCCATTTCCCTGTAATTAAACACAATAACAAACACAGGGAGAATTTTGCCTGAAATCTGTCTCTAAGGAATATACCAGATTTCATGGATATGTTTTATTTATCTGTGTGCACATTTTTTCTTTCTCAAAGACTTTTCTGCTAACTACCCTGTCATTTTCTCAGGAGTTCGTGCATTTGGACTATGCACTTAGAGAGGAGGGTCCTGTTTTCCTAACTCCTGTTATGGAGAGGTACATTTTTAAAAAAGATTTTACTCATTCATTCATGAGAGACACAGAGAGAGAGGCAGAGACACAGGCGGAGGGAGAAGCAGGATCCCCGCAGGAAGCCCAATGCGGGATTTGATCCCAGGACCCTGGGCCGAAGGCGACGCTCAACTGCTGAGCCCCCCAGGTGCCCCTGGAGAAATACATTTATTAGGATGAATGGCTTGAAGGCATATTTCTATCATACGGGCATTTCTCCATCCCACATATTTAGAAGCAGCTTAGCCAAGACTTTCTGTTTCTGCTTCATCTGGCCCCACCTTCCCTACACACACACGCACACACGCACTCTGGAGTCCTATGACCTTAAGGCCAGCCATAGTTTGTGCCTATAAAAGTGGCAATACACGTGGGTGTAACCGCCAACAAAGCCAGGCTTCCATCTAGAACCTGAAGCTTACAGATTGCGCAGAGACGTTTATGACGATTCCATCCACAGCCACCGTCAAGGTTTGGGTGTGGGACCACAAGGGTTCAGAACCAAGCAGGGCCCCCTGAGAAAGGAGGGTATCCCAGGTACGTGCTAGCAGGGGCTTTGCTTCTATGCCTCCCTTGGCGGGGGGCAGTGTGTGCAGAGGTCGAGGATCAGGGGATGGGGAGGTGACCTGGCTGAGGGACCGGGAGAGAGGACTGTGTTGTGCCCACCCCCACTGCCTCAATTTGGGGGGTGGTAGTGAATGAGGTCACGTTAGAGGATGAGTATTCCTGAGACCAGTGGTGGTGGAGGGGGTGGGCAGAGAGGGTGGCATGGGCCCCACCTCACCAATTAAGAGAGCATGGAGTTGTACAAAGGCCCGAGGACACGTGGAGCTGACCTGCCTATTTCCTTCCAGAGCCCTGCAGGGAAGGGTGGCGGTTTGTTCCGAGACCAGCCCCAGTGATAGCTCCATGCAAGCTCTCCCTGACTCTAGTAAACCAACTCCGTGAGTATTGTGGGTCGTAAACTCGTAACACTTCCTTAACAAGTGGAATATGGGGCGCCTGGGTGGCTTAGTGGTGGAGTGTCTGCCTTTGGCCCAGGGCGTGGTCCTGGGATCGAGTCCTGCATTGGGCTCCCTGCATGGAGCCTGCTTCTCCCTCTGCCTGTGTCTCTGCCTCTCTCTGTGTCTCTCATGAATAAATAATCTTTTAATAATAATAATAATAATAACTTGTAGAATATGTGAGGCAGCAGGGTGGTAGGAAACCCCATTAGGAGTTTCCTTATCCCCCAAAGCAGGAGGCCAGAGGAGCCCGGCTGGGCATCGGTGGAGGGAGAGCTCTCAAAGCTCCGCAGGCTGACCTTGGAGCAGGGAGCCGATGTGGCTCCTAGGGGTGCAGTGGCAGCTGGCGCAGGCTACATGCCCAGAGGACCAGACCATGGCCTTGCGGTGATCCACGCCCATGCTGTCACCCTGGCCGGCCAGCAAGACTGTGGGGGAACTGCCGTGTCTACCATCATCCTTGGATGGTGAGGCCACCCAGCCAAGTCAGATCTTTGGGGAAGGTGCATTTGAGCTGCCAGCCAAACTAACATGGAGATCGTTTCCCATATCCTTTCCTGAGTAGGTCATGTTCCTGGAACAGCTTTTAAGGAACCAAAGTAACAGACTGAGGAAGGGATGAGTAAATCAGTGATGATTCTTCCACTAGAATTTTTTTTCCCTGGCATAAATGATTCCATAGTCCATCTGGAAAAGATAACCAAGGGGAAGAGTTGACCGGCAGGTGAGGGAAGCATTGGTGTGAGTGGCTCTGGCTAATACTGTGATGACATGACTTTACTTCTCTCACACTTTTCTCTAGGCTTAGCGAGGCTCTGACCTTTAACCCTTCTATAGAACATTCTGTTTAAGCTTCCGCATTTATATGATTGAGACAAAAGAATTGACATGTATTGTGCTGCCTTAAAAATGAAGCATCTAAATGGGATTAAACCCATTGATATAAATCTTTCCCCATTGGACTTTCGAAGAGTGGCAATTCACATTCATGGCAGGCAGCTCAGAGGGTAAGTCCCGGAGACAGAAATGGGTACAAACCAAATGAACTACCAGGATCACCAACCAGTATTATGAGGAATGTGTATTCAAAAGATGACTCTTCAGCACCTTACCACCTGTAGCGAAGTAGTACCACCATGTAGATTCCAAGTGGATTACAGATTTAAATGTGCAGTCTATAAAAGAACTAGAAACAGATATAGATGAATATTGATCTGACACAAGAAGTAGGGAAGGGCTTTCTGGGTGTTAGGCGATCAGTAAACGGTAAAAGAAAAATCGGATAGATTTACTACATAAAAATGAAAAAACTTCAGAGAATTAAGAATGTAAACATTCTGAGGCATCTGGGTGCCTCAGTTAGTTGAGCATTGGACTTTTAGTTTTGGCTCAGGTCGTGATCTCAGGGTATGAGATCGAGCCTGGCCTCGGGCTCTGCACACAGCCGGAGTCTGCTTGAACATTCTCTCCCTCTGCCCCTCCCCTCCTCTTCTCTAAAATGAATGAATGAATGAATGAACTTTAAAAAGGGATGTAAACAAAATTTTAAAAGCCTACTCTGGAAGAAAACAACTGCAGGATATACTGGCTGGCTTAGTGTCCTTGCTAGATGAGGAAGCGCAACAAATTCCAAGAGGGTGAGCCCCTGATGGCAGGGACTACATCTTCTGAGTCTCCGTGTTGCGTGTGCATTGCAGGGTTCCTGGCGAGTAGCAAGCACACTTTTTGGTTGAATGCCTACCGTGTACATGTAGTATTGCCACTCATCCCCACAAACTTAGACCTCACGTATCCGAATTTTCATTTTACTAAAGAGAAAACTGAGCATGGAGTTGGTGGCAGAGGCTGGCTTCAAATCCGAAGCTTCTGACCCCAACCCCTCTCCCATTCTCCTCTGCTGCCTGCCTGCTAAGTAGTGCTTGCTAAATAGAATTGAATGGCCGAAGGTTAAGTTTCACCTTCTTGGTGAGAAATATGATTTTTAGTTTTAAACAACCCCTCCTTTGGGAAACATTCCTTGAACTCACACAACACCGGTGCTAATGGAAAATAATCTGTATCTTTGTAGGGGAGTCGAAAGCTCCATAGCAGTGCCCAGCTCCAACCATTTGCCACGCCTCTCCAAGCCTCAGAGCTCTTATCTAACACAGGGATAATAATAAAATTGAGACTACAGGGAGGAAAAGTAACTTGTTCAACGTCACACGACAGTAACCCCAGAGCTGGGCCATAGGCCGAAGCAGCACATCTTCAGAGCTGGCCAGTTCACAAGGTTGATGTCATGTCTAGGAGATAACGGGTGTAAGCAAGCTTTGAAAAGGACAAATTGGACACACTGGTGAGTGGCGGTAAAACCTAAGATTATAAGCCTGTGTGTGTGTGTGTGTCTGTGTAAGGATTGTGAAAATCAAAGCTTGATCGGGACATCTCAAATGTCTGAGTATGTCCTTCTTAATCTACTATCTGCCTTCGAATTTACATAGCTGAGGGTGTATGCTGGCAGACTGACCATCGCTCCCTCCCACCCGCTTTAGGGAAACCAGTGTGGTAACACTGACTAATGGACCAAAGTCACTATGCCCATGTTTAGAATCTTATCTCATAGGCTCCTTTAAAAAAAAAAAAGAAAATGAAAATAAGACAGGTCATTGCAGACAGTGGGGTGGAGTTCCTGGCAAGTGCAATAATGAATCACACGTAGTTGTGACTGGATAATGAGAGCTGCCCCATAAAACTTCGACTCAGCATGTGTTTCGTCTCACTGGCCAGAAGCCAGGAGAGCCAGTGTTAATAACGTGCTTTACTATCACTCATGTGCTTCTCGTGTCTCGGTGCAGAATTTGGCCATTGATGAAGTCAGCAGTCGTACGTGCAACTCAATCCGTGTACCTTTCAGAAAATGTCCTTCATGTTCTCTGTACTTCTAGTGTATATAATTTATTTTTCTGAACCATTTGAGTGAAGGTTGCATATGTGCCTTATACCTTAATACATCCGTAGGTACTTCCTATCAACCATAGCCTCTTATAGAATCCCAGTACATGATCAAATTTAGGAAATTTAGCACCGGTACAATGCTCTTAGCAAATCTTGCAGCGCATAATCTAATTGCATCAACTGTCCCACTGGTGTTCCTGCTGGCATTCTTTCCCCTCTGGTATAGGATCCAATGGAGGGTCACTCCTGAGCCTAGTTTCC